>NC_069503.1:699612825-699962825 GCF_027579735.1 Bombina bombina
GACTTTAGTAATGTTAAAGGTCACTCGCAAACTCCATTGGTCTCTCACAATCCACCCTATTCTCTACTCACCGCGACAGACACTCTATTGATCTGGTATTCTTCTACCTCTGCTCTCTCTGACGTTAGCTGTTACCCATTTCCCATCTCTGACCACCATCTGCTCACCTCTGACCACCATCTGCTCACCTTTAATCTTAATATACAGGCTAAACCTACTTCTCCCCCTTGCCCCCGCACCTGTAGAAATCTGCACACTGTGGATCCTCTCCAACTTTCCAAACATATTAAAGAATGCCTCCCCCACACTTCAATGATATCCTGCCCTGACCTTGCTACAACTCACTATAACAATACTCTCTCCTCTGCATTTGACACTTTTTCTCCTCCCCAAATACGCAAAACCTCACGTCGTCAGCTCCAACCCTGGCACTCTAAGCAAACACGCTACCTGCAAAAATGCTCCTGTGCTGCTGAACGTGCCTGGAGGAAATCCTGCTCTGAACCAGAATTCCTCCACTATAAGTTTATGGTTTGTTTTTACTCCTCTGCCCTTCACTTAGCAAAGCAAACCTACTTCTCTTCTCTTTTATCTACTCACTCCTCAAACCCTAAACGTCTCTTCTCCATTTTCAACTCTCTCTACTATCCACCTGCACCACCCCTTCATCTGCCTTTAGTGCTCAAGACCTGGCAGACTACTTTTTCAACAAAACTCTTACCATCCAAAGTAATATACCAACACAAGACTGCAACCTTCCATCTCTGCCCCCGGCCAAACAATCCACCACTCTCAGCACCTTCTCCCCAACCACTGAGAATGAAGTGAGTTCCCTATTGTCTTACTCACACCTCACTACCTGCCCACTTGACCCTATCCCTTCACATCTAATACCTTCTCTGTCTTCTAACCTCACTCCAGCTCTTACTCACATATTCAACCTATCCCTTACTACCGGTTCATTTCCATCTTCAATCAAACATGAAAAGGTCACCCCCAACCTTTAAAAAAAACCTCCCTCAACCCCAATTCTCCTGCAAACTACCGCCCCTTATCACTGCTTCCATTTGCTTCAAAAGTCTTGGAAAATCTAGTTTTCGATCGCCTAACCCACTTCTTGTCCTCCAACTCATTGCTTGACCCCTTGCAATCTGGCTTCTGTCTCCAACACTCAACTGAGACTGCCCTCACCAAGGTTACTAACTATCTTCTTTCTGCTAAAAACAACAGCCACTGCTCAATACTTATCATACTTGACCTGTCTGCTGCCTTTTACACCATTGACCATCCCCTTCTCCTATGGACTCTCAGCTCCTTTGGGCTCTCTGACACTGCCCTCTCCTGGATCCACTCTTATCTATCAAATAGGTCCTTCTCTGTCTCATTTGCTGGCAACTCCTCCTATCCATTGCCTCTGTCTGTTGGAGTACCTCAAGGCTCTGTTCTGGGTCCTCTACTCTTCTCTATTTATACTTCCTCACTGGGTAAACTTATCAGTAGCTATGGCTTCAACTATCACCTCTATGCTGATGATACTCAGATCTACCTATCCCCCTTCACTCTTTCCTTCTGTCCTTTCTCACATCAGTGTCTGCTAATCTGGTATTTCTTCTTGGATGGCCTCTCACCACATAAAAATCAACATGTCCAAGACTGAGCTCCTTCTAATCCCCCCCCCTCTAATTCTACCTCATTTTCTAACTTTTCAATCACTGTTGGTGACACCACTATCTCTCCATCACCCCAAGTTCGCTGCCTAGGAGTTACACTTGACTCCAATCTGGCCTTCATACCCCACATCCAATTGCCCTGTTCATTCTGTCGCAACCACCTACGCAATATCTCCAAAATTCGTCCGTATCCGAGTGCTGAAACTACTAAACAGCTAATCCACTCCCTGGTAATTTCCCGACTTTACTACCGTAATAACTTACTAACTGGCCTCCCTCTCTCCTGCCTCTCCCCTCTTCAATCCATCTTAAATGCCTCTGCTAAGCTAATACACCTCTCCCGACGCTCTGTATCTGCTGCACCTCTCTGCGAGTCCCTTCACTGGCTTCCCTTTCACAGCAGAATTAAATTCATAATTCTCACCCTGACCTACAAAGCCCTTACCAACACAGCCCCCCTACCTGTCCTCACTCATCAACAAATATACTCCAGCCCGCCCCCTAAAATCCAACAATGACTCCTTGCATCTTCTACCATCACCTCCTCTCATGCTAGACTACAGGACTTCTCTTGTGTGGCACCAACCATCTGGAGCGCACTTCGTCAAGCTGTCAGACTTTTCCCTTACCTTTCCTCCTTTAAACGCTCCCGTAAGACCTTTTTGTTCAGGGAAGCCTATCTCCAATTCAGTAGCAAATGAATTCCAGTTGCCTAATAGCTGCCCTCATCTAACTCCACACTAACATCATTCTCACCTTTGCAGTCCCCACCTCCTGTTTCTCACCCTCCTACACATCTAGATTGTAAGTTCTCATGGGAACAGGGCCCTCAATTCCCCCTGTATTTGTTTGTTAAACTTTGGTGTCTTTTATATTGTATTGTACTGTACTTTTATCTTTGTACCAATGGACAGAGCTGCAGGATCTGTTGGCGCTTTATAAATAAATAATGATAATAATAAGAAGATTTTAGTTAATCTAAACACAAAAGACTTAAAGAGACAATACATCTTTTGCAGCCTTTTTATAATATAAACATATCTGTTATTTACAAACTTAACATTTTATGATGTTAAAGGGACAGAAAAAACTTGAAATTTTAATATAAAATATTTAGTTATGCATAGTAAAACAATGTTGCAATGTACTATTATTATTAAGTTAATTATTATTAAGCCCCCTTTCAAGTAATTCAACTCTAAAAATGTGGGATTTTGTAAATGTCAGAACTGAAAAAGAACCCTGCTGTTTTACTAAAGCAAACCCTGCTACATATCTTTCCCTAATTGACTTTAACAGATAAGACATGCAAAACTATGCACTCTATACTAACAATATGACTGAGGTTAGAATTGTTGTCTACAGAGTTTTGGTATGTAAAACAATTACAGCAAACAATATATTAAAGGGGCAGTCTACTCCAGAATTGTTTTTGTTTAACAAGATAGATAATTTATTACCCATTCTCCAGTTTTGCATAACCAGCATGGTTATATAATTATACTTTTTACCTCTGTGATTACCTTGTATTATCTAACCCTCTGCAGACTGCATCCTTATTTTAGTTCTTTTGACAGACTAGCATTTTAGCCAATCAGTGCCCTCTTCACGGACATGAGCATAATGTTATATATATGGCATGAACAAACTCCCTCTAGCTGTGAAAACTGTCATATCCCTTCAAATAAGAGGTGGGCTTCAAGGGCTTAGAAAGTAGCATATCAAAATACCTATGATTAGCTTTCAGCCAAGAATACCAAGAGAAGAAAGCAAAGTTGATGATAAAAGTAAATTGGAAAGTTGTTTAAAATGACATGCCCTATCTGACTCATGACAGTTTAATTTTGACTAGACTGTCCCTTTAATTTGTTTTTACAAATGTTTAGAATTGGTTGATATTCTAATCTATATCAAGACAACATAAATGTCCTGTAATTAGAAGGTATTTACTGTCACTTTAAGTCATGACCTATCCTTTAACAGATCTGTGGGAGTTGTCTGTATCAGCCAGTAACCAATGTATGTACCTATAGGCCTCTATTTATCATAGTCTGGCGGACCTGATCCGACAGCGTGGATCAGGTCCGCCAGACCTCGCTGAATACGGTGAGTAATACGCTCGCCGTATTCAGCATTGCACCAGCAGCTCACAAGAGTTGCTGGTGGAACGCCGCCCCCTGCAGACTCGCAGCCAATGGGTCGCCAGCAGGGGTGTGTCAATCAACCCGATCGTACTTGATCGGGTTGATTTCCTGCGATGTCTTTGTGACCGCTGCTTCACAGCTTCTGTTTCTGGCGAGCCTGCAGGCTCGCCAGAAACACGGGGCATCAAGCTCCATTCAGAGCTTGATAAATATGCCCCATAGGGATGAGTTGGTTACGACCATGCATATCCTTATACTTTTATTATAGGGTTAAACAAATTTAACCTAACTTTTTTGTCAAACAATAACATATTTTTATTGTAATGTGTCTAATTGCTGCTATTTCATATCTATGATAGATATATAACCTTAAGGGTAGGCTGACCATATTGCCGCTTTAAGAAGGAACACATATGAAAAATACATATGTGAGGGTGTTGCTTTAGATGAAGCTATTTTTTGCACATCAAATAATGGAAATGGACTTGTACACATTACATTCTTTTACAGGATGTAGATTTTGAACATGTGCAGATTGTAATAAGATATATCAAATTTTGCATTAAATGTAATGGATGGAATATGTCAATTTACTGTTAAGAAATTTTGGCTTATACTTCTCTAATGAAGGATTTCTGCCAAATATATAAAGCTTGGTTAAAACAACATTTCTAACAAATCAGGCATTTAATAATAGATTCATCCAGACAGTTTTGTATTTTCTTAGAAATCACAAACAGAATATAGGCTCTCAAGATAACTCTGTGTCTGCTTTGAACTTCTTTTACAATGTTGATACAGAATAAACTAGAAAAATATATGATGTTTATTCATAATTAGCTTTACTTTTGTAGTGTCCTAGGCTAAATGTAAATCCAAAAATTTGAATGGCTCAGATGGCTCAAAAAGCTTAAAATGTGGGCTTTAATTTACATGCAACTTATTTGGGTAATACTTTAATAACGTTTCACGAATATTTTCACAAAAATGAGGAGTACCTTTTTCATATACAAAATTATATAATTTCATATTTTATTCACAATCAAATGGTGTTATCTTTATATACCATAATAGTAACAGGTTTGTGATGTACAGCAAACATGTGTATATCATTGAAAAATATGGAAAAATGGCACTTACTGGACTTTCAAATGTGACATTTTGGTACCTAGGTACCCCCTAAAAAATGTAGAACTTAGAACCCAAACCTTTCCCATTATAAATTGACCCTATGGGGCCAATTTATTAAGGCCTAAATGCACCTGTTTCCGTGCAAGCCTTAAGACCGCTGCTCCTTAACACGCCCCCCACCTCTGAGGTGGATACGTTTGGGTTGATTGACACCCCCTGCTAGTGGCCGATTGACTGCAAATGTGCAGGGGGGGCGGCATTTCACAAGCATTTCACTAGAAATGCTTGTGCAATGATAAATATGCTGTCTGCATTTATCGATGTGCGGCGGACATGATCCGCTACAGCAGATCATGTCCGTCCGCACAATGTTAAATCGGCCTCGAAAAGTGGAACTTTCAGCAATCTTAATCATTGCATTAGGATTTAAGTTATAAGTCTATGGAACAAGAATGTGCAAAATGTGTATATATGTACTGTACATTGTAATGTGCTCTAGACATCAGTTTTTGTTCCATCCTGGGCTGAGATATTGAGGTTTCCGTAAACATCCATATAACTAAAATTTGTCGTGCATCAGAACACAAAGAGGCTGCCGTGCTTAAATAAAGTAAATGGTTTGTTTATATATATATATATATATATATATATATATATATATATATATATATATATATACACTGTATAAACTCAGTCCAAAAGCATAGGCACTTGATGGTCTTAAATAAAAAATCAAATTTTATTAAATCAAAGTTAAAACGACATAACGTTTTTGTTGTCGTTGCTTTTAGGTTTTCTTGTGAGATTACTGTATTCTGACATTTGACAAAGGCACAGCAATGTGCCAAAACTTTATGTTGTTTTAACTTTGATTTAATAAAATGTGATTTTTTATTTAAGACCATCAAGTGCCTGTGCTTTTGGACTGAGTTTGGATATATTTTGCAGTGCACCGTGGCACTTTACAAACTGTGAGATTGTGCTGTCCTTTTTTGAGATATATATATATATATATATATATATATATTGTGTATTGTGTTTAATATTCATATATGCTTTTTTTCCCTTTGCTCTCATGCTTGTCGGAGGGTATCTGCCTGGTTCACAGGATATAAACCCAGCTATCTGTGAGTGCCGGTGGCATGGATTGTGAACCCAGGACTTGCTGGTGAGATTCTTAATTTTTACATTGATTTGTGTGGGAAAAACAACCTTTTTAAAAATAAATTGAATTAAAAAAAAATATACTGGTTTTTGTTGGTTTTTTTCCCGTTAGGATGTATCTGATAATTAATAACATCCATTATCAACCACAAGTCAAAAGAACTATTAAACTTTACAGGTAACGTTTAAAAACCTTACCTCCTTTATCTTACAATGCAAAGGAAATGGTAGAAAATTTGTGAAAAACATACGTTAAAATGCATAATTTTTGACAGCGTGTATAAATAACGACACCGCTCAAAGCATAGCAAAGCACAAAAAACTGTACTTTGAAATCTTCAAGTGAGACACAGCATAAGAAGGACAGTAAGCACTTTGTAATGTCAAGATTTTTCCGCAGTGTTGCATTAAAGGGACAGTCTACTCCAATTTATTGTTTAAAAAGATAGATAATCCCTTTATTACCCATTCCCCAGTTTTGCACAGCCAATACGGTTATATTAATACACTTTTCTTCTGTTAAGTGTGATCAGTCCACGGGTCATCATTACTTGTGGGATATTAACTGCTCCCCTACAGGAAGTGCAAGAGGATTCACCCAGCAGAGTTGCTATATAGCTCCTCCCCTCTACGTCACCTCCAGTCATTCTCTTGCACCCAACGACTAGATAGGATGTGTGAGAGGACTATGGTGATATATTTAGTTTTTATATCTTCAATCAAAAGTTTGTTATTTTATAATAGCACCGGAGTGTGTTATTCCTTCTCTGGTAGAATTTGAAGAAGAATCTACCTGAGTTTTTCTATGATTTTAGCCGGAGTAGTTAAGATCATATTGCTGTTTCTCGGCCATCTGAGGAGTGAGGTAAACTTCAGATCAGGGGACAGCAGGCAGATTAATCTGCAAAGAGGTATGTAGCAGTTTATTATTTTCTGACATGGAATTGATGAGAAAATCCTGCCATACCGTTATAATGTAAACTCAGCCTTGAATGCAGTAGATGTAGCTGATATCAGGCTGTCATGTATGTATATTTTACACTTCAGTTTTCTGGGAAATGGTACTTCTCTGGCTTTTAAACTGTATACATAGACTTAACCTATTTTGCAGGGACTTGCAATAGGTTTTAAATGACAATTAATTATTGAGGTAAAATGTTTTTTTGCTGGCATGTAAAAACGTTTTTTTTCTCTGAGGTACTGGGTGAAAAAATGTTTTGGGCACTTTTTTTCCACTTGGCAATAGTTTTGATTTAAATTAGAGCAGTTCACTGATCCCTCTCACTGTTATGTGTGTGGGGGAGGGGCCATTTTGGTGCTTTCACTATGCATCAGAAAAACTCAGTCAGAGGTTCATTTTCTTCCTGCATGATCCGGTTCATCTCTACAGAGTTCAGGGATCTCAAGAGTCTTTTTTGAGGGAAGTAATCATACAGCAGAGCTGTGCTGATTGTATTGACTGTGATATAAAAAACGTTTATTTGTGTATTTTTTTTCTGCTGCCTGGGTTAGTTATCATTTGCTGAGGGGAACAATCCTTTGCTAAAACTGTATATTCTGACAAAGATTGATGCTATAACTTAATTATTTTATCTGTTATAATATTTTTCTGTGCTTCTTAAAGGCACAGTTCGTTTTCATATTATTTGTAAATTACTTTGAAAAGTATTTCCAAGTTGCTGTTTATTTGCTAGTGTGTTAAACATGTCTGATTCAGAGGAAGATATCTGTGCTATATGTGTTAATGCCAAAGTGGAGCCCAATAGAAATTTATGTACTAAATGTATTGATGCTACTTTAAAAAATAGTCAATCTGTACAAATTGAACATATTTCACCAAACAACGAGGGGAGAGTTATGCCGACTAACTCGCCTCACGTGTCAGTACCTGCATCTCCCGCTCAGGAGGTGCGTGATATTGTAGCGCCGAGTGCATCTGGGCGGCCATTACAAATCACATTACAAGATATGGCTACTGTTATGACTGAAGTTTTGGCTAAACTACCAGAACTAAGAGGTAAACGTGATCACTCTGGGATGAGAACAGAGTGCGCTGATAATGCAAGGGCCATGTCTGATACTGCGTCACAGTTTGCAGAACATGAAGACGGAGAGCTTCATTCTGTGGGTGACGGTTCTGATCCAAATAAACTGGACTCAGACATTTCAAATTTTAAATTTAAGCTTGAGAACCTCCGTGTGTTACTAGGGGAGGTATTAGCGGCTCTGAATGATTGTAACACAGTTGCAATCCCAGAAAAAATGTGTAGGTTGGATAAATATTTTGCGGTACCGACGAGTACTGACGTTTTTCCTATACCTAAGAGACTTACTGACATTGTTACTAAGGAGTGGGATAGACCCGGTGTGCCTTTCTCACCCCCTCCTATATTCAGAAAAATGTTTCCAATAGACGCCGCCACACGGGACTTATGGCAAATGGTCCCTAAGGTGGAGGGAGCAGTTTCTACTTTAGCTAAGCGTACCACTATCCCAGTGGAGGATAGCTGTGCTTTTTCAGATCCAATGGATAAAAAATTAGAGGGTTACCTTAAGAAAATGTTTGTTCAACAAGGGTTTATATTGCAACCTCTTGCATGTATTGCGCCTGTCACGGCTGCAGCAGCATTTTGGTTTGAGTCTCTGGAAGAGACACTTCAATCATCCACACTAGATGACATCACACACAAACTTAAATTCCTTAAGTTAGCTAATTCATTTATTTCAGATGCCGTAGTACATTTAACTAAACTTGCGGCTAAAAATTCAGGATTCGCCATTCAGGCACGCAGAGCTCTGTGGCTAAAATCCTGGTCAGCTGATGTTACGTCTAAATCTAAATTGCTTAATATTCCTTTCAAAGGGCAGACCTTATTCGGGCCCGGCTTGAAAGAGATTATTGATGACATTACAGGAGGTAAAGGTCATGCCCTGCCTCAGGACAAGGCCAAAGCCAAGGCTAGACAGTCCAATTTTCGTTCCTTTCATAATTTCAAAGCAGGAGCAGCATCAACTTCCTCTGCACCAAAACAGGAAGGAGCTGTTGCTCGCTACAGACAAGGCTGGAAACCTAACCAGTCCTGGAACAGGGGCAAACAGGCCAGAAAACCTGCTGCTGCCCCTAAGACAGCATGAATTGAGGGCCCCCGATCCGGGACCGGATCTAGTGGGGGGCAGACTTTCCCTCTTCGCCCAGGCTTGGGCAAGAGATGTTCAGGATCCCTGGGCGTTAGAGATCATATCTCAGGGATACCTTCTGGACTTCAAATCCTCTCCCCCAAGAGGGAGATTTCATCTGTCAAGGTTGTCAACAAACCTAACAAAGAAGGAAGCGTTTCTACGCTGCGTACAAGATCTTTTATTAATGGGAGTGATCCATCCAGTTCCGCGGTTGGAACAAGGACAAGGGTTTTACTCAAATCTGTTTGTAGTTCCCAAAAAAGAGGGAACCTTCAGGCCAATCTTGGATTTAAAGATCCTAAACAAATTCCTAAGAGTTCCATCGTTCAAGATGGAAACTATTCGAACAATTTTGCCCATGATCCAAGAGGGTCAGTACTTGACCACAGTGGATTTAAAGGATGCTTACCTTCACATACCGATTCACAGAAGTCATTACCGGTATCTAAGGTTTGCCTTTTTAGACAGGCATTACCAGTTTGTAGCTCTTCCATTCGGACTGGCTACGGCTCCAAGAATCTTCACAAAGGTTCTGGGCACTCTTCTGGCTGTACTAAGACCGCGAGGAATTTCAGTAGCTCCGTACTTAGACGACATACTGATACAAGCTTCAAGCTTTCAAACTGCCAAATCTCATACAGAGATAGTACTGGCATTTCTAAGGTCGCATGGATGGAAAGTGAACAAAGAGAAAAGTTCTCTCTTTCCACTCACAAGAGTTCCCTTCCTGGGGACTCTGATAGATTCTGTAGAAATGAAGATTTACCTGACAGAGGACAGGTTAACAAAACTTCAAAGTGCATGCCGTGTCCTTCATTCCATTCAAGAGACCAGAAATTCTCTTCTATGGTGGCTTTATCGGCCACATCTGTCCAGGGGAATGCCATTCAGCAGGCCAGACTGGTCAATTGTAACAACAGACGCCAGCCTACTAGGTTGGGGCGCTGTCTGGAATTCTCTGAAGGCTCAGGGACTATGGAATCAGGAGGAGAGTCTTCTTCCAATAAACATTCTGGAATTGAGAGCAGTCCTCAATGCTCTTCTGGCTTGGCCCCAGTTAGCAACTCGGGGGTTCATCAGGTTCCAGTCGGACAACATCACGACTGTAGCTTATATCAACCATCAGGGAGGGACAAGAAGCTCCCTAGCAATGATGGAAGTATCGAAGATAATTCGCTGGGCAGAGTCTCACTCTTGCCACCTGTCTGCAATCCACATCCCGGGAGTGGAGAACTGGGAGGCGGATTACTTAAGTCGTCAGACTTTTCATCCGGGGGAGTGGGAACTTCATCCAGAGGTCTTTGCCCAAATACTTCGACGTTGGGGCAAACCAGAGAAAGATCTCATGGCGTCTCGACAGAACGCCAAGCTTCCGCACTACGGGTCCAGATCCAGGGATCCGGGAGCGGTCCTGATAGATGCCTTGAAAGCACCATGGACCTTCAGGATGGCTCATGTGTTTCCACCTTTCCCGATGCTTCCTCGATTGATTGCCAGAATCAAACAGGAGAAAGCATCAGTGATTCTAATAGCGCCTGCATGGCCACGCAGGACTTGGTATACAGATCTGGTGGACATGTCATTCTGTCCACCTTGGTCGTTACCTCTGAAACAGGACCTTCTGATTCAGGGTCCTTGCAAACATCAAAATCTAACTTCTCTGAAGCTGACTGCTTGGAAATTGAACGCTTGATCTTATCAAAGCGTGGTTTTTCTGAGTCAGTTATTGATACCTTAATACAGGCTAGGAAGCCTGTTACCAGAAAGATTTACCATAAAATATGGCGTAAATACCTATATTGGTGCGAATCCAAAGGTTACTCTTGGAGTAAGGTTAGGATTCCTAGGATATTGTCTTTTCTACAAGAAGGTTTAGAAAAGGGGTTATCCGCTAGTTCCTTAAAGGGACAGATCTCAGCTCTGTCCATTCTGTTACACAAGCGTCTGTCAGAAGTTCCAGACGTTCAGGCTTTTTGTCAGGCTTTGGCCAGGATTAAACCTGTGTTTAAAGCTGTGGCTCCACCATGGAGTTTAAACCTTGTTCTTAACGTTTTACAGGGTGTTCCGTTTGAACCCCTTCATTCCATTGATATAAAGTTGTTATCTTGGAAAGTTCTATTTTTAATGGCTATTTCCTCGGCTCGAAGAGTCTCTGAGTTATCAGCCTTACATTGTGATTCTCCTTATTTGATTTTTCACTCGGATAAGGTAGTTCTGCGTACTAAGCCTGGGTTCTTACCTAAGGTAGTCACTAACAGGAATATCAATCAGGAGATTGTTGTTCCATCCTTGTGCCCAAATCCTTCTTCGAGGAAGGAACGTCTTTTGCACAATCTGGATGTAGTTCGTGCCCTTAAATTTTATTTACAGGCAACTAAAGATTTTCGACAAACGTCTTCCCTGTTTGTCGTTTACTCTGGTCAGAGGAGAGGTCAAAAAGCTTCTGCTACCTCTCTCTCTTTTTGGCTTCGTAGCATAATTCGTTTAGCTTATGAGACTGCTGGACAGCAGCCTCCTGAAAGAATTACAGCTCATTCCACTAGAGCTGTGGCTTCCACTTGGGCCTTTAAGAATGAGGCCTCTGTTGAACAGATTTGCAAGGCTGCAACTTGGTCTTCGCTTCATACTTTTTCCAAATTTGACACTTTTGCTTCCTCGGAGGCTATTTTTGGGAGAAAGGTTCTTCAGGCAGTGGTTCCTTCTGTATAAAGAGCCTGCCTATCCCTCCCGTCATCCGTGTACTTTTGCTTTGGTATTGGTATCCCACAAGTAATGATGACCCGTGGACTGATCACACTTAACAGAAGAAAACATAATTTATGCTTACCTGATAAATTCCTTTCTTCTGTAGTGTGATCAGTCCACGGCCCGCCCTGTTTTTTAAGGCAGGTAAATATTTTTTAAATTATACTACAGTCACCACTACACCCTTGGCTTCTCCTTTCTCGTTGGTCCTTGGTCGAATGACTGGAGGTGACGTAGAGGGGAGGAGCTATATAGCAACTCTGCTGGGTGAATCCTCTTGCACTTCCTGTAGGGGAGCAGTTAATATCCCACAAGTAATGATGACCCGTGGACTGATCACACTACAGAAGAAAGGAATTTATCAGGTAAGCATAAATTATGTTTTTACCTCTGTGATTACTTGTATCTAAGCCTCTTCTGACAGCCCCCTTATAACATGGATATTTATTTATTATCTATTGACTTGAATTTTAGCCAACTAGTGCAGTGCCATGCACAACTCTATGGGAGTGAGCGCAATGTTATCTATATTGCTCACATGAATTAGCAGTGTCTGAAAAGCTAAAAAAAACAATGTGATAAGAGGCTGTCTGTAGTGACTTAGAAACAGGCAGAAATGTAGAGGTTTAAAGGTTACAAAGTATATTAATATAACAATGTTGTTTGTGCAAAGCTTGGGACTGGGTAGTAAAGGCGTTATCTATCTTTTTAAACAATAACTATTTTGGTGTAGACTGTCCCTTTAAAATAACATCGTACAATTATTGGAATTCAGGATGAAAAATTTTTACTGCAATTGTTTTCAACAGTCAAACTCTAATCACTGTCATTATGTTAGCAATATATTTATTGTGTTGCAAATCTTATCTTATCATCTCTGATAAAGCCACTTAGATATGTGGCAGGTTAGATTTGTTAAGCCTGTCATGTGAATTTTCAGTACTCAGAAAAGAAAAACTATTAAATTTTCATACTTAAAGGGACAATCTAGTAAAAATTAAACTTTCATGATTCAGATAGGCCAATTCAACAAATTTGCTTTGTTCTCTTGTCATTATTTGTTGAAAGCTAAACCTAGGTAGGCTCATTTGCTAATTTCTAAGCCCTTGATGGCCACCTCTTATCTCAGTGCATTTTCACAGTTTTTCACAGCTAGACAGTGCTAGCTCATATGTGCCGTATAGATAACAATGTGCTCACTCCCGTTGAGTTATTGATGAGTCAGCACTGATTGGCTAAAAAGCAAATCTGTAATACGAACTGAAATAAGGGGGCAGCACAAGGTAATCACAGAGGTGAAAAGTATATCAATATACTGTAACTGTGTTGGTTATGCAAAACTGGGGAATGGGTAATAAAGGAATTATCTATCTTTTTAAACTTTAAACATTTTCAAGTAGTCTGTCCTTTTAAATGACTGGAAAAGCAGCTAAATAATTAATAAAAGTATTCTGAAAAGATTTTTATACTACACACAAATAAATATTTTATATTACAATATCAAAATGTTACTATTCCTTTAAAGATATTATAAAAAATAATTTGCACAAGTGGCAAGAATTTGCAGTAGTATTAACAGCAGCATATTCAAGTATTGAAAAATAAAATATCTTATTGGTCCAGAGTTCTGCGTTTCAAAAATTCCATTATAATCATTGATAATTCCCTACACAAAAAGGAGGCTAACCAAACAACTTTTGAGGCATATGAATGCAGCTTATTCTGCTAATCTATTTATTAATAGGGCTAATTCCACAGCAAAACATATACTTGTGCAGATTTTTGTTGCTATGATTCCCCCTTTATTAAGTAAAACATAGTTATTTTAAATGAGTTTTCAACCTACTGAATGTTCTCATTGTACGTTAATTAACTGACATTTCTGAGCATGACAAATAATTCCCATAGAGTTACTATATGAGCCTGCCTGTCTCTCTCTCTCTCTCTCTCTCTCTCTCACACACACACTGTTATTAAATGTGTGCTTGATATATAGAGTTACTATATAAGCTTGCCTCTCTCTCACACACACTGTTATTACGTCTGGCACTGCAGGATCTGAGATTATCAGTGGTCTTGTATGTCTTCCATTTTCTAATTATTGCTCCCACAGTTGATTTCTTCACACCAAGCTGCTTGCCTATTGCAGATTCAGTCTTCCCAGCCTGGTGAAGTTCTACAATTTTGTTTCTGGTGTCCTTCAACAGCTCTTTGGTCTTCACCATAGTGGAGTTTGGAGTGTGACTGTTTGAGGTTGTGGACAGGTGTCTCTTATACTGATAGCAAGTTCAAACAGGTGCCATTAATACAGGTAATGAGTGGAGGACAGAGGAGCCTCTTAAAGAAGAAGATACAGGTCTGTGAGAGCCAGAAATCTTGCTTGTTTGTAGGTGACCAAATACTTATTTTCCACCATAATATGCAAATAAATTCTTTCCAAATCAGATAATGTGATTGTCTGGATTTGTTTCCACATTTTGTCTCTCATAGTTGAGGTATACCTATGATGAAAATTACAGGCCTCTCTCATCTTCTTAAGTGGGAGAACTTGCACAATTGGTGGCTGACTAAATACTTTTTTGCCCCACTGTATATAAGCCTCTCTGTTACACACACTGCTATTATATGTGTGCTTGATACATAGAGTTACTATATAAGCCTGTTACACACACTGCTATTATATATGTGCTTGATATAAAGAGTTACTATATAAGCTTGCCTCTCTCTCACACACACTGTTATATGTGTGCTTGATATAAAGAGTTACTATATAAGCTTGCCTCTCTCTCACACACACTGTTATATGTGTGCTTGATATATAGAGTTACTATATCAGCTTGCCTCTCTCTCACACACACTGTTATATGTGTGCTTGATATATAGAGTTACTATATCAGCTTGCCTCTCTCTCACACACACTGTTATATGTGTGCTTGATATATAGAGTTACTATATCAGCTTGCCTCTCTCTCACACACACTGTTATTGTATGCGTGCTTGATATATAGTGGCCGAATTATCAAAGTGCGAGGGGACATGATCCACTGTAGCGGATCATGTCTGCCGCACATCAATAAATGCTGACAGCATACGCTGTCAGCATCTATCATTGCACCAGCACTTCACAATAAATGCTTATGCAATGCTGCCCCCTGCAATGCCGCCCCCTAAGACCGATGCTTCTTAACTACTGTTTCCGGCGAGCCTGAAGGCTAAAGGCTTGTGTGGAAACAGATGCATTGTGGTCGATTGATGGCTTGATAAATCGGCCCCATAGAGTTACTATATAAGCTCACCTCTCTCTATCACACACACTTTTATTATATATGTGCTTGATATATAGAGTTACTATATAAGCCTCTCTGTTAAACACACTGCTATTATATGCCTCTCTGTTAAACACACTGCTATTATATGTGTGTTTGATATATATAGAGTTACTATATAAACTCTCCTCTCTCACACACACTGTTATTATATGTGTGCTTCATATATATAGTTACTTTATAAGCTTGCCTCTCTCTCACAAAAACTCTTATTATATGTTTGCTTGATATATAGAGTTACTATATAAGCTTGCTTCTCTCACACACTGTTATTATATGTGTGCTTGATATATAGAGTTACTGTAAAAGCTTGCTTTTCACACATGCACTGTTATTATATGTGTGCTTGAAATATAGTTACTATATAAGCTCACCTTTCTCTCACACACACTGTTATTGTATGTGTGCTTGATATATAGAGTTATTATAGAAGCTTGCCTGTCTCTCTCACACACACACACACACACACACACTATTATTACATGTGTGCTTGATATATAGAGTTACTATATAAGCTTGCCTCTCTCTCTCACACACTGCTATTATATGTGTGCTTGATATATAGAGTTACTATATAAGCTTGCCTCTCTCTCACACACACTATTATTATATGTGTGCTTGATATAAAGAGTTACTATATAAGCTTGCTTCTCTCTCTCACACACTGTTATTATATGTGTGCTTGATATATAGAGTTACTATATAAGCCTCTCTGTTTAATACACTGCTATTATATGTGTGTTTGATATATAGGCCCCAATTTATCAAAGGGTTTGGGGACCTGATCCGACACTGCGGATCAGGTCCGCAAGACCTTGCTAAATGCGGAGAGCAATACGCTCTCCGCATTTAACATTGCACCAGCAGCTCACAAGAGCTGCTGTGCAACGCCGCCCCCTGCTGACTCGCGGCCAATCGGCCGCCAGCAGGGAGGTGTCAATCAACCCGATTGTATTCGATCGGGTGGCTTTCCGGCGATTCCTGTCCGCCTGCTCAGAGCAGGCGGACAGGGTTATGAAGCAGCGGTCTTTAGACCGCTGCTTCATAAGTTGTGTTTCTGGCGAGTCTGAAGACTCGCCAGAAACACGGCCCTTCAAGCTCTGTACGGAGCTTGATAAATGGGCCTGTTAGAGTAACTATATAAGCTTGCCTCTCTCTCTCACACACACACACACTGCTATTATATGTGTGCTTGATATATAGAGATACTATATAAGCTTGCCTCTCTCTCACACAAACTGTTATTATATGTGTGCTTGATATATAGAGTTACTATATAAGCTTGCCTCTCTCTCTCTCTCCCCTCTCCCCTCTCCTCTCTTCTCTTTTCTCTCTTCTCTCTTCTCTCTCCTCTCTCTCTCACACTCACACACACACACTGCTATTATATGTGTGCTTGATATATAGAGTTACTATATAAACTGGCCTCTCTCTCTCTCTCTCTCTCTCACTCACTCACTCACTCACACACACACACACACTGCTATTATATGTGTGTATATGTGTGCTTGATATATAGAGTTATTATATAAGCTTGCCTCTCTCTCTCCCCCCTCCCCTCTCCTCTCTTCTCTTTTCTCTCTCTCTCTTCTCTATCCTCTCTCTCTTCCCTCTCTCTCACACTCACACACACACACTGCTATTATATGTGTGCTTGATATATAGAGTTACAATATAAACTGGCCTCTCTCTCTCTCTCTCTCTCTCTCTCTCTCTCACTCACTCACTCACTCACTCACTCACTCACTCACTCACTCACTCACACACACACACACACACACACTGCTATTATATGTGTGTTTGATGTATAGAGTTACTATATAAACTGGCCTCTCTCTCTGTCACACACACACACACACTGCTATTATATGTGTGTTTGATATATAGAGTTACTACATAAGCTTGCCTCTCTCTCTCTCTCTCTCTCTCTCTCTCTCTCTCTCTCTCACACACACACACACACACTGCTATTATATGTGTGCTTGATATATAGAGTTACTATATAAACTGGCCTCTCTCTCTGTCACACACACACACACTGCTATTATATGTGTGTTTGATATATAGAGTTACTACATAAGCTTGCCTCTCTCTCTCTCTCTCTCTCTTTCTCTCTCACACACACACTGCTATTATATGTGTGCTTGATATATAGAGTTACTATATAAACTGGCCTCTCTCTCTGTCACACACACACACACTGCTATTATATGTGTGCTTGATATATAGAGTTACTATATAAACTGGCCTCTCTCTGTCACTCACACACACACACACACAAACTGCTATTATATGTGTGCTTGATATATAGAGTTACTATATAAGCTTGCCTCTCTCTCTCTCTCTCTCTCTCTCTCTCTCACACACACACACACAACACACACACACACTGTTATTATATGTGTGCTTGATATATAGAGTTACTATATAAGCTTGCCTCTCTCTCTCTCACACACACACACTGCTATTATATGTGTGCTTGATATATAGAGTTACTATATAAACTGGCCTCTCTCTCTCTGTCACACACACACACTGCTATTATATGTGTGTTTGATATATAGAGTTACTATATAAGCTTGCCTCTCTCTCTCTCTCTCTCTCTCTCTCTCACACACACACACACACACTGCTATTATATGTGTGCTTGATATATATGCCTTTGTGTTTTTGTTCAGACTTAACATCAATACAAAATGTGTGTCTCACTGCATCCTGTGAACTGGGATTGTACGTGACTTTCTTCTTTGCTTTGCTGTTGCCTGTCATTGCTCTACTCTTCTGTTAACTGCTGGGTTTTCATTCTACAACCTATCTGCACTACCGTCCTCATGGGAGCCAGTAACTTAGCAACCGCACACTACTCATAGTACAAATCTCAGAGGAATTGCATAGCAAATAGTGCTCCCATTAAATATTGAAAAACCCTAATGGTGATCACTGGAATGCTTTCTTTTTCTAGACTTTTTTATACTCTGCCCACCCCCCTCCATTTGCCTTATTTTATAGTAAATAAACAGGTTAAGTGTACCCAAAGCATCTATATAATGTTTTAAAATATTTGATGATAAACACTAACTTATTTTTTTAGTCTGTTTTTTTATTTATTTTACAATAATAAATACAGATTTGCTTTGACAAGATTGCACTCAGGAAATGTCATAGTTTAAAAGCCTCTCAATGAATATGTTAAGTTTACTTCTGATTAAACATTTATTTTGGTTATTCGGGACAGAAAATGAGGAACAGCAGATAAATGGTTAACAATAGCTTTCTTTTTCTTGCTGCCTGAGACCTCCTCATTTGACTTGTTGGGTGTTTTTATATATAGGCATTAAATATTTAGAAAGCAAACATTTATCAGATGTGTTTATTATCATTAACTGGTTGCTTGAATGTTATTTTTACGTTCAGTAAACATCTTTACAACCTCATTTATTTTCCTTTCTGGTTTGATTATAAAGCTGAAAAAATGTATTTAACATTTATATAAAGGTATATTTAACTAGGTCATTGCTTAAACAAATAGACATATTAGACAGGCAGACAGACATATGGAGATAGACAGACAGATCATTGATGGATACACATATGATAATGATAGATAGATAGATGATAGAAGATAGATAGATAGATAGTAGACAGAAAGACAGACAGAAAGATGATAGATAGATAGATAGAGGGATAGATAGACAGACAGATAGATAGATAGATAGATAGAAAGAAAGAAAGAAAGAAAGAAAGAAAGAAAGAAAGAAAGAAAGAAAGAAAGAAAGAAAGAAAGACAGATAGACAGACAGATATATGGTAGATAGATACCTTGATAGAGGTAGATACATAGACAGACAGAAATATGATAGACAGACAGATAGATAGATAGATAGATAGATAGATAGATAGATAGATAGATTTATAGATACATCAACATAGATCAACACATACATTTTGCAGGATATTTCATTTATATTGTCATTTCACATTTAAATAACATATCAATTATTAAAATTAATTCCCACTGGTGTCTTTAATAACATCTTGGTATTTAAATATTTATGAAAATGCATGCATTTTCAAGTGTAGACACAGAAAGGCAGATGATGAAGACAAGTTAAAGATATAGCTGACTATATAAATAATATTTTTGTTCACCTTTAAATTTCAATGTGAGAATAAAATAGATTGGCTTGATGAATGTAAAAAGAAGAAATAAAAAAATGTACTTACTATAAACTGAGCGAAAGAGGATGGGGGTGAAGAGAAGGTAATGGCGAGTAGAGGAAGGAAACAAGGGAAAAAAGGCAAGCAGGTGTGAAGATAAGTAAACAGGATGGCAAGTGGATAGTTGCAGAGGAAAATGGAAGACAAATAGGCAATGAGAAGAAAAGGAGAAAATATAAAAAGAGGTGGTTTAAAAATATATTAAGATTTATATAGTAAAGCATAAACAAACCCAGTTAGCTTATTCTTGCAGGATCTATGTAAAATCTGAATGCATTTTGATGTCAGTATTTTGTCTATAACCGCATTGATGCTAATTGTGCAAATGCATACTGGGCTTGCGTGCTGAAAAATACTGGTTATCTAGAATCACTTCTCAGTATTTAAGAGTATCATAAATTCCTGGACTGTCAATGTATCCACGAAAATCTGGAGGCTAAATCAGTGGAAGATCTGAAGGACTGATGCAGAAACCTACACCCCAATGGTACTATAGCCCTTAGGGCTATAGGATGAGAGCTACTGAAATCCTATTGGCTGTTCAAATCAGCTAATAGGATTTCAGTAGCTCTCATCCTATTCGCTGTTTTGAACAGCCAATAGGATTTTAGAAGCTCTCATCCTATTGGCTGATTTGAATTTGAAGAATCAAATCAGTCAATAGGAATGCATGGTACGCCATTTTGAAACGGCTACCTTGCATTGAAGCTTCAGTTTACGGCGGGGACCATATGAAGAGGACGCTCTGCGCTGGATGTCTTCACTGCTTCACCGGGATGAAGATAGAAGACGCCCCCCGCGATGGATGAAGATGTTGCCGCCTATATGAAGACTTCTCGCCGCCTGGATGTCTGGAATTCAGCAGACATCCAGGCGGCGAGTAGATATTCTGGGGTTAGTGTTAGGTATTTTTTTTTATTTTTTGGGGTGTCTTTTTTTCAGATTAGGGTTTGGGCTTTTAAAAAAGAGCTAAATGCCCTTTTAAAGGCAATGAAAAAGAGCTGAATGCCCTTTTAAGGGCAATGCCCATACCTTAGGTTTTTTTTAGAGTTATTTTTTTTTATTTTGGGGGGTTGGTTGGGTGGTGGGTTTCACTGTTGGGGGGATTATGTGTTTTTTTACAGGTAAAAAGAGCTGTTTAACTTATTGTAGGCTAGGGGGTATTTTTATTTTGGGGGGGGGGGGCATTTTATTTTTATAAGGCTATTAGATTAGGTGTAATTGTTTTTATTTTTGATAATTTTGCTTATTATTTTTTGTAAGCTTAAAATTTTTTATTTTTCGTAATTTAGTGTTTATTATTTTTTATAATTTTAGAGTTTTTAATTTTTTTCATAGTGTTAGGTTTGTTTACATTTGTAATTTAGATATTTTAATTGGTAGTATTTTTTATTTTATTAGAATAGTATGTTTAGTTAAAGGGCCATTATACACTCATTTTTTCTTTGCATAAATGTTTTGTAGATGATCTATTTATAAAGCCCATAAAGTTGTTTTTTAAAATTTTTTATAATTTTGCTTATTTTTAAATAACATTGCTCTAATTTTCAGACTCCTAACCAAGCCCCAAAGTTTTATTTGAATACCATCAGCTACCTTCTCCAGCTTGCTCCTGTTTGTGTAAAGGGTCTTTTCATATGCAAAAGAAGGGGGAGGGGGAGTGTCTTATTTTCCACTTACAGTGGCCTTTCCAACTGCCTTTTCAACAGAGTTAAACTGAAAGCTTCTAAGTACATTTTTAAACCATTTTATACTGGATTTTTATATCAGTATCTGTGCATCTTATTCTTTATAGTAGTGTCTATTACATGCAGTTATATGAAAATGAGTGTATACTGTCCCTTTAAGTTAATTTATAGTTTAATGTTAGGTTTATTTTTATTTCATAGGTAAGTTTTTATTTATTTAAATATAGTTATATTGTAATTTTAATTTAAAGTTAGGGGGTGTTAGGCTTAGGGGTTAATAGTTTAATTTAGTTTTTTGCAATGTGGGGGGGCTGCAGTTTAGGGCTTAATAGGTTTATTTAGTGGCGGAGATGTGGGAGGCCAGAGGTTTAGGCAGTAAAAACTTTATTATAGTGGCAGAGATGTCAGGGAGCGGCGGAATAGGGGTTAATAATTGTTATTAGTGTTGGCGATGTCAGGAGCAGCAGATTAGGGGTTAATACATTTATTTAATAGTCGCAATGTGGTTGGGCGGCAGATTAGGGGTTAATAAATTTAATATAGTGTTTGCGATGCGGGAGGGTGGTGGTTTAGAGGTTAATAGGTAGTTTATGGGTGTTAGTGTACTTCGTAACACTTTAGTTATGAGTTTTGTGAAACATTTTTGTGGCGCAAAACTCATAACTACTGCTTTCAAACAGTGGTATGGATCGTGTCGGTATAGGCTGTAATGCAAACTTTTTAGCCTCACCGCACAACCTGTAAAACTGGCGCTATGAAAATCCCACGCAAAAACGTCATTTTTTTTTTACTGTGGAATGGACGTTGCGTTACAGGCTAAACTGCTTGCGGGATAGCTATACCGACACGACTCGCCTAAATAGCTGCGTTACTACCATTACGCTGAAATTGGCATTTTTTTCAGCGTTAAAAGACGTAACGCAAAACTCGTAATCTACCTGTAACTGTTTAATCCCTTTGTCCCCCATTATATTCAAGCAATAGTGTAATAATAAAATGATCTAACATAGAGCATTTTCTTTTTACTCTGTTATAGTCTTTAATGCAGGTTAAATCATCAAGTTCCTCAATCAGCCAATAGGAATTAGAGCTGCTAAAATCCTATTGACTGTTCCAATCAGCCAGCCAATATGATTGAGCTCTCATTCTATTGGCTGTTCAAAGCAATGCCCCACAAAAGGCCCTTTTAAGGACCATTGGTAGTTTATTGTAGGTTAGTTTTTTTCTTGGGTGGGCTTTTTTATTTTGATAGGGCTGTTAGATTAGGTGTAATTCTTTTTTATTTTTGATGATTTCATTTTTTATTTTGTATAATGTATATTTTTAGGGGGTGTTTTATTTTTTGTAGCAAAAGAGCTGTTTATCTCAGGGCAATGTCCTACAAAAGGCCCTTTTAAGGGCCCCCAAAAAGGCCCTTTTAAGGGCCCTTGGTAGTTTGGGGGGTTGGGTTTGTATAGTGTTAGGGGGTGTTTGTATTTTTTTGGAGCAAAAGAGCTGTTTAACCCAGGGCAATGCCCTATAAAAGGCCCTTTTAGGGCCCTTGGTAGTTTATTCTAGATTAGACTTTTTTATTTTGGAGTGTTTTTTTTTAAAGGTATTAGAATAGGAATAATCTTTATTTTTTTTGGATAATTTAGTTTGTTTGTTTTTGTAATGGTAGTTTTTTTTTATTTTTTGTAATGTTAGGTTTTAGTGTAAGGCATGTTAGGTTTTATTTCACAGGTAAGTTTGTATTTATTTTAGCTAGGTAGTTAGTAAATAGTTAATAACTATTTACTAACTAGTCTACCTAGTTAAAATAAATACAAACTTACCTGTGAAATAAAAATAAAACCTAAGATGTTACAATATAAGCAGATTAGGGGTGTTTAGACTTAGGGTTTATGTTAGGGTCTTAGGTTTAAAATGTAGTTTCTTTTTCCCCATGGACATCAGTGGGGCAGCGTTATAGAGCTCTTGTTTCCGCGATCGCAGGTGTTAGACTTTGTTTTTGCTGGCTCTCCCAATTGATGACTATGGGGAAAGTGTGCACGAGCACGTCAAAACACTGCTGCTTTTGTGTGCAGTATAGAGCTCAGCGCAGCCATATCCCCCGCACAAGCTGGGTTTTTTTTAAACTTGTAATGGCATTCTTTACTTTCCCTATAGTGCTCAAAACTCGTAATCTAGGTGATAGGTAGTTTTGGGTGTGAGTTTTGAGAATTTTGGCAGTCCTGCTTAACTGGATGAAAGTTACCCCATTACATTGTTAAAGGACCTGCTACATAGCTGCCTGCAGATAAAGACCTTAAAATGATCAAAAACAATAAAAAATACATACGTTTGGTCTTAGCCGAATCACATTTTGAGATTTTTTTTTTCTACAGTTATAGTTAGAAAGCTACAGGTGTTTGTGTTATGTGATAATAATGAATCATTATATATATATATATTCTAGTTGAAATTGTCATCCACTGAAAGCTCATTTTATGCCTATATATATATATATATATATATATATATATATATATATATATATATATATATATATATATATATATATATATATATATATATATATATATATATATATATATATATATATATATATATATATATATATCTTTCTTAGGTAATTTCTGTTTGAACGGAGTGATAGCAAAAATGCTAAAAAAAATTCTCTGTAATTTCTAGTAGCGAAGGGGTTAATAAGCTAAATATTCATTTTTTTATTAATATACTAGTCCTAAAGCCCGTTCACACGGGCCATTTTTTGCAGTGCAGCGGTCCCACCCTTTGCTCTCTCTCTCCCCCTCTCTTTTGTGCTCTCTCCCCCTCTCTTTTGTGCTCTCTACCCCTCTCTTTTGCGCTCTCTCCCCTTCTCTTTTGCGCTCTCTCTCGCTCCACCTCTCTTTTGCTCTCTCTCTCCCCCTCTCTTTTGCTCTCTCTCTTCCCCCTCTCTTTTGCTCTCTCCCCCTCTCTTTTGTGCTCTCTCCTCCACTCTTTTGCGCTCTCTCTCGCTCCACCTCTCTTTTGCTCCCTCTCTCCCCCTCTCTTTTGCTTTCTCTCCCCCTCTCTTTTGCTCTCTCTCCCCCTCTCTTTTACGCTCTCTCTCCCCCCTCTCTTTTGCGTTCTCTCTCTCTTTTGCGCTCTCTCTCCCCCCCCCTCTTTTGCATGCTCTCTCTCCCCCTCTCTTTTGTGCTCTCTCTCTCTCCTCTTCTCTTTTGCGCTCTCTCCCCTCTCATTTTCGCTCTCTCCCCCTCTCTTTTGCGCTCTCTCTCTCCCCCCTCTCTTTTGCTCTCTCTCTCCCCCCTGTCTTTTGCGATCTCTCTCCCCCTCTCTTTTGCTCTGTATCTCTCTCCTTTTTTTTGCTCTTTCTCTCCATCCCTCTCTTTTGCTCTCTCTCTCCCTCCTCTCTTTTGCTCTCTCTCTCCCCCCTCTCTTTTGCTCTCTCTCTCCCCCCTCTCTTTTGCTCTGTCTCTCTTCCCTCTCTTTTGCTCTGTCTCTCTCCCCTCTCTTTTGCTCTCTCTCCATTCCTCTCTTTTGCTCTCTCTCCCCCTCTCTATTGCTCTCTCTCTCCCCCTCTCTATTGCTCTCTCTCCCCCATCTATTTTGCTCTCTCTCCCCCCTCTCTTTTGCTCTCTCTCTCCCACTCTTTTGCTCTCTCCCCCCCATCTTTTTTTCTCTCTCTTCCCTCTATTTTGCTCTTTCCCCTCTCTTTTGCTCTTTCTCCTCTTTTTCTCTCTCTCCTCCCTCTCTTCTGCATTTCCCCCTCTCTTCTGCTCTTCCCCCTCTCTTTAGCTCTTTCCTATCTCTTTTTGTCTCTCCCCCTCTCTTTCTATTTCTCTCCCCTCGTCCACGTTCCCGCCGGCCATGCCCACACTCCCGCCCCGCTACACCCACTTTTGCAGCAAACAGCATGTCAGGTAAGGTCAGGTGTGTTTGTCCTCGTGCTGTCTCTACTGCACATGACAGCTTCAGACAAACACACTTGGCCTTTTATATTATAGGATGGAGAAATGCCTGACTACATCTGTATTTTTTTTGTATGTTCTCTGAACCAGACATGAAGATCCCAATGGCTTAACCTTCTGTTAAGACAAGTCTCAGTATATAAATTAAACATGTTCCAAATTGTGCAACACTTTTGAGATGCCTTGGGTCCTCACTCCTTGCCACCAGTTCTCCCTGGTATTCTATATCACATCTCATGGCTTCCCCTTACCTGACACTGTTCTGTGCACTGCAAACCACAAGATCACAGATAAAGGAGACTATAGAAAAAACTTACATGCAATGAGACTGCTAATGAAAACATAGCAAAAATGAAAACCACAGCCACCTCAAAGACAATGAAATCCGGGACAGGAAGCAAAAAACATTACTGTCCCTGGAAAAATGGGAACGTTGGAAACTATGCTAGAGTTGGTTGTTTGCCTCCCTGCTTTTAACTAATACTGATTACAGTCTTTTCTCTTGAATCACAGATAAAAAACTTCTGCAACTTAAAGCCTTAGAGCAGAAGCAGACCTCATAGTAATGTTAGGTTTTTTATTTATTTTTATTTGGCGGTTTTGGAGTTAATAGTGTATTTACTTTGCAGTGGGGGAGTGTGGTGGTATAGGTTTTTATAGTTTAAAGAGGTAGTTGGCAATGTGGGGTTGGTGGTTTTGGGGTTATTAGGATAGTTTTGTGCAACTGTTTCCTCTGGTCAAACTCTTACGCAACCTAAAAGGTTAGAGCAGTAAATGTGGTTGCTTTCAAGCGATCGCATTTACTTTCAACTTGTAATACCAGCACATATTACCTCTTTATGGGGAGCGTAAATTACCACAAGTTTGCGCAAACATATTTGTGGTAATTTGAACAGCGTGCCACTTGTAATATGGATTTGAGCATAAAGAACACTGCATTCTTCCGATCGCCTTTATGCTCCTAGCACTAACGATAGCGCTCCACTTGTAATCTGGCCCTATATGTTTTATTAAAATCCATGTTTAATGTAAAAATTAATTTCTAGCTAAATTCCATCACGCCCTAGTAGATCTTACAGCTCATTTGTAGCTTTTAAACACTAATAATGAGGATGGTTTTAAAGCAGCCCACCCTATTACTGATTCTTTATTAAGAAGAAAAAAACAGCTCATTAATTTCTGTAAAGCTACCTATACACAGAAATGCTGATCCTCACTATCTGCAAGTATCTCCCCCTATGCAATCATTTTAACCATTGATTCCTTTACATGCAAACATTAACAATAAATACAATCATGCACTCATATGGCTAGATCTATGGACAGTTGTTAGACCACTGAGGATCAAGTCATTAAGGTGAGCTTATATTTATTAAATTGAGATTTGCTCATTTAAACCATGACGCAGCATGCAGGATTAAACAAGATGCTATTGCATGTGTGGAGTACCTTCTCTCACAGGGGCCGATTTACTATGCCCCGAATAGGACCAACTCACCCTGTTTCCGCGTGAGCCTTCAGCTTCGCTGGAAACAGGAGTTAAGAAGCAGCGGGTTTAAGACCGGTACTCCTTAACTGGATCCGCCAGCTCTGAGCGGCATACAGCAATCAACCCGATCTCATACGATCAAGTTGATTGACACCCCCTGCTAGCGGCCGGTTGGCCACAAATGTGCAGGAGGTGGCATTGCACAAGCAGTTCACTAGAACTGATTGTGCAATGCTGAATGCCAACAGCATATGCTGTCCGCATTCAGCGATGTCTAGCGGACATGATACTCTGCAGCGTATTCATTTCCACCAGGCATTAATAAATCGGGCCCACAGTCTTATCTTGTTATGTCACAGCTCACAAGGTTGTCTTGTTACTTGTTTTCTATTATTTTTCAGTAACCTTTTTCAAGGTTTGTTTTGTGCATATGTTAGAGGAAATTGTTTGACAGAGTATTTTTTTGTTGCTGTATGTTTTCAATGGAACTGATTTCACATCTCATTGCTCTGACGAGTGGCAAGTACAGATCTTTTTGAATTCCCCGAATTTCAAGTGGCGAAGTTGAGACAAGATTTTTTCATCAGTATTTTAGTTTTACTAATGAGGTTTATTGATTCAAGGCCATAGATATACACAAATGTTCTAGGTAACACCACACACCTCAGTAATAATTGTATTTATTTCAGGTTTAAAACTCCTTTCTCAAGCCGGCTCAAACATCAGCTTTATGGATTCTCTATATGGGAAATTCCATATAAACAAGGAAATGGTTTCCTTGCCTTAATGATATGGGCCCCGATCCGATAAGCAGAGTCGCCCGCAAAAGCCGGCAACGCCAAATTTTGCGCTGGTTTGGTATCACATATACGGCGTAACCTAGAAGTTACGCTCGTATATTTCTGCCTTCAGCCGTAGTTTTTTAAGCCATAGACAGGTATACCAAACCAGCAGAGTTTGGTATCCAATATACAGCGTAAGGACTTAAGTGGCGAAAATGGAGAAATTCTACTCCATTTTCACCTCGCCACAAATTGCAGGCGTAGTAAGCCTTACGCTGTCTATTGGAGCCCTGTAACTCCCAAAACTAGCTGCTAAATAAAACCTAACGCATGCGCAATGTCTATCTACCTGGCAACCGCAAACTGCTAAATAAAACCTAACACCTAACGCATGCACAATGTCTATCTACCTGTCAACCGCGATCCCCCTCCGCAATCCCTAATAAAGTATTTAACCCCTAAACCGCCGCTCCCGGACCCCGCCGCCACCTACATTAAATGTATAACCCCCTAATGTGAGCCCCTACACCGCCACCACCTACATTAGCTACCCCCTAATGTGAGCCCCTTACACCACCGCCATCTACATTATCTACTCCCTAATGTGAACCCCTACACCGCTGCCACCTACATTACCTACCCCCTAATGTGAGCCCCTTACACCGCCGCCAGCTATATTAAAATATTAACCCCTAGTCTAATCCCAATATACCGCCGCCACCTATATTAAATTATTAACCCCTAATCTAATCCCCCTATAACGCCGCCACCTATATTAAATTATTTAACCCCTAAAATACTAAACTATCCCTACCACTAAACCTAAGTCTTAAAAGGGCTTTTTGCGGGCCATTGCCCTAATGTAATCAGCTCTTTTACCAGCCCTTAAAAGGGCTTTTTGCGGGGCTTTGTCACAAAGTAATCAGCTCTTTTGCATCTAATCTAAATCCCCCTACACCACCGCCCCCTATAATAAATGTATCACCCCCTAATCTAATCCCCCTACACCGCGGCCACCTATATTAAATACATTAACCCCTAATCTAATCCCCCTACACCGCCGCCACCTATATTAACTATAGTAACCCTAATTATATAAGGGTTAATATAGTTATTATGTTATATATATTAACTATATTAACCCTAATTATATTAGGGTTAATATAGTTAACATAGTTATTATATTATATATATTAACTATATTAACCCTAATTATATTAAGGTTAATATAGTTAATATAGTTATTATGTTATATATATTAACTATATTAACTCTAATTATATTAGGGTTAATATAGTTAATATAGTTATTATAGTATATATATATATTAAGTATAATAACCCTATCTAACTCTAACACCCCTAACTAAATTCTTATTAAAATAAATCTAATTAATATTATTAATTAAAATATTCCTATTTAAATCTAAATACTTACCTATAAAATAAACCCTAAGATAGCTACAATATAATTAATAATTACATTGTAGCTATTTTAGGGTTTATATTTATTTTACAGGTAACTTGGTATTTATTTTAACTAGGTACAATAGCTATTAAATAGTTAATAACTATTTAATAGCTACCTAGTTAAAATAATTACCAATTTACCTGTAAAATAAATCCTAACCTAAGTTACAAATACACCTACACTATCAATAAATTAAATAAACTACAAATATCTAAACTAAAATACAATTAAATACACTAAACTAAATTACAAAAAACCCACTAAATTACAAAAAATAGAAAAAGATTACAAGAATTTTAAGTTAATTACACCTATTCTAAGCCCCCTAATAAAATAATAAAGCCCCCCAAAATAAAAAAAAATCCCTACCCTACTCTAAATTACAAAAGTTAACAGCTCTATTACCAGCCCTTAAAAGGGCCTTTTGCGGGGCATGCCCCAAAGTAAACAGCTCTTTTGCCTGTAAAAAAAAACACAATACCACCCCCCAACATTAAAACCCACCACCCACATACCCCTACTCTAAACCCACCCAAACCCCCCTTAAAAAAACCTAACACTAAGCCCCAGAAGATCTCCCTACCTTGAGTCGTCTTCACCCAGCCGGGCCAAACTCTTCATCCAATCCGGGCGATGTCTTCATCCAAGCGGCAAAGAAGAAGTCTTCCATCCGGCGATGTCTTCATCCAAGCGGCAAAGAAGAGGTCCTCCATCGGGGTGAAGTTTTCCTCCAAGCGGCATCTTCAATCTTCTTTCTTCAGCCCTCCGAGGCGGAACATCCAGCTGGCCCGACGACTGAACGACGAATGAAGTTTCCTTTAAATGACGTCATCCAAGATGGCGTCTGTCGAATTCCGATTGGCTGATAGGATTCTATCAGCCAATCGGAATTAAGGTAAAAAAATATGATTGGCTGATCATTGGCTGATCGTAACAGCCAATAGAATGCGAGCTCAATCTGATTGGCTGATTGGATCAGCCAATTGGATTGAACTTGAATCTGATTTTCTCACCTTAATTCCGATTGGCTGATAGAATCCTATCAGCCAATCGGAATTCGACGGACGCCATCTTAGATGACGTCATTTAAAGGAAACTTCGCCCCGATGGAGGACCTCTTCTTTGCCGATTAGATGAAGACATCTCCAGATGGAAGACTTCTTCTTTGCCGCTTGGATGAAGACATCGCCGGATGGAAGACTTCTTCTTTGCCGCTTGGATGAAGACATCGCCCGGATTGGATGAAGAGTTCGGCCCGGCTGGGTGAAGACGACTCAAGGTAGGGAGATCTTCTGGGGCTTAGTGTTAGGTTTTTTTAAGGGGAGTTTGGGTGGGTTTAGAGTAGGGGTATGTGGGTGGTGGGTTTTAATGTTGGGGGTGGTATTGTGTTTTTTTTTTACAGGCAAAAGAGCTGTTTACTTTGGGGCATGCCCCGCAAAAGGCCCTTTTAAGGGCTGGTAATAGAGCTGTTAACTTTTGTAATTTAGAATAGGGTAGGGACATTTTTTTACTTTGGGGGGCTTTATTATTTTATTAGGGGGCTTAGAATAGGTGTAATTAGCTTAAAATTCTTGTAATCTTTTTTCATTTTTGTAATTTAGTGTTTTTTTTTTTTGTAATTTAGTTTAGTGTATTTAATTATATTTTAGTTTAGATATTTGTAGTTTATTTAATTTATTGATAGTGTAGGTGTATTTGTAACTTAGGTTAGGATTTATTTTACAGGTAAATTGGTAATTATTTTAACTAGGTAGCTATTAAAAAGTTATTAACTATTTAATAGCTATTGTACATAGTTAAAATAAATACCAAGTTACCTGTAAAATAAATATAAACCCTAAAATAGCTACAATGTAATTATTAATTATATTGTAGCTATCTTAGGGTTTATTTTATAGGAAAGTATTTAGATTTAAATAGGAATTTTTAATTAATAATATTAATTAGATTTATTTTAATAAGAATTTAGTTAGGAGTGTTAGAGTTAGATAGGGTTAGTATACTTAATATATATATATATATATATATATAACATAATAACTATATTAACTATATTAACCCTAATATAATTAGGGTTAATATAGTTAATATATATAATATAATATAGGCATAAGAGCTGTCTACTTTTTGACAATGCCCCGCCAAAAGCCCTTTTAAGGGCTGGTAAAAGAGCTGATTACTTTGGGGCAAAGCCCAGCAAAAACCCTTTTAAGGGCTGGCAATAGAGCTGTTTACTTTGGGGTAATGCCACGCAAAAAGCCCTTTTCAGGGCTTTTTGTAGGGTTAGACTTAGGTTTAGTGGTAGGGATAGTTTAGTATTTTAGGGGTTAATTAATTTAATATAGGTGGCGGCGGTATAGGGGGATTAGATTAGGGGTTAATTAATTTAATATAGGTGGCGGCGGTATAGGGGGACTAGATTAGGGGTTAATAAATGTAATATAGGTGGCGGCGGTGTAGGGGGATTTAGATTAGGGGTTAATAAATTTAATATAGCTGGTGGCGGGGTAGGGGGATTTAAATTAGGGGTTAATAATTTTAATATAGCTGGCGGCGGGGTAGGGGGATTAGATTAGGGGTTAATAATTTTAATATAGCTGGCGGCGGGGTAGGAGCTCACATTAGGGGGTAGTTAATGTAGATGGCGGCGGGGTAGGAGCTCACATTAGGGGGTAGGTAATGTAGGTGGTGGCAGTGTAAGGGGCTCACATTAGGGGGTAGTTAATGTAGGTGGCGGCGGGGTCCGGGAGCGGCGGTTTAGGGATTAATAACTTTATTAGGTGCGGCGGGGTCCGGGAGCGGCGTTTAGGGGTTAATACATTTTTTATTATTAGGAGAGTGTTAGGGGTAAGGGGGGATTGCGGATAGAGGAGTATACATGTCGGGCTATGTTTGGGAGGCGTGTTAGATAGTACGGGAGATTTAATAACTTAGTCAGGTTTTGTAGGCGCCGGCAGTTTATAAAGTGCTGTAAGTCACTGGCGAATCCAGAAATTTGTACTTACGCAGATTTCTGGACATTGCTGGTTTATCCGACTTACGGCACTTTAGCATCTGATGGTGCTGTATATGGGATAGCTTGAGTTGCGAGCTGAAACTACAGGTGACGGGGGTTCCCTCACTTGCGCCGCAAACTATGATCTATATCAGATCGCGCCCATGGTTCACAAAAATTCAGCAATAAACTTACCATTGAGAACAAGATTTTGAAAACAATGGGATCAGCCTCTTGACACCAGAAATATGGCTCTGTGAGTTACTAAAGGGGCAGTGTACTGTGTACTAAGTTAAAGGAAGACTTTAACTTAGGCTAGAAAAGAAAATTAATCCTGCTCGAGTGAATTAGAGCAAAGCAACAAACAGCTATGTGCAGGTGCTACAATCAGTGTTTGTGTTGAAATGGTGGCTGAGTGTGCTGACCCTCCACCTAGGGTAGAGAAATCTGCAGTAAAGTAATACAGTCATGAATGTTGCTTGTGCTTAGGACACATGTGTGGATTATGAGGAGGCAATGAATTTGAGTAGTGTGGAGAAATGTTGCAGCAATTCACAATATATAATGCAGCCTGCAAGCATTACTAATTACACAGTGCAGCTTAAAGCAAATAAAGCACAGTATTACAGCATAAGCCAGAAGCTACAGATTTGCAACAGCCAACAGCTGCATGGATCAGATGTGGGAATTAAAGAGATAATAACTACAGAATTGCCAGGAACTGAGGTTAGTCCCAAAAAGCCTGTAGTTACAAGACTGCATGGAGCTGCAGCAGACCCCAGTAAGTCTTTTGACTGTGTTGTATCATTTGTACCTCCTGTTTGTAAAGTACCCCAAGTTTTAAAAATGCAAATGCTACTGATTCCTTCACAGACTTCCAGACCTGAAGCTTAAAGTCTTTTTCTAATGTACCTATGAAAAATCCTCTAAAGAGGAGGAATGTTGTCAGATTAACCTATTGTGCCAATCACACAGACAGAGGTCTGGAGTATGTGGGTCAGGTGCTTATTAAGAAATCATTGGGATTTCATTCAGATGCTGTTTATTCTCTGCTACATGCTCCATATTCAGAGCATATGATATCAGCTTTCATCTGGAGACTTTCTGGCAGTATAAAATTGTAAAAATTAAAAACACACCTGAGTGAAAGAATGTTGAGGCAAGTTCAATTATCAGATTAGAGTCTGTTTCTGTTAGAATTGCATTTAATCATGAATCTATTCCAGAAGAGGACATCATTTTCTGTTTAAAACGCCAATGTGAAGTCCTTAGTGGGCCTAAAAAGATCATTGGTGATTATTGGAATATAGGTTATTTGTTTGAAGTCAAGTTTTTTTCATGGGATAATATAAGAATCCATCTGCCAAACGTCCTTTACATTGGCAATGAAAGGAGATGCTATTATCGTGGGCAGCCAAAATGTTGCTTTAAGTTTGGTTCCAGAGGACATATTTCTACAGCCTGTGATTAAATCAGTGAATGCATCAACCCCATTGTTTGCAATTTGTACTATAAGGCTCAGCATAATCATAACCATGAAGAGGAAAAATCCTTTAGTGACAAAGCCTAATTTTGGGTTGAGAATGTGGATGGTCCACTCTTTTTAGATAGCACATACATGTCTCATTGTAAATTAGGACAAAGGAAGGAAGATGTGAGTTATTCAGATCCTATTATCCTAAAACCTCAGGAAGAGGATAAAGAATCTCACTGGCAAACTCAGCAAAGAAAAGGGAAAAGTGTAGTTCCTATGCAACAAAGCATTTCCAAAGGCAAGAGTACAGATATAAAGCCTGGGAGACTGGAACTTAAAACTAGGTTCTAACCCCTTGATAAATCGTGGGGTGACCAAGTAGAGGAGAAAGAAGCACATTTGGTTGGTTTTGGGACTAGTACTTTTGAAGCATCATTTTTGTTGGAATTTAATAATTCTCAAGAAACTCTTTTGGTTACACCAGTGTCTTCACAGGAGGATTCCAGTGGGGTGAAGTTTATACATGAGGGTGATTCACCCCCCTGTATTCCTGGACAATAACCGGATCCATCGGCTTCAGTTGACAGGGGTGTAATGTAGATTGTAATTATTTTAGTAGTGTTAGGTTTTTTTAATGTGTAATTTAATTTATTTAATTTGTAGTTATTTTAATTTTAGTATAATAGTAATGTTAGTTTAATTTATAGTTTAAGCTTAGGTTTTTTAATTTCCCAGGTAAGTTTTTATTTATTTTAAGATAGGGATATTGTAATTTTAATTTAAAGTTAGGGGGTTGTTAGGTTTAGGGGTTAATAGTTTAATTTATTTTTTTGCGATGTGGGGGGCTGGCGGTTTAGGGGTTAATAGATTTATTTAGTGGCAGTGATGTAGGAGGCCAGAGGTTTAGGGGTTAATGACTTTATTTAGTGGCGGCAATGTCGGGGAACGGAGGAATAGGGGTTAATATCTTTATTATAGTGTGGGTGATGTTGGGGTGCAGGGGAATAGGGGTTAATAACTTTATTATAGTGGCAGCGATATCGGGGAGCGGTGGAATAGGGGTTAATAAATTTTATTAGTGGTGGCGATGTCGGGAGTGGCAGATTAGGGGATAATAACTTTATGTAGGTGTCAGCGAAGTCAGCAGATTAGGGGTGTTTAGACTTGGGGTTTATGTTAGGGTGTTTTTTCCTCATAGACATCAATGGGGTTGCGCTACAGAACTTTTCATTCCGCGCTTCAGGTGTTAGTTTTTTTACTAACACTCTCTCCCCATTGATGTCTATGGAGAAAGCATGCACAAGCACGTCAAAGCAGCGCTTGGATTTTGTGCGGTGTGGAGCTCAACACCACCATATCGCACGCACAAGGCTGCTTTTCCAAAACTTGTAATGGCAGCGATATGGATGGTGAAATAATGCAACTTTTGTTGCGTTCTTTTCGTACCCTCTATAGCGCAAAGCTTGTAATCTAGGTGAGAGTTTTTTTATTTAAAAAAAAGTAGCATTTTTTAAAATAAAAAACACCCGCACTAAGCAGTTTTAGGGGTTAAAGTAGGCGGGTGTGGGGTGAAAATTGCCTTTACATTGCAGTTTATGGGAACTGTGTGTTCCCTGTAAATATATATGTATATGTTATATAAATATATATTTATGTGTTAATATGTGTAGATAGGAGAGAGATAAAGTATGCTAGTAAAGTTTCTCTTTGGAATGGCCTATCTGTATCAGCAAATATATATCTGTGTATATTTGAATTTATTTTTATGTATTTTCTGATGTAAATTTTTTGTATATTTTTGTAAATATGTAATTTTATGTTTTGATTTTTTATCAATAAAAATACCCTGCTTTTATGTATGTGAAGGCAATGTTTATATATATATATATATATATATATATATATATATATATATATATATATATATATATATATATATATATATATATATAAAACAAATAAATTAAATATTTTAAAAAAATTATGCAGTAACATGTTTTGTTTGTTTAATTGCATTAAAAATAAAAAAACAAAATTGTTCTGCAAAAAAATCCATATTAAAATGATGCAGAAAAAAAAACCTATTTTAAGGCACATAGTAATCGTAATTAAAGGGACAGTCTACACCATAATTTATATTGTTTTAAAAGATAGATAATCCCTGTATTACCCATTTCCCAGTTTTGCATAACCAACACAGTTATATTAATATACTTTTAACCTCTGTGATTATCTTGTATCTAAGCCTCTGTAAACTGCCCCTTTTTTCAGTTCTTTTGACAGACTTGCAGTCTAGCCAATCAGTGCCTGCTCCCAGATAACTTCACGTGCACGAGCACAGTGTTATCTATATGAAATATGTGAACTAACACCCTCTAGTGGTGAAAAACTGTTAAAATGCAATCTGATAGAGGTGGGCTTCAAAGTCTAATAAATTAGCATATGAACCTCCTAGGTTAAGCTTTCAACTAAGAATACCAAGAGAACAAAGCACAATTGGTGATAAAAGTAAATTGGAAAATTGTTTAAAATTGCATGCTCTATCTGAATAATGAAAGTTTATTTTGGCCTAGACTGTCCCTTTAAACTACACTGCACATGCAAAAAACGCTGTGAAATTCTTATTTATAATACAAAGTTGAAAGCGTATTGTTCCCCTTATTATATAATACAGTTTCTCCGCCACTGCTACAATAATTTATGAGCCATGACACCAACAACTAAATAATTTTAATATACTTCTGTAGTGAGAAGGGTGAATAGTAATGATGTTTCGATTTTTTACCAGAATTAAAAAAATATGTTCAAAGCTGTGATGTATTTGCTGTAATTATGACAATCAGCAGGCAGCTGAAACTTTCCTCAGTATGTGTAGCATTATTTTGTGCTATATGGTATTGTAACCATGTAGGAGCACTCAAAAAATAGCAAAAATGAGGACGGTTCCATGCTCCTGCCTCATTCTACCACATTATAGCAAAGAATGCGGTTAGCATCAGAAGGCGACAGAATCATTCATTAACAAAAGGGAAAGTGTAGCATGACTTTTTATCCCAAAGTGCAAAAACAGTTAATACTTAAAGGGACACTACAGTTAGAAATGAACTCTAATGATTTTAAGAGACTTTCTTACTTGGTTCCATTATCAAAATGTGCACAATCTTTTTATATCTACACCTTCTGAAGAACCAGCTACTGAGCATGTGCAACAGTTTAGTGTATAGGTATATAGGTCTGTGATTGGCCAATGGCTGTCACAAAATGCAGGGGGCTAGCTAATTTTAAAACGTTTTGAAATTCGTAAGAAAAAAATGTTTGTTGCTGCTTTATCATATAAATTATAGAAATGTTTAGAGAATGATTTTATTTTGAAACTTTGAAATAAAATGTATTTTTATGGGAGTTCAAAAGAGACGGACTTGTGCTTATAAAAGTGCTCAATATTTCTCCCTATGTTTATAGAACATTTGTGATAATATGGGATTTCAGATGTGAACACAAGCCTGTGCATGACTAATTATGTGTGTGTATCAACCTATTTATAGAAAAGTTATTTATTGTCAAAGTTACTTTTTTATTGCTATAAACTTTTGCAAAAGAAAAAAGTCTATTAAATTATGTCCTATGCTTCCATTAAAATCTAGGATACAAGGGCATTCATGTTCAATATACGCATTGAATTACCTTCAGAAAATTTGTAGGTATCTGTTATATCCTGGGCACCATTTCCACTAATTTCTTTAGTCACAATTTTCTGGCCCACGTGGGTTTTGTCAACATACTCAATCACTTTTGAACCATCTCTCATTGCCTTGGAATAAACAATATCACTGTTCACCTAAAATGATACAACATATACAGTATTTTAAACAGCACATAACCATAATATATCTTATACAGTATCTTCTTTATGTATTGCTTATGTATAAAATTAGTATCCGCTTATTGTCTAGGTCAGTTTCTTTAACCCAGCACACTGGTTTACTGTCTGAGCTGTAAGAATTTCATGCAGAGAAATTTATGCTTTCTTTATATTTCCTCACAGACTGCATAAAATGCTTGGTCACAATGTACACTATCTGTTCTACTACTTATATTGTTTTTACGGAAATGACAGGGAGCATGTGGAGTATAACAGGAAAATAACACAATTAAAAACCCTTAGCATGTGTCTTTTTCAATAATTCCTAATTTATTCAATATATCATACTGCTAAAATAGGGCCAGATTACAAGTGGCGAGCTAATGATAGCGCAGATCACTATATGCAATATATCTGTACCGCGCTAACATTAGTGTGCGACTTGATATTACAAGTCCATGGAAAAGTGCGTGTACCAGAGAGGGGCTAGCATGGCCAACATCTCTCTAGATGAGCGCAACCTACCTATACTTTCAATGGAGATCGCAAACGTTCTAACTACCACTCATATTACAAATTGAATGTTATAACTTGCGCTTGAGCGAAAGCCGAAACTGCACTAGAATATTTAGTGAGACTTAAGACCTGAAGAAAAGTGTAATGGTTTAAAAAAGCTCACAAAACACATAAAAAAATAAAATTAAAATAAACTATATATATATATATATATATATATATATATATATATATATATATATATATATACTGTATATATACTTTTTTTTAAATATATATATAATTTAAATATGAATAAAAAGGTTTAAAAAGGGTTATGGTATATGGTAAGGTGCTTGACTGGAAAGGGCTCCAATGTGTGTGTGTGTGTGTATATATGTGTATGTGTGCTCCTGCTAGGCCACGCCTAGCGGGTGCAGATTCCTCCACCCCTTTCATTATTCCTGTCCCTCCTAAATAAAGTATACCCCTCTAAGTTAACTGCCCAGTCATGTGAATCATCCCACCAAGTTTCAGTTATACTAGTGATAATGTCATAGTCCTCTTCTGCTACTAAGAGCTCCAGCTCCCCCATTTTACTTGTCATGCTTCTTACATTTGTTATCATACATTTAATTTTCTTTTTTTTTAAATAATTTTTATTGAGGTAATAAGTAACATTAGAACAAACAACATGTCCAGGCACGGATCAGAAATAATGAAAACACTATTACATTTCTCATACAAAAGATAAATGTGGGTTAAAACATTGGTGCACCACTAAAGTAGTTGTTCTCACAATATTTAACCTCTATTGGTGTCATACATACATATAGATAATAGTAGAACAGTTGACAAGTGTTATAATACCACTTCTGCCACCATGAAGAGAAAAGGTAAAATATGATATAGGAAACACAGGTAACAGGAGCATATATCAATGAGACCTCGATTTTTATATTATTCAACTAATGAACCCTATCACGAGATAAGAAATGCTGTATAAACTATAAATGATAGGAGATAGGGCATTGGCTTTTAACCGACCTCTCAGAGGTCTGAGTGTGGGGGGAGGGAAGCAGCGGGCAAGAGCCGCTCGTAATGAGGGGGAAATGGAGGGAGGAAAACAAAGACTACAGGGCAAATGATCTTAATAGTTGTAAGAGCACTACTCTAACATCATGAAGGTGGTCGTACATATAAGTTGACCCACATATCATATCATATATCTTAAACTGAGCGCTATTATACAGAGAAGGGTCATAGTTAAATAGAAAGCAACTGAGTCTTAATCCAACACGTAATATAAGTAAATTCGTTTTCTATAAAATAAATAAGAGTAGCTCTTAACAACATTATGTGGAGGGGGGGAACAGTAACATGTATGGAGTATAAGGGACTTCTGGGTGAGCCCCTCTCCTAGGGAAATGCCAGCTATAGGCGATGTGGGAAAAAGGAGTAGGGGTATGACCCGCAGGCAACAAGTACCGGCGGGAAAGGGAGGAGAGGGACCCGACAGAGACATATAGTTGGAACCAATATTAAATTCAACGTAGGTAATATCATTTCCTAGGAACATAAATATAATAAAGCTTGCAACGTAACTCTCGCTGTGAAGGTATGTTAGACACCAGAACCTCATTGAAAGCCTCACATCTAAAATTTGAAAAATCAGAATAGGCTTTAAAAACACGTCATATGGAAGTAGTATACTAGTGGGGTTAATATGGTAGCAGCTGGGGAGGAGGGCAGTGAGGTATACACTGGAGCTATTCACACATTGTCTAGTTCTCTAATAGATGGGTTGAAGCATGAATCATGTTACAAGGATATGCTTACCTCCATGGCTATACAAACTAGTGGTGAACCATAGGCATACATGGATGAACAGACACACACAATATGAACTCAAAACATAATAACTATTATAGCCAATAGTAAATAGCATTGTCTGGGGTGCTGGTAATCAAATCCTGCATAATATTCAGCTATCTGCCAGTGTCCCTGAACGCCACCCTATATGTAGGGAGCCCTCCTAGAGAAGCTAAATAAATAAACCCTCAGCTAGAACACTAAGAACATTACAGTAAATGACAGTTTAAAAGCAACATATAAAATATATTGATTAGGAAGCAACTGGAATAGCATGAGGGAGCATTTCTACATTATAAATCTGTACTAAGTAAGTAAAGCTTGCTGAGCTACAGTTTCAAAGAAATAAGATAACTTCTGCAATGCTCCGTGGAAAGACAGTCTCAAACTTTGGTTGTTAAATAGGTGCACCATGATAATATAACTGATATAGAAGAAAACAAACTATATTGAACATAACATAACAGATATCCCCTAACGGAACAGGATGGACCCTAGCAGATTACGTTCTTAATATATGGTATACATTTAAGTGAAGTTTATGAATTAGCGATGGTAAGGTATTGTCCGCATAAGATCAGTCAAATGACTGCGGGGCAGTTCTCTAACCCATTCCGGCTCTAACATCAGTTTGAGGGCCCCGGTAGGTCTCTAGATGAGCTCTGATGATGGGACAATGTATCCGTAAAGGGGAGTTATATGGAGCACTCCTCTCATGAAAGAAAGACATGTCCGCTGCCCAGGCTCCTCTCTCCCCTGCAATATATGTCTTAAATGGTGTGTGTAAGGGCTTCACTACTTGCCCGCAGCAGTTGCCTGTATCCCCTAGGTTCTTGGATACATTAGGTATGAGGGCCTCTTGGGATCGTAGGTAGTGAGATAGAGGGAGCTGGGGATGTTTCCCAGCAATGGTCAGAACGACACTTGTATATCCTGATGAATCAGTGGTGTGTATCAACAGGTCATCAGTGTAAAGTTGCGTCAAGTTAAAACTCACTGCCCCTGATGATATGTTAGTTGAGACCTGTCCGGTCTTCCCTTCCTGTGCTCGATCGTGAAGGAGCGAAGTTGGGGATAGCGAGTCTTCTACTGGACTTACTGGGTCTTGACAAGTTAGGTGAGAGGTGCCATCTTGATCACGCAGTTCAGCAATGAGTGATCGCAAGCTGCCGAATTGTCTGTCCGCCTTGCTGCACAGTCCTTCCAACAGAGAACTAAGGCACATGGAGAACTCCTCCATCCCCAGAGCACTGCAGGGGTGCTATTACCAGGTTAGATGATAAGCCGGGGATCAAGCTGGATAATCAAATGTATATCTGGTACTTCAAATATAATGATGTACTCCCCGACACAGTCCAAATTGGCTAGTGGGCCTCTGTGTCAATTCTAACACAATTATGTTGTATCTTAGATCCAGGATATGTACTCCACGCTCTGGTACATGTTAAGAGCAAGACGTAGAAAAAAATATATGTTTTTAGAACGCCATAAAATGAAATTTTAATAAACAAGCTTCAGGAGCTCTGCAATGGCGCATCTTTGTTGCTTTGGCAGTTGGCTCCGCCGACCTCATACATTTAATTTTCATGTGTTTTCTGCTGCTACTTGGTGTGCTTTCCTCCATACTTTCTAATGTGACATTTCTTAAGTCATCCCTTCCTTGAGATACTATAGGAGTGACATATTCACAGACTGATCTTCCTGTTCTATTGTGTTCTAACTGACCCTCCCCCCCTTTGACTAGTTTAAAAGATTCTCTAAACATGCTACCATCCTTTCCCCCAACACACCTGCACCCATGTCATTCAGGTGCAATCCATCCTTACTGTACAAATTGTACCCAAGTGAAAAGGCAGCCCAGTGCTCTAAAAAGTCAAACCCCTCATTTTTACACCATGTTTTTAACTATGAATTAACAGACCTTAGCTCCTTCTCACTTACTGAGTTAGCACATGGCACTGGTAATATCTCTGAAAATATTACTTTGGAGGTCCTTGCTTTAAGCTTGCTACCTAACTCCCTAAAGTAATTTTTTAGGACTATCCATCCCCCGCTGATTCCTTCATTAGTACCAATATGTACCATGACTGCAGGATCAGACCAATATACCTCTAACAATCTATCAATATGCTCCACAATATGCCTAACATGAGCCCCTGGAAGATAGCACACTGTTCTATTTAAAAGGTCTGGATGACAAATTACCCTATCAACCTTCCTAATAATAGAGTCTCCTACCACCAACATCTGCCTCAGGCCCTGACTTGTATGCCCCTCTTCAATCACCGAAGGACTGTTAACTATAGTATGCCCCTCTACCATGTCTGAAGGACTGCCCACCATTGTATGCTCCTCTTCCACTGTTCACTATACTAGGCAAAACAGCCCTCTCTGACACTGCCACCCCTGAACTGATATCCCCAATATCTTCACTTAATCTTGCAAATCTGTTGGAGTGTACCAGCTCAGAACTGGCCTGTCTCTTCCGCTTACCTTTACCTCGCCCTCTTACTGTGACCCAGCTAGATTCTGGAGTCTCCTCATCTGAATCCTCCCCATTCCCACTGTTAGAACCATTAACATCCAGTTCAGTCCTATCCATTTCCCTTTCAAGTGTCTGAATTTCATGCAGTGTTGCAATTTGTTCCTCCAGAACTCCAATACGAGTTTCTAAAGAGACAATATGCTCACATTTGCCACAGACATATAATTCCTGAAGTGGTTGCTCCAGTGATGCAAACATATGGCAAGCTGTACACTTTTTTTAAATGTAACATTCAAAATATTCTTATTTATATATTTGTAATAGTATTTCTAATCCTTTCTTTAAATGTAATATTTGAATTATTTAAAATTCGAAATAGAAACATTCAAATTGATATATTTTTATCTATTATGTATCAATTTGCTAAATTCCCTACCACATGAACTTTTGAACTTCTGAATAGTATTTGTTAAATTTGAAAACTGTAAATCACATTCGAGCATTGAATATTTAAAAATATTCGTTCTTATTAACATTCGATGATGTAAATCGAATTTCTACAATAACATTTGTTCTAACATTCAAATTTGAATATAAACACATTCGCCCATCCCTAATTGGAGCCCTTTGCAGTTAAGTAGATGAAAACGTGTAAAATAATATTTATGAAACATTCATTTTAATAAATGTTTTAACTATGTATTTACTGTAAATATTTCACATTCCAATGATCTGTACATAGGGGAATATGTTCTAAGTATTTATAAATAGATATTCCTATATATCTGTATATATCTATAACTATATATAATCATGTGTGTGTATGTATATATATATATATATATATATATATATATACAGGGAGTGCAGAATTATTAGGCAAATGAGTATTTTGACCACATCATCCTCTTTATGCATGTTGTCTTACTCCAAGCTGTATAGGCTCGAAAGCCTACTACCAATTAAGCATATTAGGTGATGTGCATCTCTGTAATGAGAAGGGGTGTGGTCTAATGACATCAACACCCTATATCAGGTGTGCATAATTATTAGGCAACTTCCTTTCCTTTGGCAAAATGGGTCCAAAGAAGGACTTGACAGGCTCAGAAAAGTCAAAAATAGTGAGATATCTTGCAGAGGGATGCAGCACTCTTAAAATTGCAAAGCTTCTGAAGCGTGATCATCGAACAATCAAGCGTTTCATTCAAAATAGTCAACAGGGTCGCAAGAAGCGTGTGGAAAAACCAAGGCGCAAAATAACTGCCCATGAACTGAGAAAAGTCAAGCGTGCAGCTGCCAAGATGCCACTTGCCACCAGTTTGGCCATATTTCAGAGCTGCAACATCACTAGAGTGCCCAAAAGCACAAGGTGTGCAATACTCAGAGACATGGCCAAGGTAAGAAAGGCTGAAAGACGACCACCACTGAACAAGACACACAAGCTGAAACGTCAAGACTGGGCCAAGAAATATCTCAAGACTGATTTTTCTAAGGTTTTATGGACTGATGAAATGAGAGTGAGTCTTGATGGGCCAGATGGATGGGCCCGTGGCTGGATTGGTAAAGGGCAGAGAGCTCTAGTCCGACTCAGACGCCAGCAAGGTGGAGGTGGAGTACTGGTTTGGGCTGGTATCATCAAAGATGAGCTTGTGGGGCCTTTTCGGGTTGAGGATGGAGTCAAGCTCAACTCCCAGTCCTACTGCCAGTTTCTGGAAGACACCTTCTTCAAGCAGTGGTACAGGAAGAAGTCTGCATCCTTCAAGAAAAACATGATTTTCATGCAGGACAATGCTCCATCACACGCGTCCAAGTACTCCACAGCGTGGCTGGCAAGAAAGGGTATAAAAGAAGAAAATCTAATGACATGGCCTCCTTGTTCACCTGATCTGAACCCCATTGAGAACCTGTGGTCCATCATCAAATGTGAGATTTACAAGGAGGGAAAACAGTACACCTCTCTGAACAGTGTCTGGGAGGCTGTGGTTGCTGCTGCACGCAATGATGGTGAACAGATCAAAACACTGACAGAATCCATGGATGGCAGGCTTTTGAGTGTCCTTGCAAAGAAAGGTGGCTATATTGGTCACTGATTTGTTTTTGTTTTGTTTTTGAATGTCAGAAATGTATATTTGTGAATGTTGAGATGTTATATTGGTTTCACTGGTAAAAATAAATAATTGAAATGGGTATATATTTGTTTTTTGTTAAGTTGCCTAATAATTATGCACAGTAATAGTCACCTGCACACACAGATATCCCCCTAAAATAGCTATAACTAAAAACAAACTAAAAACTACTTCCAAAACTATTCAGCTTTGATATTAATGAGTTTTTTGGGTTCATTGAGAACATGGTTGTTGTTCAATAATAAAATTAATCCCCAAAAATACAACTTGCCTAATAATTCTGCACTCCCTGTATATATATATTTATAGTTATAAATATATATTGTACCAAAATACCATCAGATATATGTAGAAATATTTTTTTATGAATAAAGAACATAATCTGCTATATGCAGAACATTGGAATGTTAATTATTCATATTTTCATGTCGGGTTAACGCACATGAGAATATGCAATCGGATTTGTGCGAGAGTGGGGTGTTTTTTCCATTTTTTTTCTCTATTGACATTTATGGGGGAATACGTGAATGCGCAGATCATATTCTCAGTTCGGCTTTTTGCGCCCATTGAGTTAGCGTGCAAGTGAAAACAGTTTACTTTCAACTCAATACGAGCGCAACTAGACAAGCGCAAAAATCTTACTTCTAGCACAATAAACGCTCATGCAGGAGCGTTCATTAGCATGCCACTTGTAATCTGGCCCATAAATAGACCTGTATATACAGACATATATACTGTATAGACTTTTGATCCCTTTCCAGTTAAATAACTTGAAACATGCAATATATATTTTTTTTTAATTGAAATACTTGATGATCCTATATTCTTCACTTAGAAAAAAAATATTTTTATTTTTAAATATATATATATATATACTGTGTATATATATATATATATATATATATATATATATATATATATATATATATATATATATATGTATATACTGTCTGTTTGTCTGCCTGCCAGTCTGTCTATCCATCTATCTATCTTTATATGTTTAGATTCATATAGATATATAAGTATAGTTATATATTATAAAAAAACATATAAACATAGAAATAACTATTTAAAAATAAAAAAATAAAACATTTTATTCTATGTGAAGAAGATAGGAATGTAAAATATTCTTAATACCTTTGGGTTAGCGTGCAAGTGATAACTAGTAGTTATTTGCAGCACGTCCCGTAGAAGCCTATGGGGGGAATGCATTATCAGGGTCACGATATCCAAAGTCCTGAAGTTACTGCACCTAGATGCTACACTTGCACACTAACTTTTTACTTTCAACAGACGAAAAATATATTTAGCCCTTAAATTTGGTGCATATTATGTAGAGAAACAGGTTGAGTTGATATTTCTGTTTGCAGCCACTATTGCACCATTGTTTCTGTTTCCTACTGCTTACAAACATCAGTATAGACTATGTAAGCTAATTTGACCAGGTTATGGTTGAACATAAATGTGGGTATCTGTGACATATGCTCTTGAACTTTATATATATCTTATTTAGCCAACAATCTTACTTTGTGTAAACAATGGTTTTCCTTTGTTTCCATCTGTAAGATTGATCTCGGTCATTGCTTCATCACCTACTAAAGCTCAGTATATCTTAATAAAACAGTATTCACTTGTAAGAAGATACAGAAGCAGAGAGAAATGTACTTGTTTCAGTCAGTGTGATTCACTTCAGATCAACTTGATACATCTGCTTTCATTTATCTTCTTTAATAACTTCTCTGGGATTTTCTTCTTTTTTTTTCTCTTTATTTTCAAATAATTTTCTTCTGCTATCGCTTCTCATTGTACTACCTTTAACGCTTTCCCATACCACATATGACTCTGTTCCTACTTTCATAAGTTAATCTGTCTTATCATGTCCTGTTACCGCCATCTACTTGATCCTTTCACGACCTCTTACACTTTACTTTATGTATATGCTTTTTCTTTTTTTCCTTCCCCCCCTAAACACCAACTATCCCGTTCCTTCACCCAACCTCTAGCTGCCATGATCAACCTTCCATCCTTTCCTCCTTCCAACACTCTTTTCTAACCATTTTGGACATCTTATTTCCTTCTTTATTACTCTACTACCCTTTTTTTTCTCATTGTCTCCTATACTTTAAGATTTTTTCTAATAATCTTCTTTCTCCCACAATTTCCTCTGCACTCTCCATCACAGACACTTTACGAGTAAAGAGTAAAGTTGGAAATGATTACTGAGGCTTAAAACAACTAAATGTAAGTCTATTATTAATATGTTCAGTGTTTGCCATCTAATTAAATTTAAAACTCTTTTAAAATCAGCATATTACAAGGATTTACTGACACCATTAAGTGTATAGTTTTAATTTGCAGATTAAAAACTTTTCATTGCAGCATGTTTACCAGACTCTTGTACTGTTTGTATCTTGATGGGGCCTTGAGCATAGGGGGGCCGACCTGAGGAGTGTTGTAGCAGTATTTGAGGCTGGCCATGGAAACTGTAATATTTGTCATGACTGGGAAGGATGCGGAAGGGACCGCTGGCATACCAACCCAAATGTGATAATTCTGTAACGCCTAGGGTGGATGGGAAGGTATGTGGTGGTGATGTGTAGTGTATGACTTATAGATGACCTTTTTTTTTTTTCTTCACAGAATCAGACTGGCAGACCAGAATGTAAATTCAGTGTTTAAAAGTTGTATCGTCTTTTTTAATAATCTTTCTATAAATTGAATCTTAATTCAATGAGGTGTTACAGAAAACAACTTCTTATTTATGTTTTACTTATTTTTTTCATTTTTAAGGTGCAGGTCTGGACTTGCGATAGGTCATACAAGGTAAAGGCCCGGTGGGCCGAGCTCTTATGTGGGCCTTGCTGCTATATAGAAGCCCCTCCCACTCTTAATAAATTATATGAAAGCTGTCACGTTTTTTGTCTGGCTGTTAAGCAGATCTGGTCTAGCATAGCTACCTAGCTGACAGAGGTTTAACTGATGTGGGCTGCTCCTCCTTTAAATGCTCGGGCCTATTTTTAGTCTCAGTACAGTCCTTTTAAGGTGGCATAAATTGTGTTATTATGTATGAATTTTAATAACAAAATATTGTATATAAACTATTTGTAAATGTTGATAAAACCCAGTATAATATTAAAGTATATTAAAGTCTGAATGCTCATGAAGCCAGAACTGTATCCTGCAAAAAGGAAATACTTATAGCAAACTCTAAAATATAATGTATCATATATAACTTAAATGAAAATAGAAGGAACAACATACCTCAGCAAAAATAAACGGTGCATCAAATGGGAAGCAGACATGACCATGTTTAATGGCTTGTACTGATGCAGGACCACATCTAAACATACCTGTGGATATAGATAAGAAACTATATCAAATGAATGCTAATTCTGGTAGCTGTTTTCACTTTGCAATGAGGAATAGACACATAGGCTCTCATTACTAGACACATGCAATATTTGGGCATTGTTTTTGCGAATCAATAACAAAATCAATATTTGTTTCCAGCATTCACACAGTTCCACCACTGATATATTAGACCAAAAAGGCAACTCCAAATATCTGTAAAGACAAAAATATTTGGATTTGCAGTTTAGTTGTAATCTTTCTGATGCCAGAACACCAAAAACAGATGGTGATTTCACTATTTGTTTGCAAAAGAAATACCAAATACCAAAATAATGTCTACCCACAATCTTGTGTCACATTTAGGGCCAGATTACAAGTGAAGTGCAAATGTTTACGTGCAAACAATATCAGATTTTCACAATAGTTTGTGCACAGGTAAAATTGCTCTCGTATTATGAGTTGAGCATAAACTAGATCGCGTGAGCGCAATCACAATTTACGCTAGAATGATTACCGCATCCTCAGAGCTGTGGTTAGCTGCTTTGCAAAACAAAAAGGTGTCACGAAACACATAAAAAATACATTACAAAGTAGACTTACACTCATAACACCATCTAATAAAAAATACTCAAAAAAATATTGTACACAAAAGTTATAAGGGCTCAAAGAAAGGAGGTCTCAGAAAAAAACAAGCAAAGGGCTTTAACATAGGGGTATATACATATACATGTCTGAAGATGGATATGTGTGTGTATATAAATATAAATATAAATATATATATATATTTATATATATTTATATATATATAAATAAATATTTATATATATATATTTATATATATATTTATGTATATATATATATTTATGTATATATATTTATTTATATTACTATATATATATATATATATATATATATATATATATATATATATATATATATATATATATATATATATATATATATATATGTTTACCTATGTATTTATGTATTTGTATGTGTATATATGTACTTACAGACATATATACACACAAATAAACACATAAATACATATATATATATATATATATATATATATATATATTCATATATGTATGTAAAATGAAAAGAGCAAACAAGAGATATATATTAACCATCAAAGGTAACAGCTGCAAAAAAAGAAGAGAGCGCACCAAACCAAGGAGACATAGAATCACAGCTCTTAAATAATGACTGGTTATAATAGTCCCATCACAAATATTGGAATAAGTCCCGTAAGCAGATGTATATCCTAATAAATGAGACTTAGTCAATTCAATAATTTTACAGAGAGGCTTGTATCGTAAAGAAACTTTTACTGCTCCGGCGTTCATGCTTGGGGCTTGGTACTTCCAGTATCACGTGACCCTCCTGTGGCCATTCAGAAGCCAATCCGGTACATTGGTCGAGGGACTCCTCCCAACAAAACTTTTCATCCAAAAAGGTAAAGAATATGTTTCTGGCGTCATGTGACCGCCCTATAGCCAATCAACTGCTAGCTTGAACCGTCAATGAGCCCAATGATACAGCCAGAGAGATCCATGTACAATGCAATATACCCGGCAAATCTCAGCATCCACACCGGACAATGGCAGCAGTATAGCAAATGCAGGCAGGTCTTGGGCAGCACACAGATGTAATAATGCACACTGCAACACTGTACCTTGATGACCCAGATTAGGATAATGTAGCGTGAGCCCAAAAGGGGGTAAGGCTGTAGTTAGTAATAGACACCCCAATGTCCACTGGGCAAATGGTTAAATATAAAGAAAGTTCCAACAGACAGCCATTTGAAAATCAAATAGTAAATTGCTTTATTCCAAGTTAAAAACAACAGGACATGCTGTTAAAAATTAAAAACGTAGTCTGACCGGTTTCGGTCTCCCTGACTGTAATCATAGACTAATACCTAACATGTGTGTAAAAACAAAACAGTATGAAAATGTAATTCCGTGTATACTAACACAACCAAAATCACTCAAGTGTGTAGAATATATATAGTAAAAATATAATAGAAAAATTGTCACATTTATAAACCTTTACATTCATAGATCAGGGACCAAGTATATAATGTGTACAAAGTGGGACTTTTAAATATATAGAAAGAGTTAGGTACTATGCTGTCTGTCATACTGAGGTTAACAATCCATGGCAAACAGATACTAATATCCCTCTATATATCCAAATATGGCACAAAAACCTTAATCCTAAGCATCAACCACAGAGGGAGTTTGAATGTTATAACTTAGTCGGTATGGAGATAGTGACATGAGGTCACAGCAAATCCTAGTTAGCTCAATAAATTTGGCAAATAATAAATAACAATAGATAACAATGAGTAATAATTATACCTTTCAACCCTTTAACAATCTGTTAATCAAAGTCAGAAATTGCTCTCGAAACGTACATTAGGATTGCTCACTATCTCCCTCTGTGGTTGATGCTTAGGATTAAGGTTTTTGTGCCATATATGGATATATAGAGGGATATTAGTATCTGTTTGCCATGGTTTGTTAATCTCACTATGACAGACAGGATAGTACCTAACTCTTTCTATATATTTAAAAGTCCCACTTTGCACACATTATATACTTGGTCCCTGATCTATGAATGTAAAGGTTTATAAATGTGACAATTTTTCTATTATATTTTTACTAGATATATTCTACACACTTGAGTGAATATATATATATATATATATATATATATGTGTGTGTGTGTGTGTGCCACTGGAGCCATTTGCAGTTAAAGGGACAGTCTACAATAGAATTTTTATTGCTTTAAAAGATAGATAATCCCTTTATCACCCATTCCCCAGTTTTGCAGAACCAATACAGTTATATAGTTATATTAATATTTTAGCTCTGGGATTACCTTGTACAGTATCTAAGCATCTTCTGACATCCCCCTGATCACATTACTTTTTATTTATTATCTATTGACTTGCATTTAGTACTGTGTTGTGCTAACTCTTAAATAACTCCTCGGGCAAGAACACAATGTTATATTTATGGCCCACATGAACTAGCAGTGTCCTGTTGTGAAAAGCAAATAAAAAGCATGTGATAAGAGGCTGTCTGTAGTGGCTTAGAAACAGGCAGGACATTTAGAGGCTACAATTTTATAAAGTATATTAATGTATTAATGTTGGTTGTGCAAAGCTGGGGAATGGGTAGTAAAGATATTATCTATCTTTTTAAACAATAATAATTTTAGTGTAGACTGTCCCTTCAAGTAGTTGAAAATATGTCAAAACATATTAATGCAATATTCATATTTTCATGTCGGGTTAGTGCAAATGAGAATATGTGATCATGTTTGAGCAAGAGCGAGTTGTTTTTCCTCCCATTTTTCTCTCCATTGATTTCCATTGATTTCTACTTTCAACTCTTAGGGGCCGAATTATCATGCTGCAAATGCAGCAGTTTCCGAGCAAGCCTTCAGACTCGGTGGAAACAAATGTTAAGAAGCAGCGGTCGTAAGACCACTGCTCCTTAACTCATTCGCCACCTCAGAGGTGGCGGATAGCAATCATCCTGATCGGATACAATCGGGTTGATTGACACCCCCTACTAGCGGTCGATTTCCCACAAAATGCTTGTGCAGTGATAAATGCCGACAGCGTATGCTGTCGGCATTTATTGATGCTGGACGGACATGACCTGCTACAACGGATCATGTCTGCCTGATACTTGACAAATCGGCCCCTTAATATAAGCGCAACCCAACACATGCAAAAATCTTACTTTTAGCACAATTAACACTCAAGCAGGAGCGTTACTTTGAGCTCCACTTGTAATCTGCTCTTAATCTGATTAGTGATTTGTTATGCAAATATGAAAACATTGATTTAAAAGGGACACAGGTAATTTTTTTCTTTGTTCTATCTAAATGTTTGATTTATTTATGTAAAATGATACTGTAGTGAGAAAAAAATCCCTGTTTTTAAGCGTATGAGGCATGTTACTGTCCAATAATAAAGCAGTCTGACAGCTGTGTTATGTCAGTGAACAATCAGTCATTAAAGGGACATTCCAGTCAAAATTTAATTGTACATAGATTAATTACATCTGTGAATAGAAACATATTTGCAATATAGATGTATTGGCAAAATGCTTCTAGTAAAAGTTATCACTGTTTTAGTGTTAGAATTTTTCTCTGCACGTGCATGTGAAGCATAACTAGATATTAAAGTATTTTAACATCCAAAGTATGGGATTAATTTTAGTACCTTTATATTCATTTTTGATTCTGAAATGTTTTGTGTTAATTTATTGTAATTTTTGTGCTGCTGTTTTATCTATTTTATATCATGTCATATGCGTGTTTATTTACTATTTTATTTACAATAGCAGCCCTTTGCCTGTCACACACCCTCTATTTGGTTAACAATTTATGTTGATTGAATTTCCTAATAGGCGCATCGTGTTACGCCTATTCCATCTGGGAGGTGTGTGAGCAAGTTCCGGTCTGTGATTGGTTTAGGATTGTTTTAAGTAGAGCAGTTTTTCAATTGCTATTAACGAGCCTGATGAAATGACCTGTAAGGTTGAGAAACGCGTTGCTGTATGCTTTTGTATGTTTTTAACTACATTCTTTGGTCTTAAATAAACTGTTGGCCTTTGAATTATTACCTGCTCTACGTCTGTGGCATTTGTTGCTTGGTTTACTGAACTGTCACTCCAATTTGCCGGAATACTAGCACTAAGATTGGCTACTCCTTGGACGGCTCCCACTGTGACGTCAGGTCCTCTGTTATTGCCGATTGGTTGCTGCCATTCACGTTGAGGGATCCTGTGTTAATGTCTGTCGGGGGACTAAAGGTCCCGTCCTGCTGTGTCAGGCACACTGTTGTGCCACTCTCTATGTGAGTACCCCCCTGCAGAGGGTGTCCGTGACTGTTCTGTCATCCCCCTGTTTAAACGATACTGTCCCATGAGGCGCCTCTATTTTCTGTGTTCACAGGTTTTCTGCATAACTAGATATTGTCACTGCACCCACATTTTAAATACTGCAAATGTGGGGCTTGTATCAGGTCAACAATTAACAAATTGAGTCATTACCAGATGGTAAAAGTACCTTAGGCTCTCTGAGCAAGTGCTTTGTTTAAAATGCTGGTGCACGTTGCATATTTAAATACACTTTTAAAACAGCTATAGCTTTTATTAGAAGCATTTTTGCTAATACATGTATATGACAAAAATGCTTCTATTCAATACCGAAATGCTCCTATGTGGTTTCCAATTTTGTCTGGAATGTCCCTTTAAGTCCCAGTTGGACAAAGATATGAACTTCCTGTTAGTTTCCAAATAAAAAATACACAGCTTTTTAATGCAAAAGTAGAGTTTAATGATTAGATAGTAGCATTTCATTTTTTAGAGTTTACTAAAAATAATAATAAATAATCAATTTTTTTATTTCCTTTAATAAACCTCACTTGGTCTGCTGAGCTAGTAGTACGGGAACTGGAGCTTATTCACATGGAAAGAAATGGTGCTCTGCATAAAGTAGCTTCTAACAGGGGGGTGAGAGGGCCAACTCTCAGTCTGAAGCAATTGTTAATAGTACAGTTTAACATATGTTAACTTCCATTTCTATCAACAAATCATTTTCTATGTTTTGCTATGTCAAGACAATCTTGCAAACACTGAAACTGCAAGACATTGTCAGCAAGTTCTTCCGGGCATCTCTGAGACTTACTTGAATGCTTCACACCTATCCAAGGAGTGTTCCGCTCAGCCAACAGTCTGACACAGTGAGACTTATTTTACACATTTAAAATGTGTGTTTTTTTAATATGGATTTCATTAATTTTTTAAAAGACATCTGTGATAAAATATAATAATAATCCGTTGGGCACAACACAATTAAATGCCAGGTATTATCACCAGAAATATAGGGGTGCCTGAAACAAACTGTAAAGAGAAAAGGCTCTTTCTTGTGCGTATCAATCTTTTAAAGGATACACAGGCAAATATCACACGATTCCAGGTACTCACAAAAGTGTCAGAACTCAGTTGTGCTGATAGGAGCCAGCTGAGGTACCTCAGTGCCTCAGCTCACTGATCGAACGTTACAGAAATACCTCAGCTGGCTCCTATCAGCACAACAGAGTGCTGACACTTCTGTGAGTACCTAGAATCTTGTGATTTTTGCCTGTGTACCCTTTAAAAGATTGAGACACACAAGGAAGCAATTTTTCTCTTTTTTGGTTTAGTTTGTGTCTGACTTTGTGGAGGCCGACAGAAGGAAAGAGCTGCACTGCGAGAAGTATCCATCTATTGACTTTTCTGAATTATTTGGAACTGAACAAGTATCTTTTGGAATATCTTGCCAGTAGTGGTTGTGCATACATATATTACATAATCATCACCTTTAACCATTTAAATATACCTGAGTATAACATTTTTATAACTAGTCTTTTGGTTATTATTGAAGTTCAAAATTAATTAAGCCTTTCTGAGCATATCTTTAGTCCACACCTCTGCCATTAATAGTTTTCTTAAGTGCCCAGTGCATAAAATCTCTCAAATAAAACAAGAACGTATCTCTTTTGTTATAGAAAACTAGTCTTACTGGAGGGAACAAGTAGCATCTTGGAAACCTCACAGACAGAATGAGGGGCTGCACAATGACATACTGGGGGAATGATTGTTGGTTGTTTTTTTTTTTCTTCATCTAAACTTTAGCTTCCCCTGTGAAGTGATTGTGTTGTTATTTTAGTTTATAGCTTTTTTTCTTTTTTTTTTCTTTTAGTTTTGTTTTGAACTTATGTTAGAATAGACTATTTCACAGATGGTGTATTTTTCCCTTTATAATTTTTTTTTTAGTAAGGTTTTGAATGATCTTGGTATCCTTGTTAGTGGAACTCCTTTTATGAGGCAAGAAGTGAATGGTTGCCATATAGGTGTGGCACCATTGATTGCAAAGAAGCCGAAAACGCAACTTGGAGCTGTTAAGAGGAGCGGATATAAATCATTTTGAATTCCACATATTTCGATTTGTTCCATTTTTTTTCTATTTGAGAGCTACTATTTTCAAAGTCTTATCAAACCTAGCCTATAAAATAATAGATTTCCTTGTCTATTCTAATCCATTAGAAAGTCAAGATTCTCATTCTTTTTACTATGAAATTTGCATTGAAATGTCTTTACTTGTCTTTACTTTACTTGAGTAAAAAAACTTTACTCATGGGTTTTACATGATTTTACAGATTCTAAATTCAACCATTTGTAATTCTTGTAAATACATTTGATCATTTTAAGACTCTATTGCAAATATATTTTAGTTTTTTGAGAGAGCTTGTGAATTGTATTTACCTCTGGTATTTTTGCTTCTTTTTCTATTATATTCAAATGCATTAGAAGTGCAGGAGCCCATGTTCACAGCAAAAAAAGTACAAGCAGCCACTGTGTGAGGTTAGGGCTGGTCATTGCTAGGGATGGGCAAATGTTTCGCAACATTCGAAAAAACGGCACGAATTTTAACACATTCGTTCATTCGAATCAAATTTCGAATGTTTACATAGCATTCTAACATTCGATTTTCGATTGTTCGGTTTTGAATTTTACGATTACATTCGAAAATATTACTTTCGAAAAATTCGAATTTAGATTGAAATAGTATTTCTAATGCTTTTTCTTTAAATGTAATATTCGAATTATGCAATATTCGAATTTGAAAAATTCGAATTTAGATTGTAATAGTATTTCTAATGCTTTTTCTTTAAATGTAATATTCGAATTATGCAATACGTGTATTCGAATTCGAAAAATTCGAATTTAGATTGTAATAGTATTTCTAATGCTTTTTCTTTAAATGTAATATTTGAATTATACAATACGTGTATTCGAATTCGAAAAATTCGAATTTAGATTGTAATAGTATTTCTAATGCTTTTTCTTTAAATGTAATATTCGAATTATGCAATATTCGAATTCGAAAAATTCGAATTTAGATTGTAATAGTATTTCTAATGCTTTTTCTTTAAATGTAATATTCGAATTATGCAATACGTGTATTCGAATTCGAAAAATTCGAATTTAGATTGTAATAGTATTTCTAATGCTTTTTCTTTAAATGTAATATTCGAATTATGCAATACGTGTTTTCAAATTAGAAAAATTCGAATTTAGATTGTAATAGTATTTCTAATGCTTTTTCTGTAAATGTAATATTCGAATCATGCAATATTCGAATTAGAAAAATTCGAATTTATATTTGAATTTGAAAAATTCGAATTTATATGTTTGTAATAGTATTTCTAATGCTTTCTTTAAATGTAATATTCGAATTATGCAATATTCTATATGGAAACATTCAAAATGATATATTTGTATCTATTTATGTATCAATTTACTACATTCCAGCCCTACCACATGAACTATTGAACTTCTGAATAGTATTTGTTAAATTCAAAATTTCGAATGTGGACATTCGATATAATTATAAACATTCGAATTCGAAAGTGACATTCAAAAACTGTAAATAACATTCGATTTTCGAATTTTTAAGAATATTCGTTCTTATCGACATTCGGATTTAGAATTCAAATTTCGGTAATAACATTCGTTCTACATTTGAAATTCAAAAATTTACACATTCGCCCATCCCTAGTCATTGCTATATGCAAGAGCACCTCCACCATTAAAGCATACTGGGGTTTTTCCTTCTAATAGCAGTGGGCGGTGGCTGTACAATATAAAGTATTCGGAATGTATTGAAACTTTGCCCCCCCCCCCCTTTTAACTGCCACTGACTGAAATAAACTCCATAGATAGGATCAAAAAAGATTTGTAAAGGGAAATGCAGATGTCATATTTATTTCATATTGTTTAGAAGTAAATACAGTAGAATTGCATAATCAACAAATACACAAAAGAAAGACAATGCAATGACACAAAGGGCCCAAAGATCAAAAGTTTGCAAGCAAAATTGTGAAAAAACATGTTTAGCCTCGCAGTGACAGTCTTTGTGCAATTATCAAAGAAAATGGGCTGTCCCTGCAAGTTACGAGATGTCTCCCATAGACATAATGAGAGATCTCTGCAATGTAAAAGTTCAAAATGGAGGACAAAGTACACAGGAAGAAACCGGCTTATGTTTAAAATTTAATATTACGCCTAATACAAATCAAAATATGCTGTTTTCAGTGCACTGTACCTTATACTTGCTGTTATTTTTGTATGCATAGCTTTTCCTTTCAGAATAATTAGTGTTTTGAGTACAGTATTTTAATAAAATCTTGCTACCTTTTAAGTTGTGAGAAAAAACAGTGAGATCTGTAGGGCGTAAATGTTTACACTGGGATTTGAGAGACAATTTCATACACACCCATGGAGCGCCCACGTTCAGCCCATTTTTTGAAAAACCAACAATTATTTTGTACTTGTACGTATTAATTTTTATGTGTTTTTTGCACAGCACATTCAGTGTACTTAAATTAAGATTTACTCTGTGCATATTTAATACGATTTATTCCTGTGTAATTTGCATAAAAAATTAACTTTTTGGTGAGCAATATTGTCATGATTTTTGATGCACCTTAACAATGTTTCAATTTTTCTTTTTGTGTGATATTTAAAATGACAATTTTCATTATGCAGTTTTGTAATGTATGCATCTCCCTTCCCGTACAAAAATGCAGGATACGCCCCTTGGAGAGACATCTTGTTTTCTTGTTTTAGATCATTCCACCAGGGAAATAGAAGTACTGGGGAGCATTATTTAATAATCTTGTCAGTCCAGAGACCTTAAGTCTGAATTTTAAATAAGTAGTAGATTTTTTTTTCTGACAAATTTCAAAGTTACTTCTATTTCCCCTCCCCCTGCATCATATGACAGATATTATCCAATCACAAATGCATATATGTATACAATGTGAACTCTTGCACATGCCCAGTAGGATCTGGCGCCTCAGAAAGGGTGCATATATAAAATGAATGTGCACATTTTGATAATAGAAGTAAATTGGGAAGTTGTTTTGAATTGCATGCTCTATCTGAATCATGAAAGTTTCATTTTGACTTGAGTATCCCTTTAAAGGGATAAAAAACTCAAAATTAAACTTGCATGATTCACAAAGAGCATGTAATTTTAAGACACTTTTCAATTCACTTCTATTTTCAAATGTGCTTCGTTCTCTTAGTATCCCTTGTTAAAAAATGAATACGTACAAATCATACACTATTGGGAGCTGCTGCTATTTGGTGCCTGCACACATTTGTCTCTTGTGATTGTCTAACTAGATGTGTTCAGCTAGCTGCCAGTAGTGCAATGCTGTCCCTTCAGCAATGGATAACAAGAGAATGAAGCAAATTTGATAATAGAAGTAAATTGTAAACTTGTTTAAAATGGTATGTTCTATACGAATCATAAAAGAAAATTTTGTGGTTTACTTTCCCTTTAATATTACCATCACTAGTCTCCTGAGGTGTTGCATCTACTGCTTGCCATCCTCCAAATCCAACAGGAAGGTCAGGTCGAGTCATCCAGGCTTCATTCCAGCAGTGATAGTTCCTTGATCAAAGAATATGAACAGTGTTACAAAGCAGTTGCTGTTCACTATTTAAAAAAATGGAGCAAAAACAATTTTGCTCTTAAGACTTACTGTTGCAATCACATACAAATAATTATTATTGTACTTTTTAAATAAAATGTATTTGAAAATGTATTTGAATAATTCAGCATTTTTTAAATGTATAATATACTGAAATGTGCATACAGTTTTTAATCTTAAACATTCAGTATTTTCTAATGGTCTTATAAACTCAGCATTTCTCAGTAGTACACAAAGGTCTTGCTCAGCAGAAATAACTTGACTATATTCTTTGTTAAAGAGTATGGAATGCACATGCATTTCCCTGGGGTTAGTTGCATTGAATCTATCCAGAGAAATTATTATACTACAAATGATGTGGAAAAAAAGTTTTTAATTCATCAACAATATAATATATACAAGATATTTTGTATTAGTGTTTGACATTTGCTTTAAAAAAATCCTAGGAAAGGGAAACAGAAGCCTATACTGTATATCCAAGTCAATAGAGCATTAGGAGGAACTCCCTTTGTAACAAATTATTTTGTCTAAGCTTTATTTATTTTATTGCTTAAAATATCCCCTTAGTAATAATATTTTGCCTGACACCAATGTAACTAGTTATTGGCTGGGCACTATTCTCACATCTATCATTGTTATTATTATTTAACATTCATAATTGGAGCTAGTTAGTTCAGCTTACTTACTGAATCTTTATGATTTTTTATTTATATGGGAGATTTATTTTGCTTATTTTACATTCTTGTTTTATTCAAGGAGTTATTTATAATAGGAAAGAGAGAAATTGTTTTTAATATTAAAAATATTATTATTTGATGTCTTCACTTAACTTCTATACTTAAATTGTGAACTTTTAGTGGCTAAATGTTAAAAATATTCTCTATTTAAAATAAAAAATGTATTTATAAATCCATTAAAATTTACAATTTTGTATTACTTTACAATAATAGACTGTGTAATGTTTCTGATTTTAAATATATAAAGCCACTAACTTCACACGTGATTATGTACGCTTGCTGCTAACTAGACACGTGCATTCCTTTTCAATCAAATGATACTATTGAGAAATATTTGCTATTTTTTGCATTCATAATAGGATAAACGAGCGGTCTCTTTACCGAGCCAACAAGCACATTTGTGCAATAACAACATTTTATTGATTCATTCATGTGTTTAAAACTGTAATTCTAATTGTGGAACACTTTTTTGCCAGTGGGAAATGTTTAAATTTTACACTATTCAATAAAAACCCAACAAATTCTTTGTCAGTTGATTGATTTCTATTTCAACTAATAAGTATATAAAGTTCACTTTTGTTCCTGAACCCAGAAAAAAAAAATATAAATAATAATAATAATAATAATATATATATATATATATATATATATATATATATATATATATATATATATATATATATATATATATATATATATATATATATATACTGTATATATATATGTATATAAACACAACTTTATTTGTGCTACTTTACTTAAAGGAACATTAAAAACAACATTTTTCTTTCATGATTATAATCTAATTTGCTTCATTCTTTAGATATCCTTTGTTGAAGAAATAGAAATGCACATGACTGAGCCAATCACATCAGCAGCTAATGTGTCTATCTAGATATGCTTTTCAGCAAAGGATATTAAGAGAATGAAGCAAATTAGATAATAGAAGTAAATTAGAAAGTTGTTTAAAATCTCAAGTTTTTTTTCTAGATCATGAAAGAAAGAATATGGGTTTCATGTCCTGTTAAGTTCTTAAGCTTTAGCAGCTGCTTCTTTTCTGTACTGAAATTGTTCCCCATAGGAAATAACATAATTTATGTAAGAACTTACCTGATAAATTCATTTCTTTCATATTAGCAAGAGTCCATGAGCTAGTGACGTATGGGATATACATTCCTACCAGGAGGGGCAAAGTTTCCCAAACCTCAAAATGCCTATAAATACACCCCTCACCACACCCACAATTCAGTTTAACGAATAGCCAAGAAGTGGGGTGATAAGAAAGGAGCGAAAGCATCAAAATAAGGAATTGGAATAATTGTGCTTTATACAAAAAAAAAAAATCATAACCACCACAAAAAGGGTGGGCCTCATGGAGTCTTGCTAATATGAAAGAAATGAATTTATCAGGTAAGTTCTTACATAAATTATGTTTTCTTTCATGTAATTAGCAAGAGTCCATGAGCTAGTGACGTATGGGATAATAAATACCCAAGATGTGGAACTTCTACGCAAGAGTCACTAGAGAGGGAGGGATAAAATAAAGACAGCCAATTCCGCTGAAAAATAATCCACAACCCAAAACAAAAGTTTTAATCTTAATAATGAAAAAAACTGAAATTATAAGCAGAAGAATCAAACTGAAACAGCTGCCTGAAGTACTTTTCTACCAAAAACTGCTTCAGAAGAAGAGAAAACATCAAAATGGTAGAATTTAGTAAAAGTATGCAAAGAAGACCAAGTTGCTGCTTTGCAAATCTGATCAACAGAAGCTTCATTCCTAAATGCCCAGGAAGTAGAAACTGACCTAGTAGAATGAGCCGTAATCCTTTGAGGTGGAGATTTACCCGACTCTACATAAGCATGATGAATCAAAGACTTTAACCAAGACACCAAAGAAATGGCGGAGGCCCTCTGACCTTTCCTGGAACCAGAAAAGATAACAAATAGACTAGAAGTCTTTCTAAAATCTTTAGTAGCTTCAACATAATATTTTAAAGCTCTTACTACATCCAAAGAATGTAAAGATCTCTCCAGAGAATTCTTAGGATTAGGACACAATGAAGGAACAACAATTTCTCTACTAATGTTGTTAGAATTCACAACCTTAGGTAAAAATTTAAATGAAGTCCGCAACACCGCCTTATCCTGATGAAAAATCAGAAAAGGGGATTCACAAGAAAGAGCAGATAACTCAGAAACTCTTCTAGCAGAAGAGATGGCCAAAAGGAACAGAACTTTCCAAGAAAGTAATTTAATATCCAGAGAATGCATAGGTTCAAACGGAGGAGCTTGTAAAGCACTCAGAACCAAATTAAGACTCCAGGGAGGAGAGATTGACTTAATGACAGGTTTGATGCGAACCAAAGCCTGTACAAAACAATGAATATCAGGAAGATTAGCAATCTTTCTGTGAAAAAGAACAGAAAGAGCAGAGATTTGTCCTTTCAAGGAACTTGCAGACAAACCTTTATCCAAACCATCCTGAAGAAACTGTAAAATTCTAGGAATTCTAAAAGAATGCCAGGAGAATTTATGAGAAGAACATCAAGAAATGTAAGTCTTCCAGACTCGATAATAAATCTTCCTAGACACAGATTTACGAGCCTGTAACATAGCATTAATTACTGAGTCAGAGAAACCTCTATGACTAAGAATCAAGTGTTCAATTTCCATACCTTCAAATTTAATGATTTGAGATCCTGATGGAAAAAAGGGCCTTGAGATAGAAGGTCTGGTCTTAACGGAAGAGTCCAAGGTTGGCAACTGGCCATCCGAATAAGATCCGCATACCAAAACCTGTGAGGCCATGCTGGAACTACCAGCAGAACAAACAAACGTTCCATTAGAATTTTGGAAATCACTTTTGGAAGAAGAACTAGAGGCGGAAAGATATATGCAGGATGATAATTCCAAGGAAGCGCCAACGCATCCACTGCCTCCGCCTGAGGATCCCTGGATCTGGACAGATACCTGGGAAGTTTCTTGTTTAGATGAGAAGCCATCAGATCTATTTCTGGTAGGCCCCAGATTTGAACAATCTGAAGAAATACCTCTGGGTGAAGAGACCATTCGCCCGGATGTAACGTCTGGTGACTGAGATAATCCGCTTCCCAATTGTCTACACCTGTGATGTGAACCGCAGAGATTAGACAGGAGCTGGATTCCGCCCATACAAGTATCCGAGATACTTCTTTCATAGCCTGAGGACTGTGAGTCCCCCCTTGATGATTGACATATGCCACGGTTGTGACATTGTCAGTCTGAAAACAAATGAACGATTCTCTCTTCAGAAGAGGCCAGAACTGAAGAGCTCTGAAAATCTCTAAAAAGTTCTAAAATGTTGATTGGTAATCTCGCCTCCTGAGATAACCAAACCCCCTGCGCTGTCAGAGATCCCCATACAGCTCCCCAACCTGACAGACTCGCATCTGTTGAGATCACAGTCCAGGTTGACGAACAAAAGAAGCCCCTTGGACTAAACAATGGTGATCTATCCACCACATCAGAGAGTGTCGTACATTTGGATTTAAGGATATTAATTGATATATCTTTGTATAATCCCTACATCACTGGTTCAGCATACAAAGCTGAAGAGGTCGCATGTGAAAACGGGCAAAGGGGATCGCGTCCGATGCAGCAGTCATGAGACCTAGAATTTCCATGCACAAAGCTACCGAAGGGAATGATTGAGACTGAAGGTTTCGACAGGCTGAAACCAATTTCAGACGTCTCTTTTCTGTTAGGGACAAAGTCATGGACACTGAATCTATTTGAAAACCCAAAAAGGTTACCTTTGTCTGAGGAATCAACGAACTCTTTGGTAAATTGATCCTCCAACCATGTCTTTGAAGAAACGATACAAGTTGATTCGTATGAGATTCTGCAGAATGTGAAGACTGAGCAAGTACCAAGATATCGTCCAAATAAGGAAATACCGCAATACCCTGTTCTCTGATTACAGATAGAAGGGCACCGAGAACCTTTGAAAAGATCCTTGGAGCTGTTGCTAGGCCAAACGGAAGAGCCACAAACTGGTAATGCTTGTCTAGAAAAGAGAATCTCAGAAACTGAAAGTGATCTGGATGAATTGGAATATGAAGATATGCATCCTGTAAATCTATTGTGGACATATAATGCCCTTGCTGAACAAAAGGCAGAATAGTCCTTATAGTTACCATTTTGAATGTTGGTATCCTTACATAACGATTCAATATTTTTAGATCCAGAAATGGTCTGAAGGAATTCTCCTTCTTGGGTACAATGAAAAGATTTGAGTAAAACCCCAGACCCCGTTCCAGAACAGGAACTGGCACAATTACCCCAGCCAACTCTAGGTCTGAAACACATTTCAGAAACGCCTGAGCCTTCATTGGGTTCATAAGGAATGCGAGAGAGAAAAAATCTTCTCGCAGGCGGCCTTACCTTGAAACCTATTCTGTACCCTTGTGAAACAATGTTCTGAACCCAAAAACTGTGAATCAAATTGATCCAAATATCTTTGAAAAATCGTAACTTGCCCCCTACCAGCTGTGCTGGAATGAGGGCCGCACCTTCATGTGGACTTGGGAGCTGGCTTTGACTTTCTAAAAGGCTTGGATTTATTCCAGACTGGAGAAGGTTTCCAAATGGAAACCGTTCCTTTAGGGGAAGGGTCAGGCTTCTGTTCCTTATTCTGACGAAAGGAACGAAAACGATTAGCAGCCCTGTATTTACCTTTAGATTTTTTGTCCTGAGGCAAAAAAGTTCCTTTCCCCCCAGTAACAGTTGAAATAATAGAATCCAACTGAGAACCAAATAATTTATTACCTTGGCAAGAAAGAGAAAGCAAAGTTGACTTAGAAGTCATATCTGCATTCCAAGTTTTAAGCCATAAAGCTCTTCTGGCTAAAATAGCTAAAGACATATACCTGACATCAATTCTAATGATATCAAAGATGGCATCACAAATAAAGTTATTAGCATGTTGAAGAAGTTTAACAATGCTATGAGTATTATGGTCTGACACTTGTTGCGCTAAAGCCTCCAACCAAAAAGTGGAAGCAGCAGCAACATCAGCCAAAGAAATAGCAGGTCTAAGAAGATTACCTGAACATAAATAAGCTTCCTATCTAAAGGATCCTTAAAAGGAAGTACTATCCGCCATAGGAATAGTAGTACATTTAGCAAGAGTAGAGATAGCCCCATCAACTTTAGGGATTTTGTCCCAAAACTTCTGGAATAACAATATGAGGTTTGATAACCGAATTTAAACGCTTAGTAGATTTAGTATCAAGAGGACTAGACTCCTCCATATCTAATGCGATTAACACTTCTTTAAGTAAAGAACAAATAAATTCCATTTTAAATAAATATGAAGATTTATCAGTATCAAAATCTGGGGAAGAATCCTCTGAACCAGAAAAATCCTCATCAGAAACAGACAAGTCAGAATGATGACGGTCACTTAAAAATTCATCTGAAATATGAGAAGTTTTAAAAGACCTTTTACGTTTACTGGAAGGAGGAATAACAGACAGAGCCTTCCTAATAGATTTAGAAACAAATTCTTTTACATTAACAGGAACATCCTGAGCATTAGATGTTGAGGGAACAACAACAGGTAATGGATTATTACTAATGGAAATACTATCTGCATTAGCAAGTTTATCATGACATTCATCACAAACTACAGCCGGAGGAACAGTTACCACAAGTTTACAACAAATGCACTTAACTTTGGTAGAACCAGCATCAGGCAGCGTCTTTCCAGAAGTAGATTCTGATCCAGGGTCAAGTTGAGACATCTTGCAATATTTAATAGCAAAAACAACATATAAAGCAAAATTATCAAATTCCTTAAATGACAGTTTCAGGAATGGGAAAAAATGCCAATGAACAAGCCTCTAGCAACCAGAAGCAATGAAAAATGAAACTGAAATAATGTGAAAAAAAGGTGGAGACAAGAATGACGCCCACATTTTTTGGCGCCAAAAATGACGCCCACATTATTGGCGCTAAGTACAACGCCTATATTTTTTGGCGCTAAGTATGATGCCACATCCGGTGACGCCGAAAAGAATAACGCCCACATTTTTGGCGCAAAAAAAGTAAAAAAAATGACACAGCCACGAACAACTTCCGGCGTCAATTAGGGCGCCGGAAATGACAATTTTTTTTGCACCAAAAAAGTCCACGCCAAAAATTACGCAATAAATTGAAGCATTTTCAGCCCCCGCGAGCCTAACAGCCCACAGGGGAAAAAAGTCAATTTAAAATTTTTTTTTAAGGTAAGAAAAAATAATCATTCATATGCATTATCCCAAATAATGAAACTGACTGTCTGAAATAAGGAATACTGATTACCCTGAATCATGGCAAATATAAGTTTAAACACATATATTTAGAACTTTATAAATAAAGTGCCCAACCATAGCTTAAGAGTGTCATAATAAAATAAGAATTACCCCAAGACACTCATCTACATATAGTAGATAGCCAAACCAGTACTGAAACGAGAATCAGCAGAGGTAATGGTATATAAGAGTATATCGTTGATCTGAAAAGGGAGGTAGGAGAAGAAATCTCTACGACCGATAACAGAGAACCTATGAAATAGATCCCGTAGAAGGAGACCATGGTATTCAAATAGGCAATACTCTCTTCACATCCCTCTGACATTCACTGCCCTCTGAGAGGAAAACCGGGCTCCAGCCTGCTGCGAAGCGCATATCAACGAAGAATCTAGCACAAACTTTCTTTACCACCTCCACGGGAGGCAAAGTTTGTAAAACTGAATTGTGGGTGTGGTGAGGGGTGTATTTATAGGCATTTTGAGGTTTGGGAAACTTTGCCCCTCCTGGTAGGAATGTATATCCCATACGTCACTAGCTCATGGACTCTTGCTAATTACATGAAAGAAAAAAGGATTTTCTTTAACAAATTAATTCTGAACAACATGGTGAGCGATTATCGGATGGAAACTAAAGAAAGATTTTTTCCTTGACAAATGACTCATCCGAAACAATATCTAATGTAACACCAAAATGACATCAGAAATTGAAGTGTTTAATTGATTGATAAATATTACTGCTGTGGTGCAGACCTTTCATCTCAATAATTTCTGATTTTTATCATAGTAGCTCAGTTTTGAAGCTGAACATCTTTGAATCTACTTAACAGATTTACTTTGAAAAAAAATAATGTATTAAAGGGACAGTCAAGTCCAAATAAAACTTTCATGATTTAAATAGGGCATGTAATTTTAAACAACTTTCCAGTTTACTTTTATCACCAATTTTGCTTTGTTTTCTTGGTATTCTTAGTTGAAAGCTAAACCTAGGAGGTTCATATGCTAATTTCTTAGACCTTGAAGGCTGCCTCTAATCTGAAAGCATTTTGACAGTTTTTCGCCACTAGAGGGCGTTAGTTCATGTGTTTCATATAGATAACATTGAGCTAGCGCACGTGAAGCTCCTAGGAGTGAGCACTGATTGGCAAAAATGCATGTCTGTCTAAAGAACTGAAATAGGGGGCAGTTTGCAGAGGCTTAGATACAAGGTAATTACAGAGGTAAAACATGTATTATTATAACAGTGTTGGTTATGCAAAAATGGGGAATGGGTAATAAAGGGATTATCTACCTTTTTAAACAACAATAATTCTGGTGTTGACTGTCCCTTTAATATTTTCTATTCACTCATGTTGTTAATAAAGTATATTTTCTTTAAATTTGAAAAAAAAACAAAAAACATTCAAGTAGAAAACATATTGGAGTTAGAGGGGTATATTTATTAATGTGTGAGTGTACATGATAAGATGTAGCGTATCATGTCCGCCACACATCGATAAATGCCGACAGCATACGCTGTCTGCATTTATCATTGCATCAGCAGTTCTTGTGAACTGCTGGTGCAATGCCGCCCCCTGCGGATTTGTGGCCAATTGACCACTAGCAGGGGGTGTCAATCAACCCGATGGTATTCGATCGGGTTGATTTCTGTTCGCGGTCTCAGAGAAGGCAGACAAGTTATGGAGCAGCGATCTTTAGACCGCTGCTTTATAACTTCTGTTTCCAGCGAGCTTGAAGGCTTGCCGGAAGCAAGGGGCATCAAGCTCCATACAGCTTTCAAATTTGCGTCATTATCAAATTTGCTTTATTTTCTTGGTATCCTTTTGCTGAAGAATTAATTTACAGTCATAGGATGTGTCTTTAACTCTATAGCAGGGGTGTTTGTAATAATATTTGTAGCAATATTCATAGTTGCAAACACTGCTGCTATAGATTGTTAAAAATATGGGCATTCTCCTGAAGTCCTATGAACCCACCTAAATTTAATCTTCAGCAACTGATACCAAGAGAATGAAGGACATTTGGTAATAGAAGTTGTTTTAAGCTGTATGCTCTATCTAAACCATTAAAGTTTAATTTTGAATTTACTGTCCCTTTAAAGATACCGAACACAGGGACCTAGAGAACAGAGGATTGTTAGTAACACTTTCTAGGGAAACGCTATGAGAAGGGAACTGAGTGGGTAGTATGGGAAATCAAGTTTGCACGGATTGCTGTTTAGATGAGCTAACAACCTTTAGATACCGCAACGATGAATTGTGCTGTGTCAAGATATAACTTTGTAGATGTTCTTGTTTATTTGTTTTGTTGGTTTGGTTTCATTGCGCTTACTATGTTGACAGTGAAGGTTGAAAATGTACTGAGATATTACCCCCCACATTACTTTACTCCTTATGATAGAAATTAGTCTAATTGTAAAAGACAAGGAGTAAAAAAGAGGGAAAATTTACAGGAAAAAGGTTACTCCTCATTTGATTATGGAGAAGACTCATTCATCCCTACAGAACATGAGCTGGAGGGGGAACAAAAAAAACCCATTGCTGAAGTCTTCATATTAACAACTAAGGGATAACACATATGGACTGTTAAAAGACTTAACGAAAAAGGAACTTTACTGAAATGGACATGTCTATTTCGATGGGCTTCTATGTTGAGATGTATACAGTATTGTACCCTGAATGAGAATTGTATGTGTATTTCCTGTTATTTTTGAAGGAGGAGAGGAGTTAATAAAAAAAACTATTTCAACTAAAGATACCGAACACCAAATTGCTGAATCACTTAAAAATGATGCAGCATATATGTAAAAAGCTGACTAGAAAATATCACATAAGCAGCTCTATGAAAAAAATAGAAGATATTTACCATCAACATTTCCTCAGTAGACACATCCTACTGCAAAGAAACTTTTGAATCATCCATTTAGGATTGTTAGTCCTGGGACTTGCAAGAGAGTATGCGTTTGGTATGTCCTGGAACAGTAACCTTATTTCCCTCCTCAATTTAAGGCAGTTTGCCATGAAATCTCCCCCATGAGATCACAGTAAAGCAAAATATGAACTCAGAACTGATAAAGATAAGCTTTTTTTTTGTTCACCATGCAGATGACCGAAAAAGAGTAGCTCTAGATTACAGAGCATTTACGATAGTGAACTAAAAAAATATTTGAGGTAAAATATCTTCCTTTTTTACATAGAGATGCTCTTGAGATATTTTCAAGTCAGCTTTTTTTTACAGTTATGCTGTATCACTTTAAAGGGAATTAGCATATGGTTATACATTCTCCTTAAGCAGCCATTTAAATGTAGATCTGAAATCTTTGAAACTTCCAAATACTTAAAACTATAAATAAAACTAAATATTTATGTGTACATTGTTTTTTTTCTACAGCCAATACTGTAATACACTCTAGCAAGTAAAATGAATAATTTGAATACATTAATTACAGTAGAAGGTCCTTTAAGTAAATAAAAATAGTACAATGACATTTTCTACACATAGGCCCAGATTACAAGCGGAGCTTTAATGATAGGACGGGGTGTGATATAAAGCTGGACCACGATAAAATTAGCACACAAATTGAAAGTACAAGTAAAAAAAGAATTATCAGAGAAGGCTTAGTGTTTGCGACATCCCTTTAGCACGCCCTTTATTTTCAATGGAGATTGCGACAGTGCTACAGGTACAACAGCACTTAATTAAATCCTTAAAATCAATCACAGTTTGTGTGTTAATGAGCCAGAAGGCTGGAATCCTATGGGTGCGCGCAAGCAAGATACCAAATAGCGCTTGAAGTGTAAAGGTTAAAATAAAAGTTCATATAAATAGAGAGGAAAGAAGCATTATATGGCACACTTTATAGAGAGTGGTTACAAACAACCATTGAATTGGAAAAGGGGTACAAACAATAAAACTATATTAAAATATATGGACATCGCCATAAAGTATAAAAGATATGTATTAAAACTAAACGGAAATACAGAACTGCCCACCCCCCCCATGCGTATCACTTGTGAGCACTATCAAAGAAAGGAAAAACGCTATCAGCACAGAGTGGGTAATTAGCCCCACCATTAAAGGGACAGTCAACACCCGAATTTTTGTTGTTTAAAAAGATAGATAATCCCTTTATTACCCATTCCCCAGTTTTGCAAAACCAACACAGTTATATTAATACACTTTTTACTTCTGTGACTAACTTGTATCTAAGCATCTTCTGACCGCCCCTAATCACATGGCTTTTAGTTATTATCTATTGACTTGCATTTTAGACAATTAGTGTAGTGTCTGCCACTAGCCACAAGCGTGATCACAATGTTATCTATATGGCCTACATGAGCTTGCTCTCCCCTGTTGTGAAAAGTAAATAAAATAGAGGCGGCCTTCAAGGGCTTAGAAATTATCATATGCACCTTCCTAGGTTTGCTTTCAACTAGAATACCAAGAGAACAAAGCAAAATTGTTGATAAAGTAAATTGGAAAGTTGTTTAAAATTACATGCCCTATTTGAAAAATGAAAGTTTTTTTTGGACTTGACTGTCCCTTTAAGTGTACTGTGAGAACCCAATTTTTTTCTTTTGTTATTCAGATAGAGCATAATATTTTAAGCAACTTTCTAATTTACTCCTATTATCAAATTTTCCTTATTCTCTTGGTATCTTTATTTGAAATACAAGAATGTAAGTTTAGATGCCGGCCCATTTTTGGTGAACAACCTGGGTTGTCCTTGCTGATTGGTGGATAAATTCATCCAACAATAAAAAAAGTGGTGTCCATTTACTTAAGTGAGGATGGGTTATTTTCTAACAAACTCAGAATTGACATATACAGTTACACTTAACTATTGTGGTACATACCCCAAGTGGGTGGTTTGGCTTCTACCCCCTAGACCCTGCCTATTGACCTGCAAAGCTGTTATGATTTTATATATATTCATCTGTGAATGTCTGTTATTCTCTGCTCTGGACCTATTCTAAAAGCCTTTTATTTTATTTTTATTTTAATACAAAGTTATATATGTAGGTATTAATATGCTGTTAGGGCTCCCATTTTTCCATCAAAGCTCCACTTCATGAGATACTCAAACACTCTTTTGTATGTCAAACAATATATCCCATATGTCTAGTGAATAGTCCTGTACAGATAAGTGTTAAAGAATTGTAGTGGTTGGTATACCTCTGGCAGTTTGTGTGTTCCACTAGCTCGGCATAGCCCAGAAATCTGACAATGACTTGGTAAGCAATTTAAGAAAACATAATTATTAACATATATATGTGTTACAGAGGTCTATATCTTCTAATGCTCAGCTTCATGAAGTTAGTATATGCTATATTGGTTATTCCTCCTGATTTTCTTCATATAGCACATTGCTTAGAGGCAATCATACTGACAGGTGCCCTTCATCTTAGTTAACATTCCTCACAGGTTTCCCTAGGACTAGGTTAATGATGATTATACGTGTGGTAATGAACTATACTATTGATGTGGCACTCTCTGGTAAGGGATATCTTAGATAACTGGGCCCTCTGGTACTTGTGCTCAATGTTCATTGGTCTCCATACATATATATTACGCCCCTATCATTCTGAATTAGCACTATGTGCGTCCTACTATGGTAATTCTTAAGGGACATAACTTTACGGCGGGAATTTTTCTGGCAGCCTAATGGTTTGGAGTCTCCCTGTTTGAGTGTCTTCACCAAGTGGCATATAGTATATATTAATATATTTTTTTTTTCCTTGCACTTGCCCTTACACGCAATCTCGTTGGGAGCTGCCTTCCCTCGTTTTATGCCCAACAGCCCTAGAGACCCAAAAGCCCTCCCAGATTGATATTCTAACTAGCTCCACCCTGCCCTCCCCCATTTTAGAGCGGCTCTGGCCCGCTAAATCTCCCCCCCCCAAAAAAATAAAACCTTGCTACTAACCCCCCATTTCGCCCCAATCTGTTCTGAATAGATAAACCATTCTGGGGATCATTACTATTTTCCTAAGGTAAAGGTTAAAAAAAAATGAGGTCTCATAATTATATGCTCCAGTTACCCTTATCTACCACACTGGAATTTCTTTCTATCCTTAATTTTATATATCATACGCTTTATGATCCACTATGATATACTGTTATATCCCTTGTTAGAATCCATTTTCTGGCTGTTGAACTTGCTGTTCTGTAAACTAAAAGCCTTCATTGGCATGTATTTACCACTGCTGTAGATCAGACTCAGTAATTGTAATGGTAATAAGGGTACCCTTATGTTTTAGTTCATTTATACTTTCTATACGAGAAATTTATAGATATTCTTGTCAAGTCTAATTTGTACCTATACATATTTTTGTGTTTTGTTGTTATCACTTTTTACCTCAATAAAAACAAAATTTATGCTTACCTGATAAATTTATTTCTCTTGTGGTGTAACCAGTCCATGGATTCATCCATTACTTGTGGGATATTCTCCTTCCCAACAGGAAGCTGCAAGAGGATCACCCACAGCAGAGCTGTCTATATAGCTCCTCCCCTAACTGCCACCTCCAGTCATTCGACCGAAGACAAGCAAGAGAAAGAAGAAACCATAGGGTGTAGTGGTGGCTGTAGTTTAAAAATAAAAAACACCTGCCTTAAAATGACAGGGCGGGCCGTGGACTGGATACACCACAAGAGAAATAAATTTATCAGGTAAGCATAAATTTTGTTTTCTCTTGTAAGGTGTTTCCAGTCCACGGATTCATCCATTACTTGTGGGATACCAATACCAAAGCTATAGGACACGGATGAAGGGAGGGACAAGGCAGGCGCTTAAACGGAAGACACCACTGCCTGTAAAACCTTTCTCCCAAAAATAGCCTCCGAAGAAGAAAAAGTATAAAATTTGTAGAATTTAGAAAAAGTATGAAGCGAGGACCAAGTCGCCGCCTTACAAATCTGTTCAACAGAAGCCTCATTTTTAAAGCCCATGTGGAAGCCACCGCTCTAGTGGAATGAGCTGTAATTCTTTCAGGAGGCTGCTGGCCAGCAGTCTCATAAGCTAAGCGGATTATACTTCTTAACCAAAAGGAAAGAGAAGTTGCTGAAGCCTTTTGGCCTTTCCTCTGTCCAGAGTAGACAACAAACAATGCAGATGTTTGATGAAAATCTTTAGTAGCTTGTAAATAAAACTTTAAAGCATGAATAGACGTTCCTTCTTTGAAGAAGGATTAGGACACAGTGAACGAACAACAATCTCCTGATTGATATTCTTATTAAATACCACCTTAGGAAGAAACCCAGGTTTGGTACGCAAAACTACCTTATCTGCATGGAAGATCAGATAAGGGGAATCACACTGCCAGGCAGATAACTCTGAAACTCTTCGAGCCAAAGAGATAGCTACCAAAAACAGAACTTTCCAAGATAAAAGCTTAATATCTATGGAATGCAGAGGTTCAAACCGAACCCCTTGAAGAACTTTAAGAACTAAATTTAAACTCCATGGCGGAGCAACAGGTTTAAACACAGGCTTGATTCTAACTAAACCCTGACAAAACGCCTGAACGTCTGGAACATCCGCCAGACGCTTGTGCAAAAGAATAGACAGAGCAGAAATCTGTCCCTTTAAGGAACTAGCTGACAATCCCTTCTCTAATCCTTCTTGGAGAAAATATAATATCCTGGGAATCCTGACTTTACTCCATGAGTAACCCTTGGATTCACATCAATGAAGATATTTACACCATATCTTATGATAAATTTTCCTGGTGACAGGCTTTCAAGCCTGAATTAAGGTATCAAGCGTTCAATCTCCAAGCAGTCAGACGCAGAGAAATTAGATTTGGATGGTTGAAAGGACCCTGAAGTAGAAGGTCCTGCCTCAGCGGAATAGTCCATGGAGGAAGGGATGACATGTCCACCAGATCTGCATACCAAGTCCTGCGTGGCCACGCAGGTGCTATCAAAATCACCAAAGCTCTCTCCCTCTTGATCTTGGCATTCAGACGAGGGAGCAGAGGAAAGGGTGGAAACACATAAGCCAGGTTGAAAGACCATGGTGCTGCTAGAGCATCTATCAGCGCTGCCTTGGGATCCCTGGACCTGGATCCGTAACAAGGAAGCTTGGCATTCTGACGAGACGCCATGAGATCCAGTTCTGGTTTGCCCCAAAGTTGAATCAACTGTGCAAACACCTCCGGATGGAGTTCCCACTCCCCCGGATGAAAAGTCTGTCGACTTAGAAAATCCGCCTCCCAGTTCTCTACTCCTGGGATATGGATAGCTGATAGATGGCAAGAGTGAACCTCTGCCCATAGAATTATTTTTGAAACCTCCAACATTGCTAGGGAACTCCTTATTCCCCCTTGATAGTTGATGTAGGCTACAGTCGTGATGTTGTCCGACTGAAATCTTATGAACCTGACCACAGCTAGCTGAGGCCAAGCCTGAAGAGCATTAAATATCGCTCTTAGTTCCAGAATGTTTATCGGAAGGAGTGTCTCCTCCTGAGTCCACAAGCCCTGAGCCTTCAGGGAGTTTCAGACTGCACCCCAGCCCAGAAGGCTGGCATCTGTCGTTACTATTGTCCAATCTGGCCTGCGGAAGGTCATACCCTTGGACAGATGGACCCGAGATAACCACCAGAGAAGAGAATCCCTGGTCTCTTGATCCAGATTTAGTAGAGGGGACAAATCTGTGTAATCCCCATTCCACTGACTGAGCATACAGAGTTGCAGCGGTCTGAGATGTAGGCAGGCAAACGACACTATGTCCATTTCCGCTACCATTAAGCCGATTACTTCCATACACTAAGCCACTGAAGGGCGAGAAGTAGAATAAAGAACACGGCAGGAATTTAGAAGTTTTGACAACCTAGCCTCTGTCAGGTAAATCTTCATTTCTACAGAATCTATCAGAGTTCCTAGGAAGGAAACTCTTGTAAGAGGGGATAGAGAACTTTTTTCTTCATTCACTTTCCACCCATGCGACCTCAGAAATGCCAGAACAATGTCTGTATGGGACCTGGCGATTTGAAAATTCGACGCCTGTATTAGAATGTCTAGGTAAGGGGCTACTGCTATACCCCACGGCCTTAGGACCGCTAGGAGTGACCCCAGAACCTTCGTAAAGATTCTTGGTGCCGTAGCTAACCCAAAGGGAAGAGCCACAAACTGGTAATGCCTGTCTAGGAAGGCGAACCTGAGAAACTGATGATGATCTCTGTGTATCGGAATCTGCAGATAAGCATCCTTTAAGTCCATGGTAGTCATATATTGACCCTCCTGAATCATAGGTAGGATGGTTCGAATAGTCTCCATCTTGAAGGATGGGACCCTGAGAAATTTGTTTAGGATCTTGAGATCTAAGATTGGTCTGAAGGTTCCCTCTTTCTTGGGAGCCACAAACAGATTTAAATAGAAGCCTTGCCCCTGTTCCTCCTTTGGAACTGGGTGGATCACTCCCATAACTAGGAGGTCTTGAACACAATGTAAGAATGCCTCTCTCTTTATCTGGTTTGCAGATAATTGTGAGAGATGAAATCTTCCTTTTGGGGAAGAAGCTTTGAAGTCCAGAAGATATCCCTGGGACACAATTTCCAATGCCCAGGGATCCTGGACATCTCTTGCCCAAGTCTGAGGGAAGAGAGAAAGCCTGCCCCCTACTAGATCCGTTACAGGATCGGGGGCTGATCTTTCATGCTGTCTTAGAGGCAGCAGCAGGTTTTTTGGCCTGCTTTCCTTTGTTCCAAGCCTGGTTAGGTCTCCAGACCGGCTTGGACTGGGCAACATTTCCCTCTTGTTTTGTATTAGAGGAAGTTGAAGCTGTGCCACTCTTGAAGTTTCGAAAGGCACGAAAATTAGGCTGTTTGGTCCTTAATTTGTTGGACCTATCCTGAGGAAGGGCATGACCTTTTCCTCCAGTAATATCAGAAATGATCTCCTTCAGTCCAGGCCCGAATAGGATCTGCCCCTTGAAGGGAATGTTAAGAAGCTTAGACTTTGAAGTAACGTCAGCTGACCAGGATTTAAGCCATAGCGCCCTACGCGCCTGAATAGCAAAACCTGAGTTCTTAGCCGTTAGTTTGGTTAAATGAACAACGGCGTCAGAAACAAATGAATTGGCTAGCTTAAGAGATTTAAGGATATCATCCAATGGGGTTTCTACCTTTAGAGCCTCTTCTAAAGACTCAAATCTGAAGGCTGCAGCAGCAGTGACAGGGGCAATGCATGCAAGGGGCTGGAGAATAAAACCTTGTTGAATAAAAATTTTCTTAAGGTAACCCTCTAATTTTTTGTCCATTGGATCTAGAAAAGCACAACTGTCCTCAACAGGGATAGTTGTACGCTTCGCTAGAGTAGAGACTGCTCCCTCCACCTTAGGGACCGTTTACCACAAGTCCCGTGTAGCAGCATCTATGGGAAACATCTTTTTAAAAACATGAGGGGGAGAGAACGGTACACCTGGTCTATCCCATTCCTTAGTAATAATTTCTGAAAACCTCTTAGGTATTGGAAAAACATCAGTGTAAACAGGCACTGCGTAGTATTTATCCAATTTACACAATTTCTCTGGGACTACAATGGCGTCATAGTCATCCAGAGTTGCTAAAACCTCCCTGAGCAACATGCAGAGGTGTTCAAGCTTAAATTTAAATGTAGACATATCAGAATCAGGTTGAAGTGTCTTCCCTGAGTCAGAAAAATCACCCACAGATAGAAGCTCTCCTTCTTCGGCTTCTGCACATTTTGAGGGTATATCGGACATAGCTACTAAAGCGTCAGAGAGCTCTGTATTTTTTCTAGCCCCAGAGCTGTCTCGCTTTCCTTGTAACCCTGGCAGTTTGGACAATACTTCTGTAAGAGTATGATTCATAACTGCCGCCATGTCTTGTAAAGTATACTCAATGGGCGCGCTAGATGTACTTGGCGCCCCTTGAGCGGGAGTTAAAGGCTCTGACACATGGGGAGAGTTAGTCGGCATAACTTCCCCCTTGTCAATTTCCTCTGGTGATAAATCTTTAAAGCCAGAATATGGTCTTTATAACTTATAGTAAGATCAGTGCATTAGGTACACATTCTAAGAGGGGGTTCCACAATGGCTTCTAAACATAATGAACAAGGAGTTTCCTCTGTGTCAGACATGTTTAACAGACTAGTAATGAGACCAGCAAGCTTTGAAAACACTTTGATTAATGTGAAAAAGCAGAATATAAAAAACGGTACTGTGCCTTTAAGGGAAAAAACCAAACACAAAAACTGCAAAACAGTGAAAAAAGCAGTTAACTCTATGAAATTTTTACAGTGTATATAATAGACTAAAATAGCATTGCACCCACTTGAAAATGGATGATTAACCCCTCAGATTAAAAAACAAAGCAAAAAAATGGTAAAAACCGTTATAACAGTCACAAGCAAACTGCCACAGCTCTACTGTGGCTCCTACCTTTCCATAAAATGACTTTTGTAGGCACAAAAACCCTTTACAGAGGTCCAATATGACAGGGGACTCCTTCAGGGAAGCTGGATGTCTCAGAATGTAAAAAACAACTGCGCAATTAGAGCTCGAAAATAGGCCCCTCCCACCATGCACTCAAAGTCAGAGGGCCTTAGAAAACTATTCCTAGGAGTAAAATAAAAGCCATGTGGAAAACTAGGCCCCAAATAAAGATTTATCACCTCAGTAAAAAACGTTCCTTTATATATATAACGTATTACATGCTAAGCCATAATAGAAAGTAATATGAAAATTACCCTTTACTGCAAGCATGATGCCAGTCTTCATTAAATCACTGCAATCAGGCTTACCTTAACTATATCAGGCACTGTCAGCATTTTCTAGTTCTTATCATCCTCTAGAAAAAAATATACTGAACATACCCCAGGGCAGTTAATTCTGCAGGCCGTTCTCCCAGCTGAATTTTCCCCATACTCTTCAGTTATGTGTGAGAACAGCAGTGGACCTTAGTTACAACCTGCTAAGATCATCAAAATCCTCCAGCAAATTCTTCTTCTAATTTGTGCCTGAGGTAAAAAAACAGTACAACGCCGGCACCGTTTAAAAATAACAAACTTTTGATTGAAGATAAACTACACTAATTCACCACATCTCTCTAGCTACTTCCCTTGTCGAGAGCTGCAAGAGAATGACTGGAGGTGGCAGTTAGGGGAGGAGCTATATAGACAGCTCTGCTGTGGGTGATCCTCTTGCAGCTTCCTGTTGGGAAGGAGAATATCCCACAAGTAATGGATGAATCCGTGGACTGGATACACCTTACAAGAGAAAAATTATTTAAAAAAAAAAAAAAAAGTGGTGTCCAGAGGTCTGAACCAAAAATATAGCGTAGATGCCTTCTTTTTCAAATAAAGATAGCAAGAGAACGAAGAAAAATTGATAATGAATAAATTAGAAAGTTGCTTAAAATTAAATGCGCTATCTGAATCATGAAAGAAAGAAATTGGGTTCAGTGTCCCTTTAACTAGTCTTAAGCAATAAACCTGGGTATTCCCGTGCTGTTATGCGGTATTCCTGTGCTATTATGCGGTTAACAAAGTGTTCCTATTTGCCAATGAAGGCCAACAATTTACAGAGTGATCAACATATATAGGGAGGCCGTGCGAATGCCTGATGCGCGTTTCGCCACTGCTTTATACATTCAATTCACTTAGCATTAGGCACTGCCCCACTGAGGATACATAGGTTTACCGAAGTGGGATTCTCTTGAAGGTGGTTACTGAACCCTATTCTCCCTGGATTTATCCGGGGGTTATTTTGTTTTAAAATAAAAATTCCAATTAGAGTTTGCTGAATAAGGGCCTGTCTTTTGTCCCCACACCAACTGTGGACAAATTTAAAATGAATGTTGAAATTTACAAACTGCAAAGGCAGCTCAAAATCAAGGATTTTTTTTAAAAACAGTGAACAAACTACAGTTAGTAAATTTAAAAGCCAGAGTAAGTTTGACCCAGTTAACCTAAATCCTTCAATCCGCAGTTTCTCTCGCATGATTAATGATACGTGTGAACAGGCTAAAGTGGAAAATGTTTTTCCTAATCTCACCCAGGGAGAAAAATTGGCCCTTAATAGTTTAAAGAATGATAACACGATCATTATTCATGCGGCGGACAAGGGGGGCTCAATTGCTGTTCAAAATTACTCTGACTATAGAAATGAAGCTAACAGACAGCTAAATGATACTCAAATCTACTGTAAACTTAGAGGGAATCCAATGAATGTGTTTAAGAAAGAACTAGATCTAATACTGAAATGTGGGCTGGAATCAGGTATGATTGATTAAAATGAGTTTGAATATATGACTACAACATTTCCGGTTACTCTGGTGTTATATCTTTTGCCCAAAGTACACAAGACTTTGGTAAAACCCCCTGGCAGACCAATTGTGTCTGCCCGGGATTCTTTGTGTTCTAATGTGGCCATTTTCATAGATCACCACCTCCAACCAGTTGTAAAGGAATCATATTCCTTTATACTCGATTCCCCCTCACTCATTCGTAGGTTACTTGCTTGGAATTACCTTGGTCCTGATGATCTTCTTGTCACAATGGATGCTGATAGCCTGTACACCGTCATCCCCCATGATGGTGGTCTGCAGGCAGTGAGATCCATGCTAAGAGAATCATTGGCGTATGCGGGACCACCCATTGAGTTCCTATTGGAATTACTTAAGCTTTGTTTGGAATTTTTTTTTTTCAAATTTGAAAATGAGTTTTTCCTACAAGTGTCAGGAACTGCAATGGGTTCAAACATGGCTCCCGCATACGCCAATCTATACATGTCCTGGTATGAGACTATGGTTATGCGGATTCGTATGATTGAAAACATCAAATTGTATGTCAGATACATTGATGATGTGTTTATGGTGTGGCGAGGGTCTGAAGAGTCTTTAGAGCAGTGGGTTGATAGCTTGAATCAGATTGAGTCGACTATTCGTTTTAAAGTTGCTCACAACAGAGTGAGCATACCATTCTTAGATCTGAATATATCTATCTATACTGATGATGATTGTTATAAATTCTCCACCTCTTTATATTCAAAACCCACGGATAGAAATTCATTACTTCTATCCACAAGCTTCCATCCTGAACATCAGAAAAAGAGTGTTGTCTCCTCTCAACTCACGCGAGTGGCCCGCAATAACACACTTAGAGAGACGAGAAGATCACAGGAGGATGAAATGATTATGAAATTGGAACAGCGGGGTTACAAAAAGAAATTGATCACACAGGTGCACACTAACTTGGCACAGGATGATCAGATAACCCTGCTACAACCACGTGAGTTGACTGACAAGGTGAAAAACAAAGGTGATAGTATTAACTTTGTAACCACTTTCAACCCCATTTCTAAGGCACTGTCTGAGTCTGTAAAGAAGAATTGGGAGATCATCAGCACTGATAAAACATTACCATTCTTACATACAACTGCTCCACGGATGGCTTATTAAAGGGCACCCAATTTGAATGATCTCTTGGTCCATAATGACCCTACAAAGTGCTATGAAAAAATGGTTGGACACAAAGAGGAAAGTAGGTTGCTACAGATGTGGGGATTGCACGACGTGTAATAGTATGCTAACAGGGATGTTCTTTCACCACCCACATACTGGTAGAAAGTATAAGATCTTGCACAGATTATCATGTATGAGCACCTACGTGATCTACATACTGATGTTTCCATGTTCATTGATGTACGTGGGTAAGACCTCCACCACGTTCCGCGAGAGGATGGCTTATCATCGCCATGCAATTAGACAAGTGATAGATAAGAAATCAACTGACCAACCCATTGCCCGACATTTCCTCCAGGCAGGACATACAGCGGCTAGTCTGAGGACTATGCTTATTGATCATGTGCCCCCCCTACGGAGGGGGGGAGACAGAAATACGAAGTTACTACAGGTTGAGACCTCCTGGATCTACCGCCTGGATACGGTGGCTCCGAAGGGACTAAATATGCAGTTGGACTTTAATGTCTTTCTTTGAATGGGATGTCTATGATTAATCGGTCTAGGGCATCGATATCAAAAGGATGGACTTGTCCTTGTTACGTATTTACAAAGTCTCTGAATCAACTGTGTTTAGTGTATTGCTGTGGCCTAAATAATGTTTCTTACTATACTCCACTTGACATGAATAACTGATATGGGTTACTAATGATTGTAATTTGATGCAGTTATCTGTTCAAAATACTTGACATGAATGGAGATTACTGTTTTAGCCATTAATGATAATGATAATAATGGATCTTATGTTAGGTAATACATTTGATAGTTAGTGCGTTTTTGAGAATTAATTGCAGCTTTAATGAGACACAGGTACAAGATCCGTTTAGGATCTTAAACAGTATGATGATAATGCTTTTTTAAAATATTTGTGATATATAGGGTATTTCACTATGGTGAATAGAAGTTTGGTACTTGTATTAGTTAGTCCGATGTCATCGGAACTACCGCCACCCTGACATGCACATTGATTAGAGATGTTATGCGTGATAGAAGCGTAAGCGTCATCACGTGTGTTGATATATGGAGTAGGACTAGATTTAGATTAAATTTGATTGGTAAGCTTTACCAATGCTCTGTTCACATTTCCAACTCCATAGCCTTTAATGGAGTAGGACGTGTAATGAAAGCATTGGTAAAGCTTACCAGTCAAATGTAATCTAGCCCATAGTGTTGTTCGCCATGATTATACAGTATTCTGTTCTATTTTTTACTGTATGGCACTTTTAGTTGGTTGCAATTTTATATTTATTATTTATTTATTGTTGTTGTTAAAATAGTTTATTGTAATATTTTTATTTCAAAACATGTTCTGTGAACTTTGTGACAAATAAAACCTGTTTTATTATTTCATAATGTCTTTTGAGCTACAGTCCTTCATAATTATAAAGAAGGAATCTTAAATAATTAGTCTGTATTGTGCTTGGTAAACTGTCACATGACATAAAAAAAAGTATCGGTAATTGGTATCAGCGAGTATTTGAAAACAAGTATCGGTACTTGTACTCGGTCTTAAAAAAATGGTATCGGTGCAACCCTAATATATATATACATACACAATATATATTCATATAGATCACTGGTTTTCAAATCTGTCCAAAGGCTTCCTTAATAGGTCCGATTTTCAGGATTACCTTGGGTGAGAACAGGTTAATATCCACGTTTACTAATCAGCTGATTATTTCACCTGTACTCTAGTTAAGATATCTTCAAAATTTGCAAAGTAATTCAAGGCCGCTGCAAGTTTGTGGCAACACATTCTACATCTAGGGCACCAAGTGATGGCGTCACCCGCCAATAGTCCATTGTTGCAGGAAAGGAGCTAGCCAGATTGAGCAAAGAGAACCACACTTCTGCATAAACCACACAATTGAAAAAAATGGCTGCACATCAGTGGGAAATATAAAAGTAAAATATTTCATTGTATTCTCTTAAAAACTTGAAACAGGCATGGAGCAAGTGCATAGTCTAACGTGTTTCATGCCACCTAGTGGCGCTTAATCATGGACTATAAATGCGTCAGACATTTGCTACACATTTGTTTTTGCATGTTTATTCAATAGAATGGTTTTAGAAATATCACTGGTGTGTGAGGGGTAGCCTGAGGAATTCAAACACAAACATTTCACAGATATTGTAATAGTATTTTTATGGGCACTAAAATTTAACTAGGAAAATGTGATTCTGAACACCAAATACTGAAATATTTGAATATACTAATGGTTTATCTGTTATTATTGTGAAAAAAACACGTATAAAGTTTGTTTGTAGTAATCATCAATTAGTTGCATGTATTATATAACTTCTTTTTTTTAACCTAATATAAAATTCAAAGAATAATAGTGCTACAATATTCAATTAGAAATAGATTTGCTGGTAAATATGCTAAGACTCCTCTAATAACATACATTGATCTGCTATTTTCTTTATCATTGATACTTGCATATTTTCATAATCATTAGTGTTTTCTCATTATTGCTTCATGTTTATTTTATCTATACACAATGGCAGTAATCCAGGAGTGTCTAACTGTATAATTATCAATAAACGTGATTTATTTTATTGTGGAACAGTTAAAATGAGCTATTGGTTTAAAATAACTCATTACGAAGTTAGCAGTGTTAGTTCCAATTTATAAAAAAGGATACTAAAAAAAAAAAAAAATCTATCATGATTCAGATAGAACATGCAATTTGAAGCAACTTTTTAATTTACTCTTATTATCAAATTGTCTTCGTTCTCTTGATATCTTTATTTGAAAATCAAGAATGTAAGCTTAGGAGCCCACCCATTTTTGTTTCAGCACCTGGGTTGCGCTTGCTCGTTGGTGGTTAAATGTACCCACCAATCAGCAAGTGCTATCCAGGGTTCTGAATAAAAAATGGGCCGGCTCATTAGCTTAGATTGCAATTTTTTCAAATAAAGATAGCAAGAGAATGAATACAAATTGATAATAGGAGTAAATTAGAAAGCTGCATGTTCTATCTGAATCACGAAAGAAAAAAAATTGGGTTTAGTATCCCTTGAAGGTTTCACTAAGCTCAAGTCTGGCTAAGATGACTGAGATGAATTCCCCAACAATTGTTCGTTGTATAGTCTCCCCAGCAGCTAAGGCTGCAAATTGATGTGGACAATCATGTAACAGGAAGCGAGTGGGCAGGCTTTTCTAAACTAGCAGATAATGTACTGGCTTTTGCTGCACAACAGATCATGGAACTCAGCATCAGCTGAAAACCATTGTGCAATGGTGAGTTTTATATTTGTCTTCCAGGGATCTAGGACTTGCAGTGTAAAACCAGAGAGCAAACATTAGAAAATTAAAAAATAGCTTTATTCATCATTTCAAATAAATAGAAACTGAAAATAATAAATATGAAATACATAATAGTAAAAATAGTTGTTTTTACACTGCTTATTTTATTGAGCCATGCAGGGGAATTAATCTGCACATGAAGGGAAGGTCTGCCTTTTAAACACAGACAGGTAGTTAGGGCAGGGAGAACTCTGCAAGAGATTTAAAGAATAGGAAAACAGTGCACCTTAAAGGGAAACTGAACGCAATTTTTTTCATTCATGATTCAGATAGATCATGCAATTTTAAGCAACTTTCTAATGTACTCCTATTATCAAATTTTCTTTATTCTCTTGGTATCTTTATTTGAAATGCAAGAATGTAAGTTTAGATGTCGGCCCATTTTTGGTGAACAACCTGGGTTGTCCTTCCTGATTGGTGGATACATTCATCCACCAATAAAAATGTTCTGTCCAGAGGTATGAACCAAAAAAAAAAACTTAGATGCCTTCTTTTTCAAATAAAGATAGCAAGAGAACGAAGAAAAATTGATAATAGGAGTAAATTAGAAAGTTGCTTAAAATTGCATACTCTATCTGAATCACAAAAGAAAATAATTGGGTTCAGTGTACCTTTAAATAGGGGCACAGAGTCACAGACTTGCCAGGTCCTTACTATCATGCATCATTTATGTAGACCCAAGCCACCAAAATTTTTTCCTTAAAAGACCTTTTATTGTTCAATAGGTTGGGTCTATAACAGAGAGAACAATGTTTCAAGCCTGCAATAGGCTCTTAGTCATGTAGTCTGTCTGTTTTGGACCCAACCTATGGAACAATAAAGGTATTTTAAGGAATTTTTTGGTGGCTTCAAAAATAATGCATGATATTAAGAACTCTGCAAGAGACAGTTTCTCAATGACTGTACCACCCACTGCTAAAAAGTACTATCAGCTGCTAAAAAAAAATGTATGAAATACTTCAGCCATGGTGTGGCTGGAGGGAGCATATTTGGGCTCTCTTTAATAGGTAAATGATAAATAAATAAATACAGCCATACATGTTTAATAGTCATACTTTCATCCAATACTTCATCCAATACTTAAAGGGACATTAAACTCAAAAAAATACTTTCATGATTTGGATAAAGCCTACAAATTCAATTATAAACATTTTTCTAATTTACTTCTATTATCAATTTTTTTTATTCTCTTGGTATCCTTTCTTGAAGAGCAGCAATACACTACTGGGAATTAGCTTTACACATTGGTAAGCCAATCACAAGAGGCATAAATGTGCAGACACCAATCAGCAGCTAGCTCCCAGGCCCTCAGCCTATATAATTATGGAAACCAAGAGAACAAAGCAAATTAGTTAGATAAAATAAATAAATTGGAAACTTGTGTAAAATTGTATGCTCTATCTAAATCATGAAAGAAACATTTTGGATTTTATGTCCCTTCAAATATTAAAGGGTTTACAAAAAAAATCACTGCCCCTTTAAATATTTATCTGAAAAGAAGGTTAACACTTAAGTATATGAAAGCAATAGTGTAATAAGAAAATGCTTAAAGTGATATAAACCCCCCAAATATTTATTTTTACTATTCAGATTAGGCATGCAATTCTAAACAACTTTCCAATATGCTTCTATTATCAAATTTGCGTTGTTCTCTTGGTATTGTTTGTTGAAGGATCAGCAATGCATTACTGGGAGTTAGCTGAACACATCAGGCAAGCCAATGAAAAGAGGCATATATGTGCAACCCCTGATAAGCACCTAGCTCCCAGCATTGCTGCTGCTGAGCCTACCTAGGTATTCTTTTAAAAAAAAGGATACCAATAGAATGAAGCAAATTAGATAATAGAGGTAAATTGGAAAGTTTAAAACTGAATGTTTTATCTGAATCATTTTGAGTTTATGCCCCTTTAAATGCATTAGAGCATTTTCCTATTGAAGCTTTATGTCCCTAAAACTTTGTATTTAACCCCTTAACTGGCGTTAAGCACACTTACCAAGAAACATTAGTTTAATAATAATATGCTGCAACAAATTAGGGCACTTTATTATTGGATTAAAATATCCCTTTATCATTCAGGCTACAGTCTTTCCTGATAAGATCAACACTTACACTTTAATAACGAAACAGAGATGAGACAGTGGTTGATCAAAGGTGTAGGTTGCATTTGTCTTGTGTTATTCTCTATGATATCTTTATCCAGAATACATCAAATGCATGCAATATTCTATTACAAGTATCTGAATATTTTTGCTTTTTAAATGATCTGCACCCTGCCAAGTGTGAAGAAACTGCTTTAATTCAAGTACCTACTTATGTATTCCTCATCTGTAAAATTTTATCAGCAATAAAAATGTCAGTAAAAAAAAAAAACAGACTAGTTAAACTCTGACCATTTCATTAATAATGGCCAAAAAACAGAAACTGAAAGAAGTCAGAAGGATCTAAAGCTTGTCTAACAAGGCATTTCAAAGCAAGAATAAATTCTTGGATCAAGGAAAGCTTGTCAATTGAGAAGTTTAATAAGACAGAGGCATAGGAAACTTGTAATTCAATGAAACCTATCTACAAATCTTGCATGTTTCATAGGAGTATAGGAACACTTGCATTATTCTAGGGAATTATAGGAGTAGGGAGAATAGAATAAGATATCACACACTGTAACATCATTACCTCTGGGGACTTAAAGGGATACTAAATCCACATTTTTTTTCTTTAATGATTCAGATAGAGCATGCAATTTTAAACAACTTTCTAATTTACTCCTACTATCAATTTTTCTTAATTCTCTTGCTATCTTTATTTAAAAAGCAGGAATTTAAAGCTTAGGAGGCAGCCCATTTTAGGTTCAGCACCCTGGATAGCACTTGCTTATTGGTGGATACATTTAGCAAACCAATAAGCAAGCATGGGCCGGCACTTAAGCTTTACATTCCTGCTTTTTAAATAAAGATAGCAAGAGAACAAAGAAAAATTGATAATAGGAGTAGATTAGAAAGTTGCTTAAAATTGCATGCTCTATCTGAATCATTAAATAAAAAATGTTGGGTTTAGTGTCCCTTTAAAGCCCAACATTTTTCTTTCATGATTCATATAGAACATGCAGTTTTTAAAAAAAAAATCTAATTTACTTCTATTATCAAATTTTCTTTGTTCTCTTTGTATCTTTTGTTCACAAGCAGGGACATAAGCTCAGAACCATGCACGTGTCTGAATGTTTGGGTTTTGTGTCCTTTTAACCCTTTCACTACCAAAAAAAAAAGACAAAAACTTGCCCAAAATACCAGAGCATTTTTAGCATTTTTTGCTATCACTCCATTTAAACAGAAATAGAGCCTTAATTCTTTTTATTTACCTATCAAATCTATATATTTTTTTTAAGTAGACAACCCAAGGTATTGAAATAGGCCCATTTTGGTATATTTCATGCCACCATTTCACCGCCAAATGCCATCAAATAAAAAAATTTGGTACTTTTTTCATAAGCTTTGGGTTTCTTACAGAAATTATTTACATACTGCTTGTGCAATCATGGCACAAATGGTTATAAAGTCATCTCTGGGATCCCCTTTGTTCAGAAATAGAAGACATATATGTCTTTGTCATTGCTTTTCGGTAATTAGAAGGCCGCTAATTGCAGCTGCGCAGCACACTTCTATTATTCCCGGCAGTAAAGGGGTTAATTAGGAAGCTTTAAGGTTAATTTTAGCTTTACTGTTGAGATTACCCTTCCCAGCTGACACCACCCCCTGATCCCTCCCACAAAGCTCTTTTCCCTCCCCCACCCCCCACTGGTCACCCCTATCATAAGTACTGCAGTGTAGCATCGCCCTAAACCTCAAACCTCCCTGATGTCCCCTAAAACAGCTCTCTAAACCTCCCCTGCCCTAACTATTGCCGCCATCTTAAAAAAACTTTTATTATCTTAATTTTTTTTTTAAGTTTTATTTTTTCTGTAGCTTAGTGGTCCCACAAACTCCCCCCCTCCCACAATCGCCATATAGTAGTCCCCCCACACCCCTAATCCCATTTTCTGTAGTTTAGTTCCACATACCTCCCTGTGCCTTTAAAAATTTGTTCCATAGTGTAGGGTCCTCCCACTCCCTCCCACCTCCGCTGTTGAGCCGCCCACACCTCCTGCTGGTACCATCAACAGATCGTTACAGACGGTGACACACACAGTGTCACCGTCTGTAACGATCAGGCATCTGACCTCATATGGAGCCGGAGCACAGATCGCGCTCCGGCTCCATATGAGGCAGATGCTTGAAGCTTCAGGAGCTCCATCAACTTAACAGCCAAGAGTACTGGAGCTTCCTGAAGTGACGACGTATATATATATCCTGCAGTACGATAGCCAAAGTACTGCAAGACGTATATATACGTCTCATTGGGTGAAGGGGTTAAAGGTGTGTGTTGGATTATTGAGACTATATGCTGTCTGCATTTATCATGCCACTCCCTGTTCACGTGCAAGCAGGAACTGTCAGCCACCTCAGTCAGAAAAGTCTAGGGGTATTGACAAACACCACTTTAGAGTTGGTGTAGCGGGTTAAGTAGCAATGGTCTGATTAAACCCAAATTTTTTCTTTCATGATTTGAAAGAGCATACGATTTTAAACAACTTTCCAATTTACTTTTATTATCTAATTTGCTTCATTCTTTTGATATTATTTGTTGAAAAGCATATCTAAATAGGCTCAGTAGCTGCTGATTGGTGGCTGCACATAGATGCTTCGTGTGATTGGCTCACCCATGTGCTAATTCTTCAACAAATGATATCTAAAGAATGAAGCAAATTAAATAATAGAAGTAAATTTGAACATTGCTTAAAATTGTATTCTCTATCTGAATCAAAAATATTTGGTTTCATGTCCCCTTAAGGTATTTAAATAGACATTCTAGCTCATAAATACCAGGCAGTACCCTCTGAATGATATACATGGCAACCCCAGCTGTGTGTTTCATCTGTCTGTGGACATTGTCTCTGAGGTACAGCCATTTCGATGTAAGCACACTGGGCAGGGGGTCTGCTCATCCCATTTTTTTCTATCATCATTGGGAAGACAAATTCCTATTATATAGAACCTAAATTGACAATTTAAACAGCTATTTTTCTGCAAAGTAAAAATACTTTGCATTTAAAACTTGTTGCAACTTGCTGCAGTTGTATTCAACTGTAGGGACGAGCGAATGTGCTGAAAGTGTAATTAATTTGGTAGAACAGGCAAAATGTTAATAAGAATGAAAATCCATTAAAATTCGATAATGAAATGTAATTTCAGGTTTTCAAATGTTACTTTTGTTTTCAAATATTCATAATTAGAACGAAAATCCACATTCGAAATTTCGAATGTTACATTATTTTTAACAATTACTATTCAGAAGTTCAATAGTTCATGTGGTAGGGAATTTAGTAAATTGATACAAATATATCAATTGGAATGTTTCTATTTTGAAAATTGCATTATTTAAACATTACATTTAAAGTGAAGGTCAATTTCGATGAATTAGTGCCCAGTTTGTAATAATCCTATTAAAAACAAGGGCAATTTTATTAATCATAATTGACATTTCACTCGTTTTCTTCAAAAACTTACCTTTTAATCCTGCCAGCCGCTGCAGCGCTTCCTCCGTCCCGTCGCAAGCCCTCTTCACAGGTCCAAAATGACGAATCCGGCTTCCTCCAATCACGGCATTGCCTCAGGCCATGATTTCCCGGGGGGGGGGGGGGAAAGCCATGATTGGAGGAAGCCAGATTTGTCAATTCTGACGTATGAAGAGGCTTCCGACGGCCGAGGGAATTGCTGGAGTGGCTGTCAGGATTAAAAGGTAAGTTTTTGAAGAAAACGAGTGAAATGTCAATTTTGATGAATTAAAGTGCCCAGATTTAACTTGTCCTATAAACCACTGTTGACTCTCAGAGAAGGTGTGGTACAAGGGGCACTCACAGCAAATGTACATATGCCCGGGAAAAAACAGTAATAACATTTACTAGAAACATTTTTGCTGATGGAAATTTTAAACAAACACAATTCTATTTAAAATTTAAAATGCACCCATGCACATTTCAATTTTGACCTTTCTATCCCTTTAAGGACACAGAAATGTGCAGTGTACTGTGATGGACTAACTGTGTACTTCTCTGTGTGATTTCATTATTAACTGTAAAACTGCTAACTGACTTACTAAGCATCTATTCACAGTTTCTTTTCACTCAAGCATTTTACTTTAGTAGAACAGATCTCATACAGACATTAAAAAAAAAAAAATGAGATTTGGAGATCTTAAAGGGAAACTGAACCCAAATTTTTTTCTTTCATGATTCAGATAGAGCATGCAATTTTAAGCAACTTTTGAATTTACTCCTATTATCAATTTTTTTTGTTCTCTTGCTATCTTTATTTGAAAACCTTGAATGTAAATCTTAGCAGCTAGCCCATTTTAGGTTCAGCACCATGGATAGCGCTTGCTTATTGGAGGCTTACATTCACCCACCAATAAGCAAGCATAACCCAGGTTCTCAACCAAAAATGGGCCGGCTCCTATGCATCACATTCCTGCTTTTTAAATAAAGATAGCAAGAGAACAAAGAAAAATTGATAGTAGGAGTAAATTAGAAAATTGCTTAAAATTGCATGCTCTATCTGAATCATGAAAGAAAAAAATTGGGTTCAGTGTCCCTTTAAAGGGACACTCAGGTTAAATCAAATTTTCATGATTCAGATACAGCATGTAATTTTAAACAATTTTCCAATTTACTTCCATTTAAAAAAATGTGCACAGTCTTTTATATTTACAATTTTTGAGTCACCAGATCCTACTGAGCATGTGCAAGAATTCAGACTATACGTATATGCATTTGTGATTGGCTGATTGCTATCACATGGTACAAGGGGAGTGGAAATATACATAACTTTGAAATTTGTTATAAAAAAATCTACTACTCATTTGAAGTTTAGACTAAGTGCTATTGCATTGTCTTGTTATCTTGCATTTGATGATTATGCAAATCTAATGTGTTGACTGGTCCTTTAAGTTAGCTGTGGTTTAAATATATAAATTCTGAAACTTTAATTTTTTGTTTACAAAAATGTTAATTTGTTAATGTAATTTAGTAATAGGGTGAATTATTTATAAAATAAATTATTGCTTCTTCTAGTGTCATTGTCTGTAAAGGATTTTATATAATTAATTAATTAATGAACATTTGTTAACACATTTATTACAATTGTAGCTTGTTATGCATATTATTATTATTATTATTATCATCATCATCATCATTTATTTGTATATTGCCACAAAATTCAGCTGGGTACAGAGATAGGGGTATATAATGACAGGGGTTTGTGATAAGATACAAGAACATAAAGGAGGAAGAGGGCCCTGCTCTGGAGAGCTTACAGTCTACATTTTGAGGGTGCAGAGACATAAGGTTTGGGGTAGCTTTTCACGTGGATTGTAGTAGTAGCAGTAAGTCAAGGCACTTTATTTAGGCTAGGATGAAAAGCAGAGGAGACATGGTAATCCTCTCTGAATAGGTGGGTTTCTAAAAATGATCTAAAGCTGCACAAGGTTGGAGACCGTCTTAGAGAGGGGGTAGAAGGTTCTAGAGGGCAGGAACAGTGTGTGAGAAGTCTTGGAGGCAAGAGAAGGACGTAGAGATAATAAGAGTGAAGAAACGTAGGTCAGAGGTCAGGGAGTATTTGGAGATGAGAGAGGAAATATAGTTGGGAGGTAGGTTGTTGAGTGCTTTAAAGGGTCACGAAACCCAATTTTTTTCTTTAATGATTTAGAAAGAGCATGCAATTTTAAACAACTTTCTAATTTACTTCTATTATCTAATATGCTTATTTCTCTTGATATTCTTTGCTGAAAAGCATATCTAGACAGGCTCAGTAGCTGCTGGTTGGTGGCTGAACATAGACACCTTGTGTGATTGGCTCACTCATGTGCATTGCAAGTTCTTCAACATAGGATATCTAAAGAATTAAGCAAATTAGATAATATAAGTAAATTGGAATGTTGTTTAAAATTGTACTCTTTATCTGAATCATGAAAGAAAAAAATGGGTTTAATGTTCCTTTAAAGGTTAGGGTTAATGCTTTGTATTCTAGAGTGTATGGGTAGAAATTGGCTCTACAAAGGCTAAACAGCAAATATAAGTCTGTGATGAAGTATCCCTTTGCCATAGGTTTAAAGAGGGTTGTTTTAATTTGTCATTCTAGTTATATTACAGTTATTGCAGTACGTAGCAAAGATCTCTATTAAAAGAGCTAAAGGTATCAATGAATTGAGTACCAAATGTATTAAAAAATGCTTTTACTTATCACTAATATATCATGAGCATAAAAATTGATAAACAGACTAATTAAAATAGAATCAAAGTAATTGATTTCTACATTTTTATGGCAGTTCATCAGAGCTCACTCAAGATGTTGTGCTGCCTGGGTCCTACAATGCAATGATGCCCCCCAGCAGTAATATTACTGATTAGCATATTAACCTACTAGCCTGTCTACTGACCTTACTAAGCCGGCCAGCATACCTGCATGCAACCAATACTTATTAAAAATTGTGCAATATGCTGGAAGTAAAATAGGGATGAAATGAAATTATCCCTCCTTGAATGTTGCCCTGACTAGATCTGTGTCTTTAAACATGATGAGGTTATATTGCTGGGAACATGCAACTTCCCTCATGGAAACAGAAGACAGGAGGGGTCTGGGCCTGACAGTGATTTACTCAGTCACTGAAGTGCGGCCCCTTGTCAAGTGCTGCCTGGGTCCATTGGACCCACTTGATCCCATGGTAGAGCCAGTCCTGCAGTTCATACAGAATAGCTTCTCTTTGTGTGGGTCATTTAAAACAATAATGTTTGTAAAACAAATATGGGGAATATGAATTAAATTATTCCATATTGTTCTATGACAGAGGGTATACTAAAATGGACAGTGTGCAGTAAGTTTTTCTCCCTTTAATGTGTTTCCAATTATCAATTTTATCTTCTGGAGTGTATTAAATAATTTGCAAACAGATCATTTACCTTTATTTTGATATTTGAAATGGCTGCTTTTTCATGTTGAAACTGCCACCTATACTGAAAACATAAATATGTTTGTATGCTCTGTAGAAAAGCTATGAAACATGAGATAACATCGTAAATTAACCTGCCATGGGGGTGGTAAAGAGAGAGACATTTGTATCTAAAATATCTGTTTTTGCCTCTTAAACTCCCCAAGACTTAATTTGCATTTTAATACCTAACATTAGACTAAGTGTAGAAAAACAGATACAAAGACCAGGTCTCCTCTTTCTGCAGGGCCAACCCATTTAAATAAGCATATATTAGAGAACAATAAGTGATGGTTTTAATGAGCAAAAACAGCTGTTTCAAATACATGAAAAAAACATTATTCCATACATTTAATAATCTACAGTAAGTATAACAAGTCCTTTAGAACACATTAAGGGAAACTAATTCTATGCTACAGTGTCCCTTTAAATGTTCTTGTATGTACAGTGCATATATATATATATATATATATATATATATATATATATATATATATATATATATATATATATATATATATATATATATATATATATATAATATATATATACTTCTAATGAGTATTTACTTCCAGCAAGTATCCAAGACTTAGACATGAATTAAAACTCTATGGACTTCAATATCAGAGCTCTTTCACTTCAACTACTGATCAAGAGGCTGCTTTACACTTAATTATTAAGGAATTTGGGCTCTGAAGTGTAACCACAGAATGTTGTAACACCCTCTCTTGATTTTTGTTATATATAAACAGTACTAATAGATGTTATTGCTAAGTGGAGCAATAAGTGTAACTTACCTGGAATTAAAAGACAATTTCAGCAATTGAGCAATAAAACAGTAACCTTTGTAGAACACAGCTTGCCAAGAGCCACACTGCTACATGCGGATTCCAGTTAAGGAATCAGGCCTTAGACAGAAAGAAGCCAGGAACAGAGCTGAGAGGGAGCTGCATGGCGTGAATGAGCTCAGAGCTCAGTAGTGATCAGGTCAATTATGCAGGCTGTGAATGTGATACGTAAGGTTGTCTAAAAGGACATGTTATGCAGGATAGCTAGTAGGACAAGATAGCAATGTGGTACAACATGCAATTAGTTGCAAAAAGAAACCAGTACACAGGCAATGCCAGCAGGGCATATAATGCAGGAAATGGACAGTCATGGGCAGTCATGGACAGTCATGGTGCAGAGGCGGCCAGCAAGTACAACAACCATACTTCTAAAATACATTTAACATCTGCAAAATTGGGCAGCGTGGCAACTGGTGCAGTACGAAAACTCAGAGAAAGGTGGGTGCAGCCCTAGGAAAAGTAGCTCAGCATCACCATGAGATCTGCAAATGTTAGTGAATAGAGATATCCAAGTTGTCATAAAACAAGAGGTCATGGCTGTTGAGTTAAAGGGACAGTCTAACAACTTTCCAACTAACTTTTATCATCATATTTGCTTTGTTTTCTTGGTATTTTTTCATGAAAGCTAAACCTAGATAGGCTCATATGCTAATTTTTGAGCCCTTGAAGATCGCCTCTTATGTAAGTGCATTTTGAAAGTTTTTCACAGCTAGAAAGCACTAGTTTGTGTGTGTCATATATATAACAGTGTGCTTACTCCTGTGGAGTTATTTATGAGTCAGCACTGATTGGTAAAAATGCAAGTTTGTCAAAAAAACTGAAATAAGAGGGCAGTCTGCAGAGGCTTAGATACAATGTAATCAAAGAGGTAAAAATAATTTTAAAATAACAGTGTTGGTTATGCAAAACTGGGGCATGGGTAATAAAGGGATTATCTGTCATTTTAAACATTAAAAATTCTGAAGCAGACTGTCCCTTTAAAATAAAATCTAAAAAGATTACATGAACGGTTTTATGATGGATTGGAATATTGCTGGCTAGATATCTTACTTTTTCAGTAGAAAGAAAGACCTTTTAAAGAACCATACAATAACGTATTTGTATGGATAGCGCTGCGTAATCTGTTGGCGCTCTACAAATAACCGATAATAATAATAATAACCTAAAAATGTATAACCCTATACCTATGCAAATTCATTGGAAAAGAGCCCTAACTGGTAATAAATACAGAAAGCAAAGCACTCTACCAGGAACAAACAACAGCTCAGTTGCTTGTTCTTTGGCAAATTACTACCTAGGAGCAGCCTCTTTTAGCCCAATTGTGCTTTTCACAGAGGAGAACTTTCCTGAAATATATCAGTCTGATTCTGCCTACCAAGGTCAGTCCAGTCCCAAAATACCAGGCAGTCCTCCTCTGAACAAGGAACATGGCAATGACATACAATAATTTCAGCCTTCTGTGGGCCAAGTCAGTGAGGTGTAGCCATATTCCTCTAAGCACATTGGGCAAAGAGTCCACAACTGGTTTCTCCCATCACCATTAGGGAGACTTCCCCAAGGTCATATTTCAAATTCATAGAGAAGCACTGTACCATGAATAAAAAGCAGCTCAGTAGAGTGGTCTATGGCGAGTTGTCACCTAGGAGCAGACATGTTTAGCCTAATTGGAAGTTTAAGCCATTAGGGAGACTTCCTCAGGGTCATATTTTAAATTCATACAGAAAGAAAAGCGCTATACCAGGAACGAACAACAACTCAGTATTTTGTTCTATAGCGAGTTACCACCCTAGGAGCACAATTTGGCCAAAAGAAGCTACTTCCAGGTGGTTAATGGGCCATAGAACAAGCCACTGAGCTGTTGTTCATTCTTGGCATATTGTCCCTCTCTTTTCTATTTAGTTGTATTATGACCCTGGGGAAAGTCTCCCTAAGGGTGATGGGGGAATCCAGACGTGGACTCCTTGCCCAATGTGCCTATAGGGATATGGCTGCACCTCACTGAAGAGACCCAAAAGAATCTGAAATGATCATTTGGGGTTGCCATTCCCTTGTTCAGAAGAAAATTGCCTGGTGTTTTGGGGCTGGACTGACCTTGTTAGGTGGGATCAGACTGATATACTTCAGGAAAGTTCTCCTCTTGGAAAGGCACAATTGGTCTAAAAGAAGCTGCTTCCAGGGGGTAACCAGGCTATAGGACAAGCCACTGAGCTGTTGTTTGTTCCTGGCATATTTCTTCTCTTTCTTTATGTAGTCTTAACTGGTAAGCCTACCGCTGATTATTATAATATGATTGACGTATCCACGTCACTGTGTTTATTTGAAGATAGATTTTATACATGTTATAATAAAAGATACATTTTAACGCATTTCTTGGATGGATTAGAAATAATTTATTTGGGAAATTATAGTAATTAATTACTAATTATTTGACTTGTGCCTTAACATTTGGACAAATGCAAAAGCATCTCAAATGTTACTATATTTTTAGCATTTGTTTAAAAAATGCAAAAACAACAGTACCTTGAACAAACGGATGCAACACACATATTTAGGGCTAGATTAAAAGTGGAGCACTAAATTATCACGCGCCCACAAATGGCAAATTTGCACGTTTGCCGGCACGCAATAATTAATCGACCTTTACAAGTGGCTGTTATTGCTACCGCAAGCTCGCGGTGGCAATTGGAGCTTATAAAATTAACCAGAGATCAGGTCTCTGGCTAATTTTATAAATCTGCCTCAAATGCCCCCAATATACTGTGTAGTGTATTCTATTAAAAAATAAAGATGGCAGCATCTTTATTTTTAATAAAATTACTGCAATAGGCAGTATTTTGGGATCAAAGTTGGTGGGAGTGGGATGTTAGAAAGAAAACGGCACTGAAACGTGCCATTACATTGCGGTCTATAGGAACTGTGTGTTCCCAGTAAATATATATGTATATGCTTATATACATATATTTATGTGTTAATATGTGTATATACACATATTAACACAAAAATATATATGTATATAATCATATACATAGATATTTAAACATGTTGCCGTAGCTGTGTGACTTACCCCCTTCACTGCAACTTACCCCCTTCACTGAAGTTCTGACGGCATCAGCATGAGGCTCCCATAGGAGCCTATGGAAGTGGGCTCTTGTGAGCACAATGCTTCCCAGCAATGCGAATGCGAGGTCGCATACGCATTGCTGACAACTTGTAATACCAGCAAACATTAGCATGCACTGGTATTACAAAGTTGAGCGCAAATATCGCTTTTATGAAAGCAATATTTAGCACTCCACATGTTATGTGGCCCTTAGTTTATTAATTCATACAGTTAAAGCCATTACTCTAAAGGCAGAAAAGGCTGTCCTGCAGACATGGAAGTCTGTTTTGTAGTCACAAATGGCTTTTCTACAGATGAGAAATGCTTCAGATTTACAGTTTTATACTATGTAATAGTAATCCAATAATGTCTTTGTCAGATAACTAATTCATGTGTCAATCATAGGGATGCAAGCTTCATTATTATTCTTGGCAATAATGACCCCATAAGAAAATATATATATATATATTTTTTTTGTGTGAGGCTTGTAGCTGTAGCAGTAGATACTACTTTAACTTTATTTAAGTTTAAGCTGCTGTCCAGCTGTTCCTCTACTCTACTGAAGATTTTCCCTATAGGAAACAAAGGGGCTAATGAATTTATGTTAACAAATAAATAATGATATAAACAATTCTTCTGAACCAAAGAACTTCATGAACTAAACCTTTTTTGTTATTAGTTAGGGCTGATTCCCTAAGTTTGTTTATTTTTTTGTATATCCTTACTTTACTGTGTGCTTCATTTATTTGTGCTCTTTTACAGAATAAAACATTTAGCAGAAAAACTTACAACATAAGGAAGCTGCATCATTAACAGTTATCACCTACCAGATTGAGTCCTTTGTAAGTGTGGTATTAGTTTTGCCATCCTCATCGAGATAGACATCAGTTTGCAAATTTGCATCATTATCATGGGCAGAGAAATAATTGGAGACAAGTCGTGCCGGGATTCCTAAGCAGCGAAGAACTGTAAGCAGAAAATATATATATTTCGTCTAATATTATCTGAGATGTCACAAAACTTCAATAACTTATCACCTGGATGAGTCAGATATGAATGTCTTCCTATTTAACCTACTTAGTTTTAATTCTTCGCTAAAGTTCAGTTAAACTCAAGTACTTTAGCTCTGTGTGAGAATCACAATGCCTGTCAACATTAATAACTAATTGGACCGACTGTAATCTAAATGTAGGTTCAAGTCATATGTCTGACAGACAACAAACTTGTGTCACACAAAAAGAACAGACAAGGAATTGCATTTTACAATTAATAAGCAATGCAAAATAATGACTTTCACTAGACGCATTTTTGCTAATGGAAGTATACTGTAAAATTGATTTACTTTTGACATTTCTATCCATTTAAAGGATTATAATGTTAATTCAGATAGAGCATGCAATTTTAAATAACTTTCTAATTTACTTCTATTATCAAATTTTCTTCATTCTCTTGGTATCCTTGGTTGAAAAGCAGGGACGTATGCTTAGAAGCCAGCCCATTTCTGGAACATTATTTGGCAGCAGTTTTGCATGAATTTTATGTTATCCATTTGCAAGAGCACTAGATGACAGCATTGTTTCCTGCCATGTAGTACTCTGGATGCCTACCTAGGTATCTCTTCAACACAGAATATAATGGGAACTAAGCAAAGTTGATATTAGAAGCAATTTGGAAACTTTTTATAAAGCGTATGCTCTGTCTGAATCACAAAAGTACATTTTTGGGTTTCATATTAATTTAAGAATTTTAAAAATGTTGTCTTATTGGAAAATAAATACCAATAGTCAATAATGGTATTGGAATCCACCCATTTATTTCTATGACTAAGCTCTATTTTTATGTCATCATAAATTACCTTAATTATGACATATTTGATCACATGATAATGACATCATAAATGGTGTTACAATAATAGCAGAAACATTTTTGCATACAGAAGAACATTGCAAAATTCTACTAAATGTGTATAAAATACAAAATAAACTGATATGTATTTCAAATGTCAATATAATATGCATTTAAGTGAAGAATGTGTGCAATTATAAAATATTTTTCAATGCTACACTGAGCTGCAAGAAAAATGTAATCATACCAAGGCCCGGATATTCTAAATATCACCAGACAGATGAGAAATTGCCATTTTGGGTTTACCAGGCTCCCAATCTGTCAGATATATTCTAAACAAGTGGTCTGAACCTTGCTGTGCTAACGAGTGGGGATGTGTCTCCCATAGGATATAATGTTGATCACAACTTCAGCAAAATACCACCGACATCGCCACTTCGCTGTGATGTAGAAAGCAGTACGGCAGAGGGGCTTCTGTCGTTAAAGTGTGTTAACACAACATAGATTGTGCGTTTGCATAAATAAAAAATGTTTTCTGTGTAGTTTCACTTTAAATTGCGTATGTAAATTCAGTTTCACTGTACATCCGCTAGATTTGTCACACTGGGAAATATCGCCACTAAAAAGCAGGCAAGACTAATATGGCTGAAAAGGGATAGCTAAAATGAAGGATAGTGTTTTGAATATTAGAAACCCACGGCAATGTTTCCCCAATGTAATACAGGTTATGCCCTTGGAATTCCCATGGAACTCTTATATATTTGCCGTGTCTCTGATCTACTTTGTTAATGAAAAACCCCCAAAAACTTCCTGTTAAAACTATAGGAGCTTGGAATGTGGTATATAAAATATGTATATACAATGTACAATGTATATTTTTTGTATTGTATAGTGTTAGAATATGTATGTAAACTTTAGGCTTCATTGTAAAAATCTTGTATTTTGTCCCTAGGCTTTTTTTTAAACTTATTTTAATAATGCGATTGTGCAATCTCAATATTCATTTTTGCATAATATCGCGATTGCGATGATGTGATTGTGTTTTACTTATAATATTGCGATTGCACTGTAGCAAATGTGTTCTATATTAAAGGGACATTATACACTCATTTTTTCTTTGCATAAATGTTTTGTAGATAATCTATTTATATAGCCCATAAAGTTGTTTTTTTTAATTAATGTATAGTTTTGCTTATTTTTAAATAACATTGCTCTGATTTTCAGACTCCTAACCAAGCCCCAAAGTTTTATGTGAATACCGTCAGCTACCTTCTCCAGCTTGCTCCTGTTTGTGTAAAGGGTCTTTTCATATACAAAAGAAGGGGGAGGGGGGGAAAGTGTCTTATTTGCCACTTGCAGTGGGCTTTCCAGCTACCTTTTCAACAGAGCCAAAGTGACAGCTTCTAAGTACGTTTTTAAACAGTTTTATACTGGATTTTTATATCAGTATCTGTGCATCTTATTCTTTATAGTAGTGTCTATTACATGCAGTTATATGAAAATGAGTGTATACTGTCCCTTTAATAACATGTTTGCTATAGTGCAATTGCAATATTATAAGGAAAACACAATCATTGCCATTGCAATATTATAAAACGTGAATATTGCAAATGCGCAATTGCATTCTTAAAATAAGTAAAAAAAACTCTCCTAAGGATACAATACAAGATTTTTACAATCACGCCTAAATTTTACATACATATCCTAATACTACACTATACAATACATATACATTAAACATTGTATATACATATTTCCACAATTCCCCTAGCTCGTATAGGTGTATTACTGATATGTTTAATTCACTATTGTACTGTAAGAGCAGGGATTGAGCTTCTGTTGACGCATGTGAATTGTATTGTCATACAGTACTGTGTAAAGGGATCATTTAGATTACACCTTCAGATGCTGCTTTGTATATATGGCCAGTATCAGCGAAGCATCGCCAACCACTGAAATGTCTGGTAAAATGCCGCTTTGGGATGCTTCCTTTAAACAGTACTGTCAGTTCTTTTGAATATTTTGTCTGCTTTTTTCAAATTTGTAACAGACCCCTTTTGAATATTTTGTTGCATTGCTGCACTTTCAGTCATTAGGGCCAAGGAAACATTGTGTTCTGTCCATTCACCAAAACTCTGCGATACATTTTACATACAACCTTTTCAAAAATTGTAATGTTGTTCTTAGAGGTTGTAATGTTAAATGCACTATTATATAATTGCCAAGTGTACAGTGAATTAAACGTTAACTGTATTGCATACTACATTGCATTGTGTATGTCTCTTATGGAATATGTCACTTATCTACTTATTGAGCTTTTAGTGGAACGTTTAACTAATAGCAGATAGGAGGTCTTAGAAGTTAAAGGGTTAAGTTGTAGTAGTGGGCCTGGGAGGTTAAGAGGTTAATCCCTCTGTAGGTTGTGGCGGTTAAGTTTTTTTGTGCAGGGTCCAGCATGCTTAGGGGTTGTGATGAGAGTCCTACTGGTTAAGTTATGGTTAATGTGTGCTGGAAGTAAGGGGTTTATTAAGGGTTTGAACTGGTTTTAACATTTTCTGCCAATATTTTTTTTTTTTCTGTAAACTTTTTAATAAAAAAATACTAAGGACAAAGTCAGGAGGTAGCATTGTAGCAACAACTCTTTGCTGTAGGGGATTCTATAAAAGGTATAGCCCACAAGATGTGCCCACTTCTGAGTCTAACCAAGTATGTTCTGATTAAAAGGAACTGAGTTTAAAGTAAACCAAGATAAACATATCAGTCTGATAATAGTAAGTACACTGAAAAGGCTTTAAAAATTATACACAATCATAAAGTTACATTTTGACTTACATGCTCCTTTACATTTCAATTCCCCACTAAAAATGATATGAGGCCCATTGCACAACTTTTTTGAAAGATCAAATTAGCCCCTGTATTAAAGTCAATATCACTTCTTTCTCTAAAACATTTTTAAATATGCCATTGGTCATCTAAGTAAGACTTTTTCAGAATACTGACGTAAAAACTTAGACATCATTTGTATAATATCACATGTATATGTTTTGACATGTGGTAAGCTGAATACATTTTAAGACATCACTGAATAACCAATGTAGAATTATCTGGTCCTCACTATTTATAGGATGCACAAGTTTAACTTACAGTTTGCTCCAGTCCCCCTCCTTCGGGGTCAGAGATGAGAATGAACACTTATATACAGCTAATAATAAGGTCTCCTGGGAAGAAATTTCATGTAGAATAAGTAAAGAGTTGGAGCTCATTTGCTGTACTTTTACTGTAAGTTAGATAATTTAGTGATTCTAATAAAAGAACATTTGCAAAATAATATTCAGTCTCTTCTCTGCCCAATATATATTTCTTATCTGTTAAGTCTTGAAACATGTACAAAGGCAAACAATCATCAGTATTAATGAGTGCCATTATAACATATGTTGTTTATTACTGCTAGTTATTGATGATATACGCACAATGTCCTCACTTCTTGACACATATCAATCTATGTTGTAATCCACACAAGGAAACGCTGGATCCACTTGAATGATAAAAAGTCTTATTTTATTCCATGCAATTAAAAGAAATACACTGAAGGGCTGTCACGTAGCAGAGGGAGAGATGGAGTAGCAACGGCTTACGCGTTTCGGCTGTATGCCGTAATCATAGTCTGACAATCATGTGTGAGAATGAGAGATCAGTACAAACACATGAAGTCTTTGCAAAAATACAAAAATTATCCTGTGCAACACCTTAAAGAAAACAAAAAGGTGGCACTCAGGTAAAAGACAATATCTTTATTAATAAGAGCAAGATATCAGGGCACCTGCCCCTTTCTCAAGCCTGACATGTCACTCCTCCTTTACCCTTAATAAAACACTATGTAATCGATTATTGGCTAAAATCCTAAAACAATAAACACACCCTCAAATTCTACTTAAAGTGACTTTAGCTACTATTGCACGTTTTGACATGTTGTAACAGCATGTAACTATATTAGATTAGATACAGATTATACCTTTTATATACCTTTTGTTTAAACATACTTTAAAGAGAACAATACATTTCACGTTTGCAAAGTAATTTATAGAGATCTCCCCCCCTCTTAGGTAATCTTTCTTGCTCAATAGCACAACATCTGAAAGAGTCAATTTGTTGTGACGTGTTACAAAATGTTGAACCAAGGGGGATGAAGATCTGCCTACATTTATAGTAGAAAAATGTTCACATATGCGTGAATTGATATCTCTGATATCTCTGTATGCATGAACTTATATCAGTCAAGCAAAGTTTTACATGAATCAAACATTAAACCCTGTAATGCAGTGCTTGAATGTGATCAAGAAAGTTCTTCCAATAGCTCTAGGTTAAAAGGAGAAAATAAAGAATATGCCAGTGCATTTTCAGAGTTAATTGCTTCACATCTCTTGCTACAGATATTTCCTGTAGTTCCAGTGCTACCTTTGAGCTTCTAAGCAAAGAAAGCGCTCAACTTGAGTCTATGCTATTGAGAAGCCTATGTAAACTCAGCCAGCAGAAGAAATTACACTCTCAGTGGGGTGCAGGATAGTTAAGTACTAATAATTTTCTATTGTTCTTTCTAAGGCCCCGGTATTCAAAGCATCGACAGATTGTTGAGAAATTGCTCCACTGGCCTCATCAGCCTCGCGGTTTGACGGACTGTCGAGATATTCTAAGAAAAGGGGCATGTCTGAGCAATGGTGGTGAGCTGCGATGTATCTCCCATAGAAGTCAGTGGGAGCGTTAAGCCACCACCCACATTGCCGACTTTACCGCTCCTTTGCATTTTGCTGTGGCTGGGGGGGTCCATTTTGAAGTGTGCCTACACGGCACAGAAAGTGTGCTCACTGAAGCTAAAAATAGTCTCCGTGTAGGCACACTTCAAATATTGCCATGGTTACATAAGTTTTATTACACCTACACTAACTAGCTTAGGTGATGTAGTCTCGACAGCTAATAACTGGCGAGACAAACATGGCCACTATCCTCCTTACAACCTGCACTTCGCTGATTTGAATATATCGATCTTCTGTCAATGTGTCCGAATCAAAGTACAGGCTACTCCCACTAGCATGCCCCACCTAACTTCCCCCTGAACGCCTATAACTACATCACGTCTAATCTACACTCCCCCTTCACCGTGCCGCTTCCTCCCACCCTAACCGCCTACACCTAGATTACGCCTAACCTACACACCCCCGGAACACCCAGCTAAGTCCCTAATACCACCTACACTGATGTAATCTCTAACCTACACTCCCCTGGAATGCCCTAGCTTACTCCCACATACTGCCTACTGTCAGAAAAGAAAACTTCAGCACTGAACTGGAAATGAGCCCTGGTGTTCCGCTTCTTAAAAGGGGTGCCGATCGAGCACGGTGCAAGGGATAAAGCCCTTTTATTATGTTGTCAGCAATTTGATGAGGCACTTATAGGGATGCCATTTGTTTGGGGGTGCTAGATTCTGGGAGGAATGGGGTGACCATAATTGAAGTGTCCCCTATTCCTCCCAGAAGGTAGCACCCTCAAACATGTGGTATCCCTAGGTGCCTCATCAAATTGCCGACTGAACATGGGCCCCCGTCATCAGGAGCCGGGAAGAAGATGGCCCAACATTGGATCAAGAGGAGCTGGATTTTCTAATGGTGAGTACCACTTTTGGAGTTAGTTTTGGCTTTTTTGGGTGTTTTTTATTTTTTAAAATAGGCATTTTTATTTGAAAATTTTCTTTTCTAAGATAGGTTTTTTATTTTGTTATTTTTTTTGGTGTGGGGGTTACTTGTATTGTTAAGGGGGAGGTTTAAAGGGACATAATACTCATATGCTAAATCACTTGAAACTGATGCAGTATAACTGTAAAAAGCTGACAGGAAAACATCACCTGAGCATCTCTATGTAAAAAAGGTATTTTACCTCACAATTTCCTCAGCTCAGCAGAGTAAGTTCTGTGTAAAAAGTTATACTCAGCTGCTCCCAGCTGCAGGTAAAAAAATTAAAAAAAATGAAGAAATGAACAGCAGCCAATCAGCATCAGCAGTGCTGAGGTCATGAACTCTTACTGTGATCTCATGAGATTTGACTTAACTCTCATGAGATTTCATAGTAAGCTTCCTTTACCTGATTGGTGAAATAATATGAGAGTGCACGAAGCTCATCCTTTCAGTTGTCCCGGGACAGACATACTAATATGCTGCTTAGAAATCCTTTACAATGGGAGGTGGCTACTGAGGAACTTTTGAGGTAAAATATCTTTCTTTTTTACATAGAGATGTTCAGGTGATATTTTCTAATCAGCTTTTTACAGCTATGCTGCATCACTTTCAAGTGTTTAAACATTTGGGTATTATGGCCCTTTAATTGATTTTTTAATGTAAAATCTGATCAATATCATACAAAAGGTCATTTTGAGGGCTATTGTAATTGACTTTAGTGTAAGGGTTTATATTTTTTTGTTTTGGATGGGTATTTCATTTTATGGGGCATGTAGTTTAGTGTTAGGTATAATGGTAGGTTTTTTATGTTGTATACTGTAGTTTATTATTATTTGCACCAGATTTTTTTTTTAATTTTAACTTAGAATTTTTTTAATTTTTTGTTAAGGGGGGTTAGGTGTTAGGTAGAGAAGGGTTAGATTGGGTTTGAGGCGGTAACATTTTATTTACTTATGATTTTTTTAGAGGGGTTTAAGGTGTAAGGTTAGTTTGCGTTTGGGGTATGTGGCAGCATAGAGGTTAAAAGCTTGGTACTGTGGTGAATATGTGGCGGCATAGGGGTTAATTGTTTAGATCCTTGCGTTGGGTATGTGGTGGCATAGGGGTAATAGCTTAGTACTTGCAGTGGGTTTATGGTAGCATAAGGGTTAACAGGATAGATACTTGCAGTGAGTATGTGGCTATTTAGATCTGTATTAGAGTAGTGGTAGTTTGTGATCATGGGGTACTTCCGTTTAGGGATATTAGGAGTAGCGCATAGGTAGACAGCAGGTTTTTTTTTTGTTTAAATATTTTTTATTGAGGCATAAAATATATAACAACAATAAAACAGACAACAATGATGCGAAAATAAAACTGTTGTACAGATTACGGTTATTTCCAATAAAATTCCATAAGTCACGTGACATAAATAAAAAGTAAGCCTCACATTTTTTCAGTTTTGTCCAATATTTGGTTGCTATTGAACAAGCTGTAGATAATCTTGACAAATTTTGTAGCAGTAGTAAAGTTAAAGAATTTTTCATTATATATATGAGCATCATAGAAGTAGATATAAAACCTCTCTTATTTAATAGTACAAGCTGCTACCTTTGGCTAAATGACAGATATTCAAAACGTAAACCTTAGAATATAAGTAATATCGTGCTGAAACTGTAAAAAAGAATACTTTCCCACATTATAAAGGGAGAATAACATATAAGTTGTATATAACAAGGGAAAAGAAAATAATTGAGTAGGAGTAGGACCACCATGTGGTTTAAAATTTCTTGTTAAAGAATTCACAAGTTTTAATATAAACAAGAGCATGAGGTTCTAAATTCAGTACTTGAAGGAAAAAAAAAAGAAAAATATTATTACATTTGCGGTATTTATCAAGGGAAACCGCATTAAAACACTCCAAGCATAATTACGCATGCCAGAGTGCATGGGTGGGGGGGGGGGAGCTATATAAAGATAGAGATTCTCAGTAGTATTATTATGGGGCAGTAGGAATGTTGGGCTAAATACCATGGTCACAAAGTTGACGTATATTGCTATGATGAGATTGCAAATCGATAACTAACAAGGATCACTATGATGAGCATATATATCAACTCTGGAAAACTAAAGGACATGGAAGGAGAGATTTCAATCATTAAAAGTAATTGGCATCGCTGGAGCTTATAACCTTAAACATATAAGACAGCAGTTATTTAAAGGGATAATTTACTATACATCGACACATACATGGGGTGTGATCCTGGGTGTTAACTAAAGCCAGCATTGTCGACCAATGGCATGTATAGTAAATGCCTCTCGGCGATGCTGCTATGTCGAGAGCTTGAAATATTTCAACAGACTTGTTCGACATAACGGCAGATCCCTTGGAATATTTTGCCACCTCATAGCACTTTTGATCATTGGTGCCTATTTATTGACCTTTGGTTTACTGACAAATATAAGATAAGGAAGTAAGTATGTGTACACAAAGTGATAACATGAGATATGATATTATCTGCAAGCTCAACGCACTGTAATAGGCTGTGGTTTTAAAGCACAAGCCAGCTAATTCATATCTATACTATAATCGCGTTTGTAACGCATCCGTCGCCAGTTGCGCACACATCCTCAAAGGAATGTTGGCTGCGTGAGGCAGCCAAAGAATGTTGGCTGGGCACGCAGCCAAAAGAATTCACCTTGATGCAGCGAACCTGCATTCTGGTGGATTCCGAAAATGGCAGGGTGGTGAAAGTGGTGGACTCTTTCACCACCCTGCCATTTTCGGAATCCACCAAGGTGCAGCAAAGGCAAACGGAGCATTAAAAAAAAAACACACACCTAACCACCGACAATAAGTATTAAAAAAAAACTAACCACCCGCAATAAGTATTAAAAAAAAAACCTAACCGCCTGCAATAAGTATTAACAAGATAAAAACCTAGCCGCACGCAATAAGTATTAAAAAAAAAACTAACCGCCCGTACTAAGTATTAAGAAAAAAATAAATAACCGCCCGCACAAAGTATTAAGAAAAAAAAACAACTACATAATAAAATTATTAACCCCTAAATCTGCCAACCCCAACATCGCAAACTACCTAATACATCTATTAACCCCTAATCCGCCATTCCCCCACATTGCAAATTAAATAATTAATTTACTAACCCCTAAACCACCATCCCCCACAACGCATTGAACCTAATTTACCTATTAACTCCTAAACCGCCAACCCCCACAACGCAAATAACTAATTTAATGACTAAGCCCCCTAACATAACACCCCCTACATTAATCCCTTAATTACATAAAATAATAAAATACTAAATTACAATGAAAATAAAAAATCCTAACAGTACTTTAAAAAAAAAAATAAGATTACATTAAATTAAATGAATCTAAAATTACACAAAATAAAAAAGGCTAACATTACAGAAAATAATGAACCACATTATCCAAAATAAAAATAAATAAACCTAATCCTTATGAAAATAAAAAGCCCCCCAAAATAAAAACACCCCCTAATCTAAGAATAATCTACCAATAGCCCTTAAAAGGGCTTTTTGTAGGGTATTGCCCTAAGTTAAACAGCTTTTTTGCATTAAAAAAATCCCCATCTAACAGTAAAAACCCCCACCCACCAAACCCCCCAAAATAAAAAAACCTAACACTAAAAAACCTAAACTACCCATTGCCCCTAAAGAAGCATTTGCATGTGCATTGCCCTTAAAAAAGCATTACGTTTTTTTTCAATTGACCAAAAAACCCTAATCTAAAAAAACAAATCCCCCCCAAAATTAAAAAGCCTAACACTAAGCCCCAAATAGGTACACACGGTTTCTGAAGTCCGGCGGAGGTCTTCTTCCAGGCAGGTCCATCATCTTCTATCTTCATCCACCGCGAAGGTGGCACGGACCGGAGGTGCGGAACGGTCTTCCCAGATGTGGCTATCCTTGGTGGCGGTCTTTGGCGGCGGTCATCGGCGGCATGGAGGCTCCTCTTCATGCAATCGTCCGCCGCACACTGAAGATTGAATGCAAGGTACCCCATATTTATTGGGGTATATTGCATTCCTATTGGCTGACATTTTCACATCAGCCAATAGGATGAAAGCTACTGAAATCTTATTGGCTAATTTGCTGGTTTTACAGTACCTTATAGTGGTTCTACAGTCCAATTAATGTTTTCTGCTGGGTTCTCAAAGTGCAATTAGTGCCTGTAAGCTCATTTGTGTTTCTAGAGAGGCATTGTCAGGGTTTTTTCCCTGCTTTGTTTGCCATGTGCTGCTGGCAGCCATTTTACTCACCTCTCTTGCTGACTCTGGGGCATAGTGTGTGAAGCTGCTCATTTCCTGCACGCACTTTTATGGTCAGACTGCTGTACATCATCCGTGTGAGACAGGTAGCAGTCTCAGAATTGTGATGTCATCACTTATTATTTAAAGGGCCTCTGTTCAGTATGCTTTGCCCTTGCATTGTCTCAGACCTGTTTGTGAGTGCCTGTGTTGCAGTTCCTGTGTATTACCTGGCTGTCTTACGTCCCTCCTGGTTCCTGATCCCTGGCTTGTTCCTGACTCTGCTGTTCTTCTTGTTCCTGATTCCGGCTCGTCTGACTACTCGCTTTGGCTCCTGACTCGGCTCGTCTGACTACCAGCTCTGGTTTTGACTCCTGGCTTGTAATTTGACTTGTGGACTTTTTATTATTTTTTGTTATTAATAAAGGTGTGATTATTTTTGCACTTCTCGTCACACCTGATTCCTGGCATCCTGACAGGCATAAATGAAAAGAGATGGCTAAGCTATAAAAGAAAGTGATGCGAAACAAACTGTAAAAAACTGACAAGCTAATATATGAACTATTGCTGTTTATTGGTAGATGCTATTCCCTGTTTGAATTGAGCTCAGATGAGGAGGGGATTCTGTTTGTTTTGTTCAAGCTATAGAGTCACTGTCTTCCAAAATAACATAGGTCACAAGTTTTCCTTATACTATGGTCAATGGTCAATAATATTGATGTAAGGTGATATTCGCAGACATTTTAGAAGACTATGGGGGGTAGTTATCAAGCCGTCAACCTCAAATACGCTGGAATTCCGCAGCGTATTTGTGGCGAGGCTGATTCGCCTTAGTTATCAAAGACTCGAGACCGGCAAAAGTAGAATTTTGTGACGTAAGCTTCGATCCGCCGGACTCAGTCTGACACAGATCGATTCTTACGTCACTCCAGATGTTCCGCACACAAGTGCGGCACATTCTCACTACTTTTGCTAGTTATCAAATGACTAGCAGGTACGCTCGGCACTTTTACGGCCCAGCGTACCTGGTTTTCAAACCGCCACCCCTGGAGGCGGCGGATCCCATAGGAATCAATGGGAGTCTGACCATAGCGAAAGTACAAGTTCGCTGCTGACAGACATCCCATTGATTTCTATGGGAGCTGTCTGCACCTAACACCCTAACATGTACCCCGAGTCTAAACACCACTAATCTGTTACCCCCTAAACTGCCGCTCCCGGAGCCCACCGCAAGCTACTCTATACATATTAACCCCTAAACCGCCGCTCCCGGAGCCCACCACAACTATAATAAATGTATTAACCCCTAAACCGCCGCTCCCTGAACCCGCCGCAACCTATATTAAATGTATTAACCCCTATCCTGCCCCCCCTACACCGTCGCCACCTATAATAAATTTATTAACCCCTAATCTGCCCCCCCTACACCGTCGCCACCTATAATAAATTTATTAACCCCTATCCTGCCCCCCACTACGCCGCCGCCACTGTAATAAAATTATTAACCCCTAAACCTAAGTCTAACCCTAACGCCCCCCTAACTTAAATATTAATTAAATCAATCTAAATAATATTTTTATTATTAACTAAATTAATCCTATTTAAAACTAAATACTTACATTTAAAATAAACCCTAATATAGCTACAATATAAAAAATAATTATATTCTAGCTATTTTAGGATTTATATTTATTTTACAGGTAACTTTGTATTTATTTTAGCTAGTTAGAATAGTTATTAAATAGTTATTAACTATTTAATAACTACCTAGCTAAAAGAAATACAAAATAACCTGTAAAATAAATCCTAACCTAAGTTACAATTAAACCTAATACTACATTATCATTAAATTAATTAAATAAACTACCTACAAATAACTACAATTAAATACAATTACATAAACTAACTAAAGTACAAAAAATAAAAAAAGCTAAGTTACAAAAAATAAAAAAATAAGTTACAAACATTTTAAAAATATTACAACAATTTTAAGCTACTTACACCTAATCTAAGCCCCCTAATAAAATAACAAACCCCCCAAAATAAAAAAATGCCCTACCCTATTCTAAATTAAATAAAGTTCAAAGCTCTTTTACCTTACCAGCCCTTAAAAGGGCCATTTGTGGGGGCATGCCCCCAAAAGTTCAGCTCTTTTGCCTGTAAAAGAAAAATACAACCCCCCCCAACATTAAAACCCACCACCCACATACCCCTAATCTAACCCAAACCCCCTTACAAAAACCTAACGCTAATCCCCTGAAGATCATCCTACCTTGTCTTCACTCAGCCGAGCAGCAATGGAACCGAAGTGGACATCCGGAGCGGAAGAAGTTAATCCTCCAAGCGGCGCTGAAGAAATCTTCCATCCGATGAAGTCATCATCCAGGCGGCGCTGAAGAAGTCTTTGATCCGGCCGATGTCATCTTCCAAGAGGCGCTGAAGAGGTCTTCTATCCGGGCGATGTCATATTCCAAGCTGGGTCTTGAATCTTCCTCCCGCCGACGCGGAACCTCCTTCTTCACTGACGGACTACGACGAATTAAGGGTTTTTTAAGGGACGTCATCCAAGATGGCGTCCCCTCAATTCCGATTGGCTGATAGGATTCTATCAGCCAATCGGAATTAAGGTAGGAAAACTCTGATTGGCTGATGACTTCATCGGATGGAAGATTTCTTCAGCGCCGCTTGGAGGATTAACTTCTTCCGCTCCGGATGTCCACTTCGGTTCCATCGCTGCTCGGCTGAGTGAAGACAAGGTAGGATGATCTTCAGGGGATTAGTGTTAGGTTTTTGTAAGGGGGGTTTGGGTTAGATTAGGGGTATGTGGGTGGTGGGTTTTAATGTTGGGGGGGGTTGTATTTTTCTTTTACAGGCAAAAGAGCTGAACTTTTGGGGGCATGCCCCCACAAATGGCCCTTTTAAGGGCTGGTAAGGTAAAAGAGCTTTGAACTTTATTTAATTTAGAATAGGGTAGGGCATTTTTTTATTTTGAGGGGTTTGTTATTTTATTAGGGGGCTTAGATTAGGTGTAAGTAGCTTAAAATTGTTGTAATATTTTTAAAATGTTTGTAACTTATTTTTTTATTTTTTGTAAATTAGCTTTTTTTATTTTTTGTACTTTAGTTAGTTTATGTAATTGTATTTAATTGTAGTTATTTGTAGGTAGTTTATTTAATTAATTTAATGATAGTGTAGTATTAGGTTTAATTGTAACTTAGGTTAGGATTTATTTTACAGGTAATTTTGTATTTCTTTTTTCTAGGTAGTTATTAAATAGTTAATAACTATTTAATAACTATTCAAACTAGCTAAAATAAATACAAAGTTACCTGTAAAATAAATATAAATACTAAGATAGCTACAATATAATTATTATTTATATTGTAGCTATATTAGGGTTTATTTTACAGGTAAGTATTTAGTTTTAAATAGGAATAATTTATTAAAGTATAGTTTAGGTGTAATTGTAACTTAGGTTAGGATTTATTTTACAGGTAAATTTCAGTTTATTTTAGCTAGGTAAGCTATTAAATAGTTAATAACTATTTAATAGCTATTGTACCTAGTTAAAATAAATTGAAAGGTACCTGTAAAATAAAAATAAATCCTAAGATAGCTAGAATATAATTATTATTTATATTGTAGCTATATTAGGGTTTATTTTATAGGTAAGTATTTAGTTTTAAATAGGATTAATTTAGTTAATAATAAAAATATTATTTAGATTTATTTAATTAATATTTAAGTTAGGGGGGCGTTAGGGTTAGACTTAGGTTTAGAGGTTAATCATTTTATTACAGTGGCGGCGGCGTAGTGGGGGGCAGGATAGGGGTTAATAAATTTATTATAGGTGGCGACGGTGTAGGGGGGGCAGGATAGGGGTTAATAGGTTTAATATAGGTTGCGGCGGGTTCAGGGAGCGGCGGTTTAGGGTTAAACTATTTATTTAGTTGCGGAGAGGTGTGGGATCAGCAGGAGAGGGGTTAATAACTTTATTATAGAGGGCGACGGTGTAGGGGGGGCAGGATAGGGGTTACTAGGTATAATGTAGGTGGCAGCGGTGTCCGGGAGCGGCGGTTTAGGGGTTAATACATTTATAAGAGTTGCGGCAGGGTCTAGGAGCGGCGGTTTAGGGGTTAATACATTTATAAGAGTTGCGGCAGGGTCTAGGAGCGGCGGTTTAGGGGTAGTAACTTTATTTAGTTGAGGGGGGCTCCGGGGGCGCCGGTATAGGGATAGAACAGTGTAGTTTAGTGTGAGTGCTTAGTGACAGGCTAGCAATAAAGCTGGGAAAAAGCCGAAGGGCAGCGAGATCGGATGAGTGATAACTCTCACAGTCCGCTGCTCATCGCCCCGCGGCTTTTTGACAGCTTTTTTTGATAACTTAGGCGAACGTATTCAAGGTCCGCGGCGGCGAAGGTAGGCGAGCTTAGGCAGGCGTATTGGGCCGGCGAAGGCAGAAAAGTAGACGGCTTGATAACTACCCCCCTGTGGTAGGGATAGTGCTAGGATTATAATAATCATCTTGAATACCATTGTCTTGCAGCCCTTTTTGGCATCCAAAGGATTATTTGGAGACTTTTCCAGACAGCAATGTTAAGCATTGGAGGGTCATTTTTTATAACAACCATGTTTGGTCAGTAATTTCCCTAAGATGATGAAATGTGGGAAAGATATTTATAAATATTTTAAATATTTCCAGTAGTCAGAGCTCCCAACAGTCCAATGTTTATCTTTCCATAAATGTTTAACCACATATTTAAAAGGTAGGTACAGAAACACAATTTAAAATTTCAATTATATCTACCCCCCTTAATTTGCCTTTTTTTTTTTTTACTTTATCCTACTGTGAATTCCCCCCCCCCCCCCCCAAACAACTGTATGAGTAGATGAACCAGCTCAGATTCAAGTTCTTATGTTATTAGCTACTCATGGATAGAAATAGAAAATCAAGAGGTAATACTGAGCCATTTCTTATTTCACATATCTACCAGTTATCTTACAGAAGCATTAAGAAACAGTTAGTCACATGTTTGTTTTGTGTGTCTGTCAAGTGATGTTGCACTTTTGTTCTCTCTATTCTGCTCTTATTTGTGAGTCATGCAAATATAATGTTTCCAGTACAAATAACTGTTTATATTAAAATACTTTTCATGTAAACAAGACATAACCATTTTTTGCTCAAGTTGTTGATTAGTCTACACGGCATCACAGCTTATTGACAAAAGCAGAGCAATAGAAAGAACATCTCTGCTTCATTTATATCAGCAATACAGGCACCATGTGGTAGAAATTATAAGCAAGTGCAAACTATTCATGAATCAGTGAAGCATTACTGAGCAATAAAACAGTTATGGATGTTTTCCGATGTTGAGTTAATATTTTCATATTATTATATAGCAGAGCTGTCTATCCTAAGATTTTATAAGAATGGACAGCGTGTGGGGTATATTTTAATCATGTACAAATAATAAACTAGTGGATTATTACAAAGCATTAAAAATAACTACAGGGGTTTTCAAAGTCTCTGGCTGTGAGCCTCCCCTCCGAAGAAATTAAAGGGACATGAAACCCAATTTTTTTCTTTCATGATTTAGAAAGAGCATGCAATTTTAAACAATTTTCTAATTTACCTCTATTATCTATGTTGCTTCATTCTCTTGATATCCTTTACTAAAAAGCATATCTAGATAGGCTTAGTGGCTGCTGATTGGTGACTGCACATAGATGCCTCGTATGATTGGCTCACCCATGTGCATTGCTATTTCTTCAGCAAATAATATCTAAAGAATGAAGCAAATTAGAAAATAAAAGTAAATTGGAAAGTGGTTTAAAATTGTGTTCTCTACCTGAATCATTAAATACATTTTTTGGGTTTAGTGTCAATTTAACAAGACATTGCACCCCTTATAATAGATGTTACTTTTTTTTATTTCTTTCCCTTTAAATAAATGTTTTAAATATTTATATTTTGTTTTAATTTTGTGAATTTACATCTGATTCAGGGTTCACACAGCTCTCAAGAGTTGATTCTGCTCACATTTTTTTTGCACTTTTTTTACTCCTGAGTTAAACACAAGTTACTAATCAAGGTAACAAATGCAACTCAGTCTTTAATCAATTAGGACCTCAGTGTTACGACATGGCAAGTGTCATTACCGGTCTCTCAAAAAATGTCCTATGTTGTGCAGCTGTTGCTTGTGATTTCCATAGGATAGTGCAAGTGTCACTGCTCCTATGCCTCCCCTTATATGCTTTAGTACTTGAGATGCAGGACACTGGATAGAAGGTACAACGCTATTTTATAGCAGAGCATAGAAGTATACAGACTGCACAACACATCAGACTTAGTAACTGCAACATAGACTATAACGGCTATAGGCCACGCCCCCATCCGGCCACGTCACACTCTCACTCTCATCACATATTCCCCTTTTTCAAAGGATAAAGCATACATTTTTTTTAGAGTACAACAAATAAGATATACAAGAAGCATTTTTTTTTTTTAGTGTACAACAAATAACAAGTTATAAGAGAATATATATGCACAACAAGAAATACAATCTTGTCTTGGACATTGGTGTAGACTACCCTAGTCCACAGTGACCATGGGATTATTCTGCCCATTCTTCTGGTCACTGCTCTAAATACAGTGCTAATCCCGGTAGCGGACTGGACGTTTCACCACTCTTAAACTTGACATCATCTACATGAACTATCCTCTGATACAGAAGAAAGTGATTGAATGTCTGCTGGAAGCACAGAAATATCCCGGCTGTGGTCTTGCTGAGGGGAAGTCACTCCTCTTAAAACAGGGGATCCCACCGGCTGTGGCTCTGAGGCATCCAGTCCCAAACTCTCAGGTACTGGCTGAAGATTACTTCTTTTTTGACGTGTGACTGTTGCTTCTTCAGTTCTGGAGAGCATCCTATTACGGTAGCAGGTGTCTTCCATTTCTTCTCATCATCCAGTTTAGCTCTGACATTTTGGCCCACATTCAGCTCCTTCAAGGGCCTCACAGACACCTAGATTACAAGTTGCGTTATTTCACCCTCCATAGCGCTGCCATTACGAGTTTTGGAAAAGCCGCCTTGTGCGTGTGATTCGGTTGCGATGAACTCCATAACATACAAAATTCAATTGCTGCTTTGACGTGCTTGTGCACGCTTTCCCCATAGACATCAAAAGAACTAACACCTGAGATTGCGGAATGAAAAGCTCTGTAATGCAACCCCATTGATGTCTATGGGGAAAAAAAACTAACACCTTAACATAAACCCCACAGCTAAACACCCATTATCTGCTGCCCCTGACATCACTGACACCTACATAAACTTACTAACCCCTAATCTGCCGCCCCAACATTCCTGCCACCTAAATAAATATATTAACCCCGAATCTGATGCTCCCGATATCTCTGCCACTATAATAAAGTTATTAACCCCTATTCCTCACACCCCAATATCGCCCACACTATAATAAAGATATTATCCCCCTATTCTGCTGCTCCCCGACATTGCTGCCACTAAATAAAGTTATTAACCCCTAAACCTCTGGCCTCCCACATCACTGTCACTAAATAAAAATATTAACCCCTAAACCGCCAGCCCCCCACATTGCAAAAAACTAAATTAAACTATTAACCCCTAAACCTAACAACCCCTAACTTTAAATTAAAATTACAAGATTCCTATCTTAAAAGAAATAAAAACTTATCTGGGAAATTAAAAAAAACCTAAGTTTAAACTATAAATTAAACTAACATTACTATTATACTAAAATTAAAATAACTATCAAATAAATAAATTAAATTACTCATTAAAAAAAGCTAACACTACTAAAAAAAATTAAATCTACAGTTACAAAAAATTAAAAATACTAAATTACAAAAAATAAAAAAAACACTAAATTACAAAAAATAAATAAATACTAAATTATGAAAAAGAACAAACAGAATTATCAAAATAAAAACAATTACTCCTAATCTAATAGCCCTATAAAAATAACCCCCCCAAAATAAAAAACACCCCTAGCCTACCTTAAAAGGGCCTTTTGTATGGCATTGCCCTAAAGAAATCAGCTATTTTACCTGTAAAAAAATACAAAGACCCCCCAACAGTAAAACCCACCACCCAACCAACCCCCCAAAATAAAAAACCTAACTCTAACAAAAACCTAAGCTACCCATTGCCCTGAAAAGGGCATTTGTATGGGCATTACCCTTTAAAGGGCAATCAGCTCTTTTTCTTGCCCTGAAGGGCATTTAACTCTTTTATGAAAAGCCTAACCCTAATCCAAAAAAAAAAACCCACCCAAAAAAAGCTTAAAAAACCTAACACTAACCCCCGACGATCCAAGTACAGTTTCTGAAGTCCAGACATCCAGGCGGCGAAAAGTCTTCATCCAGGCAGTGAGGTCTTCATCCATCCAGGCGGCGTCTTCTATCTTCATCCAGGCGGCATCTTCTATCTTCATCTTTATTTAGTGGGGACGATGTCAGGGAGCGGCGGAATAGGTGTAAATATCTTTATTATAGTGTGGGCAATGATGGGGTGCGGGGGAATAGAGGTTAATAACGTTATTATAGTGGCAGCGATGTCGGGGAGTGGAGGAATATTGGTTAATAAATTTTATTAGTGGATGCGATGTCGGGAGTGGCAGATTAGGGGTTAATAAATTTATTATAGTTTTTACGATGTGGGAGGGCCTAGGTTTGGGGGTTAATAGGTAGTTTATGGGTGTTAGTTTACTTTGTAACACTTTAGTTATGAGTTTTGTGTAACAGTTTTGTTGCGTAAAACTCATAACTACTGCTTTCAGATTGAGAAACGGATCGTGTCGGTATAGGGTGTAACTCAAGCTTTTTAGCCTCACCGCAAAACTTGTAATGGCATTGCTATGGAAATCCAAAGCAAAAATGTCATTTGTTTGAGTGCGGAACTGACGTTGCGTTACAGGCTAAATTGCTTGCGGTACAGCTATACCGACAAGACTCGTAATGGCTGCATTGCTGTTTTAATGCTGAAATTACCATTTTTTTCAGCGTTAAAACACGAATGCAAAACTCGTAATCTAGGTGAGAGTGTTTCTCTCATAGAAGAATTGGTAGCCCCTATTGTTATTATTATTATCAGGTATTTGTAGAGCGCCAACAGATTTTGCAGCGATATAAACATAGGTGGTATACAAAATAACATTTACAGGGGCTGAGTGAGTACAGGGCCCTGCCAAGAGTTGCACTGTTGTAGTTGGCTCTTATGAATGTGAACTAGAAACAGCTGGGCTCATAGGCTTACATGCTATGGGGTTTAAGGGGATAGCAGTGGAGATCGGAAGGTTAGTGTAGGTTGTATGCATCCCTGAATAGTAGAGTCTTCAGGGAGCGCTTAAAGCTTTCAAAACTATGGGAGAGTCTTGTGGAGTGAGGCAGAGAGTTCCATAAGATGGGAGCCAGTCTGGAAAAATCTTGTAAACTGCAATGTGAGGAGGTAACAAAAGAGGAGGAGAATAGGAGATCATGAGCAGACTGAAAGGGACAGGAGGGAGATTATTTGGAGACAAGGTTTTAAATGTAGGGGGGGGAGCAGTGCAGTTGAGGGCTTTGTGTGTCAGAGTGAAAATGTTGTGTTTAATCCTGGAAGCGAGAGGAAGCTAGTGAAGGGTGCAGCAGATGAAGAGTGACGTGTAAGGAAGATGAGCCTGGCAGAGGCGTTCATTATGGATTGTAAAGGAACTAGGCAGCAGCTAGGGAGACCAGAGAGGATAGAGTTGCAGTAGTCGAGGCGGGAAAGGATGAGAGAGTGGATTAAAATCTTAGTTGTGTCTTGTGTAAGGAAATGTCTAATTTTAGAGATGTTTTTAAGGTGGAAGCAGCAGGCTTTAGCCAAGGACTGAATGTGAGGAGTGAAAGATAGGTCTGAGTCAAGTATGACCCCAAGACATCGGGCATGTGAGGTTGGGGTAATGATGGAGTTATCAACAGTTATAGAGAAATGGGTGGGTGGAGATTTTAGAAGAAGGGGAGAAAATAAGGAGCTCAGTTTTGGAGAGATTTAGCTTGAGGTAGTGAGAGGACATCCAAGATGAGATATGAGAGAGACAGTTAGTCACACGGGTTAGCAAGGAAAGAGATAGTTCTGGTGCAGAGAGGTAGATTTGGAGGTCATTGGCATACAAATGATAATGAAACCTGTGGGACTTTATTAAGGAACCTAATTAGGAAGTGTAGATTGATAAGAGTAGGGGACCAAGGACAGAGCCTTGTGGTACCCCAGCAAAAAGAGTTAACGGGGCAGAGGATGCCCCAGAGAAGGATACACTAAAGGTACAGTTAGACATATAAGAAGAGAACCACGAGAGAGCTGTGTTGCAGATGCCAAAGGAATGGAGGATTTGGAGCAAAAGAGGGTGGTCAACAGTATCAAAGGCTGCAGACAGATTATGGAGGATAAGTAGAGAGAAGTGGCCTTTGGATTTTGCTGTAAGTAGGTTGTTGGCAACCTTAACAATTGCTGTCTCTGTGGAGTGTAGGGGGCAAAATACAGATTGCAGTGGGTCAAGGAATGAGTTTAATGTAAGGAAATGGGATAAAATAGCTTTTCAAAAGCTTTGAGGCAAGAGGGAGTAGGGAAATAGGGCAGTAGTTGGATGGGGAGGTTGGATCAAGAGAAGGTTTTTTGAGGATAATTGTGACCAGTGCATGTTTAAGAGATGAGGGAAATATACCAGTGCTGAAGGAGAGATTGAAGATGTGTGTGAGTATAGGGGTAAAGGTAGAAGAGAGGGAGGGAAGTAGCTGTGTGGGGGTGAGGTTGAGAGGACAGGTGGTGAGGTGAGAGGATAGTGTAAGTGTCACACCGCGCCGCTCTAGCCGTTGCTAATGGCGCAGCGTCTCCTTCCCTGCTCGTTGCCAGGGGCTGTGTCGGGTCAGGATGCATGTGGCACTGACGTCATCGCCGTACACTCCTCTCTCTCTCTCTGATGCCGATCCGGATGCCTGTGGCGCGAATCCTGCGCCTATGTAAGTCTTTTCAAATCGATCTATCACTGCCCAAGTATAGGTTTTACTTTGTGTGCTCCTGGGTATGATAGATCTTTTGTACTCTGATTGCCTTATTGTTGCTGAACTCTGCTTGCCTGACTACTCTACCTGTTAACCCCTAAATTGCTGGATTGATATACCGCTGCTGAACTCTGCTTCTCTGACTACTCTGCCTGTTAACCAATAAATTGCTGGATTGATATACTGTTGCTGAACTCTTCTTGTTTGACTACTCTGCCTGTTAACCCCTAAATTGATGGATTGATATACCGCTGCTGAACTCTGCTTGTCTGACTACTCTGCCTGTTGACCCCGAATAGCTGGATTGATATACAACTGCTGAACTCTGCCTTTCTGACCTCTCTGCTTGTTTAACCCCTATTGTCCTGAATTGCCTCTCTGTTGCCAAACCCTGCCTGCCTGACCATTCTAGTGGTTTACCATTGGACTGCTTTACCTTTGCCAAACCCTGGCTGTCTGACCATCCTAGTGATCTACCCTTGGACTGCTTTACCGTTGCTAAACCATGCCTGCCTGACCAATCTAGTGGTTTACTTTTGGACTGCTTTACATTTGCCAAACTCTGCCTCTCTTTCTCTGCTTCACTGCCTGTTGCCGCCGAAGACCATCCTGCCAGTGGTGAGTGCCGCTTACCTCATCTTACAAACTTTATCTGCTCTGGGATATTCCCTATCATTCCGGCTATATGCCGGGATGAGAAGACTACTGCCCGAGTTCGGTCTGATAGTGGAGTATCCCACGAGCATTACATTATACTTGGGCCATGGAGCCAGATGAGGTGGCACAAGCAGTTTCTTCAGGGACAGATGTTGGGAATCCATACCACACAGTTACAGAATCTGGATTCCAAGCTAGAGGCTATAACCGCTCAACTCTCTTTACTAGTTACAGCAAAGAATAACGCTCCTGTTGTTTCACCACCAGTCCCTACTCCTGGTACTGTGACTTCTTCCTCTGCTTCTGGAAGTATACCCCGGATACCATTGCCTGACAAGTATGAAGGTACTACTGATTGCAGGGGTTTCCTTAACCAATGCAGGCTGCACTTCCGCAATGATCCTTACACCTTTCAGTCTCACCAGTCAAGGGTCACCTTTATCATTTCCTTACTGAAAAACAAGGCCCTAGCCTGGGTCTCTCCCCTTTTGGAACAGAACACTCCAATCCTACATGATGCTGAAGCTTTCAATTCTGTATTATCTTCTGTCTTTGGGACTTCTAGCCATGCCTCTGCTGCAGAATTTTCTCTCCTGGACCTCTGCCAGGGTAACAGAACTGTGGCACAATTCGCCATCAAGTTTCGCACCTTGGCACTTGAAACTACTTGGGATGGCAGTGCTCTCAAGGCAGCCTTTAGGAGAGGTCTGCATGAATGCATCAAATACGAACTCACTTATTGTGATGTTCCTTCTTCTTTGGATGACTTTATAATGCTTTGTATCAGTCTGGACTCTCGCTTTCAGGAGAGACAAGCCAAGAGAGACAGAACTAGGAGGGTCCTTCCCTCCGGTCCTCCTGTTTGTCCGGTTCCGGCAGTATCCTCTACCCCTTCAGCAGCTCCAGTTACCTCAGTAGAGGAACCCATGGATCTCTCCTCCTTCAGACCTTCAGAGTCTGAAAGACAGAGAAGAAGGATATTGAGACTATTCTTTTATTGTGGATCTAACACCCACCAGATAAGGGACTGTGACATGCGGCCAGGAAAAGCCAATGCTTAGGGATAACACAGGGGTACATCTAAGCATGATCTGTACTAAATCCCCTCACTTCTCTTGGATCCTGGTACCTGTTACCCTTACCTTCCTTCAGAATACTGTCCACACTCAAGCCTTCATTGATTCAGGGGCAGCTGGAAACTTCCTGGATCACTGTTTCATGATTCAAGCTGGTTTGCCTCTTTTGCAGAAAAGACATTGTCTCAAAATAACTACCCTGGATGGCACCCCCCTTGGTTCAGGGTTGATCCATTTTGAGTCAGCACCCCTTTCCCTGACTGTGGGAGTCCTTCATACCGAACAGCTACAGTTCGAGGTCATTCATTCCCCAGCACAGCCTGTAATCCTTGGTCTCCCTTGGCTTCGGATACACAATCCACAGTTTGACTGAGCTGAAGGACAACTGACCTCCTGAGGTACCTCATGTTTCCACTCCTTCCTTGCTAAAGTCACACCTCTGCTCTGTATTCCCATAGCCAGTATACAGACTCCTCCAAACCGTCCCTCAGTATATGCAGACTTTGCAGATGTGTTTGAGAAAAAAGCAGCCGACCTGCTGCCACCCCACCGTCCTTATGATTGCAAAATCGACCTCTTTCCCGGAGCCCCACTTCCTAAAGGGAGGACTTATCCACTCTCCAAAGCTGAAACCAAATCGATGGAGGAGTACATCCAAGAGAACCTAGCGAAAGGTTTCATTCACCCTTCTTCCTCTCCTGCTGGGGCAGGCTTCTTTTTTAACATAACTATTAAGAATCACTATCCCATTCCATTGATCACCGAACTGTATGACTCACTCCAGGACACTCGCTTCTTCACCAAGCTGGATTTACATGGGGCATACAACCTGATTCGTATCTTTCCAGGCCACGAATGGAAGACTGCCTTCAACACAAGATCAGGACATTGTGAATACCTCGTAATGCCTTTTGGGCTGCGTAACGCCCCTGCAGTCTTCCAGGTATTTGTCAACGATGTCTTCCATGACCTCCTCAACCGCACTGTCATCATCTATCTGGATGACATTCTTGTTTTCTCTGAAGCTCCTATTGAACACTTCATACCTCCCTCCTGTGTGGTAGCTCAACTGAATACCACCCTTCTTCAAAGACTGCAATGTGCAAAACCTAGTAAACCTTCTGAAGCTCCCGTGGCTTCAAATATCTTTTTTCTACCTCTGAACCTACATACTCCTGTACTGTCCTGGGCTCATGATAGTAAACTCTCAGGACATCCTGGTTTAGCTAGGACTTTTAAGCGTATTTCCCAACACTTATGGTGGCTTACTATGAAGTCTGATGCACAGGATTATGTGAAAGCCTGCACAACTTGTTGCGGCCAACAAAACTCCCAGATCCTTGCCTCCCGGCTTGCTCCAACCATTGTCCTTTCCCAAACAACATGGACACATATAACAATGGATTTCATTGTGGACCTTCCTCCTTCTGACCACCATAAAGTTATCTGGGTTGTGGTGGATCACTTTTCCAGACTGGTTCATTTTGTACCCCTGACAAAACTGCCTTCGGCCCAAGAATTATCGTCTCTCTTTTTCTCTTGCATGTGGTACGACTTTATGGCATTCCTGTGAATATTGTTTCCGACAGAGGTCCACAGTTCATCTCTACCTTTTTAGAGAGCCTTTTGTAAGTTGATTGGAACCACTGTTTACTTGTCCTCTGGCTACCATCCTCAGACCAATGGACTAACAGAGAGTAAACCAGGATCTTGAAGCCTATCTTAGAGCCTTTGTCAACGCTCGCCATACCAACTGGTCTGAGTTGTTACCCCTAGCTGAGCTGGCAAGAAACACTCATTTGCAGTCTTCTCTTTGATATTCTCCATTTCAAGCCGCAGCAGGGTATCAACCTTGTGTCTTCCCACTTTCTGTTCAGTCCACTGGGGTTCCTGATGCAGACCGACAACGTATTCGCTCTCAGCTACGTTCAGCTGTCTCTAGATATAAAAAGTTTGCTGATCATCATAGAGCTTCTGTATGTGCCATCTCAGTAGGTGAATGTGTTTGGGTCTCTACTCGACATATTCATCTACATCAACCCTGTCAAAAATTGGGGCCTAGGTTTATTGGTCCTTACAAAGTCCTGAAAAGACTGTCTCCTGTTGCCTACAAAGTGGCCTTGCCCAAAACCCTGTGCACACACCCAGTCTTCCACATCTCACTACTCAAGCCTTATATCAGGAATAGATATACCCGGCTCCAACCTCCTCCTCCACTCCTGGTCCGTGGTGATCCTCAATATGAGGTAGCTAAGATCCTGGATTCCAGATACAGGAGCAGACAACTGCAGTATCTGATACATTGGAAGGGTTACTCTGTGGCAGATCGTTCCTGGGTTCCTACACATGATGTGCATGCTCCATCTTTGGTCTCCAAATTCTATGCTGCTCATCCTTTGAGGCTGACTCTGGGTCCCTGGAGGGAACCCTTGAAAGGGGGCTATGTCAAGCCGCGCCACTCTAGCCATTGCTAGGGGTGCGGCGTCTCCTTCCATGTTCATTGCCAGGGGCTGTGTAGGGTCCGGATGCGTGTGGCACTGATGTCATCGCTGCACGCTCCTCTCTCTCTCTCTCTGATGCTGGTCTGGATGCCTATGGCATGAATCCTGTGCCTATGTAAGTCTTTTCCAATCGATCTATCACTGCCCAAGTATAGGTGTTACTTTGTGTGCTCCTGGGTGTGATAGAGCATTTGTACTCTGATTGCCTTATTATTGCTGATCTCTGCTTGCCTGACTACTCTGCCTGTTAACCCCTAAATTGCTGGACTGATATACCGCTGCTGAACTGTGCTTGTCTGACTACTCTGCCTGTTACCCCCTAAATTTCTGGATTGATATACCGCTGCTGAACTCTGCTTGTCTGACTACTCTGCCTGTTGACCCCTGAATTGCTAGATTGATATACAGCTGCTGAACTCTGCCTGTCTGACCTCTCTTCTTGTTTAACCCCTATTGTGCTAGGTTGCCTCTCTGTTGCCAAACCCTGCCTGCTTGACCATTCTAGTGGTTAACCCTTGGACTGCTTTACAGTTGCCAAACCCTGCCTGCCTGACCATTCTAGTGGTTTACACTTGGACTGCTTTACCATTGCCAAACCCTGCCTGCCTGACCATTCTAGTGGTTTACCTTTGGACTGCTTTATGTTTGCCAAACCCCGCCTTTCTCTGATTCCCTGCCTGTTGCTGCCAAAGACCATCCTGCCAGTGGTGAGTGCCACTTACCTCATCTTACAAACTTTCTCTGCTCTGCACGACGCCGGGATAAGAAGACTACTGGCCGAGTTCAGTCTGATAGTGGAGTATCCCACGAGCATTACAATAAGGGCAGAAACTTCTTCCTCTGTAACAGGGCAAAATAGCTAATTTTTGGCTATGTGGGTTTTGGATGATTGTGAGCTTTAGGGGGGGTGGGAGACCAGTTGTATGTTGCGAGCTGATTTCATTTCTGATGGAGTCAATTTTGTTGTTGAAGTAGCTGGCAAAATCTTGAGCTGAGAGAGAAGTTGTAGTGGGAGGTGGGGGTGGGCAGAGAAGAGTATTGAATGTGGAGAACAGATGTTTTGGGTTAAAGAAAGAATAGAGATAAGAGTAGAGAAGTAATGTTGTTTATATAGATTAAGGCAGCATAGTAAGAGTTCAATATTAACTTATAGTGAAGAAAGTCAGCTGAACTCTGAGATTTCCTCCAGTGTCGCTAAGCAGTACGGGAACATCTGCATAGGTACCATGTCAGAGGAGTATGCCAGGGCTAAGAATGAGTTTATGATTTCCAATTTATGGTATGTAGGGCCAGATTGTCAAGGACCGATGTAAGGGTGGAGTAGTAGTGGCAGATAGATTCATCAGGGCAGGAAAAGGAGGGGATGGAAGAGAGGAGAGGTTCGAGAGAGCTAGCGGGCTGATCTAATGACTTGATTCTTCTGTGAAGTTTGGTGTGAGGGGTAGAAGGAGGGAGAGTTGTAGAGAGCCCCTATTCGCCTCTTCATCCCTCCTAAGGACCTCGTCCCGAGGAACAGAGGGGGCTGGCTGAAAGACACCCACAGAGGGTAGAGTAGTGTGGATCTGACATCCTAGCATCAACGGTGCCGGGCTAAAACCTGTGGCTTGGATGGGATTCTCCCTATAGGCCAATAGAGCTAGGTACGGCTCAGATTGCTTCAAAATAAACTTGGTTGTTTGAGTTGCACTTTCAGCCATTCTTTTGGCCTGCGGGTTATGCAGACTTGGCGTAGAATGGATGAAATCATATTCACTGCTGAAAGAACAGAACTCCATAGAAACAAACTGCATTCCGTTATCACTCACTAGCTCCATCTGTATGCCCCACCGGGCAAACAAGCTTTTAAGACGAGTGATAACGGCCAGACTTGTGGTCTCATTCAGGGGTGCAATCTCCAAATACCTAAAATAGTAGTCGATCACAACCTGGTGCTTCTTTCCATAAAGTCTGCACAAATCTGCAGCTATCTTCTGCCATGGGCCTGCAGGCAGCGGGGTAGAAATTAAGGGCTCTCTTCTCTGAGTAGGCCAGCAAAAGGCACATTTTGACACATGACTTGCAATGTCGATACTGATCCCAGGCCACCATACCGCCATAGCTGCCCTTTCTCTGCACATTGTAATGCCCCAGTGGCCATCGTGAATCCTGCTTAACATCTTCTGTAGCATGCTAACAGGAATAACAATGCGGTCTTGGAACAGCAATAAACTATCCAGCTCTGTGAGCTGTGACCTCTCTAACTGGTAAGAGCTCAAAGACATCCAGGCTGCCCGGCTCTCGGGCCAATCTTTCTTTATGTATTTAATAACTTCTTGAAGATCTGTATCTAAACATGTCTCCTTTCTTATTTGCTCTAGCTTCCTTGACGAGATGGATTTAGATGCCAGAACTGAATCCACGTACACTTTCACATCTGATTCCGTTGAAGATCCTTCAGCAACAGCCAGCGGGAGCCTGGAAAGTGCCACTACCAGTTGTTTTCCCGGCACATGGACTGCCTGAACATTGAACCTGAGCAGCCTCGTCAGAAGTCTCTGGCATCTTAGGGGTGTCTTGTCAATATCATAGGAATTGATTAGAGGGACTATTGGTTTATGGTCAGTTTCAAGAATAAATTTCGCTAAACCCACTAGGTAACACTGGAAGCGCTCACAAGTCCAAACTGCAGCCAGGCACTCTTTCTCAATTTGGGCGTATTTTGATTCTGCAGCTGTCAGTGTATGTGAACAGTAGGCAATGAACTGTAGTTTGTTTTTATTCAGCTGCAGGAGGGTGGCCCCTAGCCCACAACTGCTCACATCAGCACTAACCACGGTCTTTTTAGAAGGGTCGTAGAAACCAAACACTGGGGCAGACCCCAGAAGAGACTTGACTTGTATAAAAGCTTCTTCCTGTGGAGGTTCCCAGACCCAGGCAACATCTTTCTTCAACAACTTGGTGATAGGGTGGAGTACTGTGGATAAATCTGGTAGGAACCTGCCCACATAATTCACAAGGCCCAATATTTGTCTCAGCTCGTGTAGATCAGAAGGACTTTTCATCTGTTCAATAGCAAGGATTTTACAGACCTTAAAAAGGACACTTCTTGAGCCTCCTGGTCACTATCCACCTGTATCTCCTTAATGGACTCAGTTTTACACACCACTTCAAATTTGCCCATCCAGTTACACTTTCTACATCTTTTAGCTTTAGTGGGGCATATGACATTCTGGTCATGGGTATGGTTACACTGCATGCAGCGAGCCTGCTGCACCCATCTGCCTCTGGGCCTATCTGTTGCCCATGGTCTACCACTCACACTGTGCCTTTCACCTGCAGCTCTCCTGAACTGCTGCACTTCATCCACAATACTCACAGACCTCATATCAGTACTTTGCTTTTTCACCAGTTCACTCTGGCAGGCTATCCTATTAGCCCCATCTAATGACAATTCAGCCTCCAAATGTAGCTTCAGTGAGACCTCAGCATCTGCAATTCCTATAACTATTCTGTCTCTGATTTGCTCTTCTTTAGCAACACCAAACTCACAGAATTCAGCTAGTTCATACAGGCTGCGCACAAATGACTCCACAGCATAGAAGTATACAGACTGCACAACACATCAGACTTAGTAACTGCGACATAGACTATAATGGCTATAGGCCACGCCCCCTTCTGGCGACATCACACTTCCACTCTCATCACAGTACCCCCCTAGGGAGGCCACCTCTCACTTTGAAAACCACTGAACTAAGGTTATGTGGGGGATAATGTGTGTTTTCTGCTTTTTATGTAGCACCAATAAGAGTCTTTATTTTATATGGATAGTACAACATAAGGTAAGCACTTTAATATGTGCAAATAAATTAATAAATGAGTGAAGTAAAGAGCATTACCTCCTTAAGTGTAGGCTCTATGTACTAAGCAGTGTAACATCACCATGCATGTGTTTGGTGACCTCATGAAGCCCAAGAAACTCAGAAAGTGCTGAGAAAGAGCATAGGGCTTAATGGAGCTGGATCAGGGGGTTAGTATTCAAGCCCATTGATCTCTGTTCCCTTAAGGCCTAAAAACCCACTACTGAAAGATAATCACCTGCTCTTTCAAATGGTGTGTGCCTTTGGGGTTAAAGTTTGAACACATTTAAAAAATAAAATAAAAACATACATGAGTTTTAAGGCACATACTGTATATATACCCTTATAACAGGCCATCAAAAAGGTCTAGAGATCCCCAAGACCCTTGTTATAAAGGACTTAAGCCCCTCCTTCTAAATAAGTTTTAATAGACAGGTGCAACGTGGTAATAGTGATCACCTGATGTAAATAAATGTTCATTTATTTGTATAGAGGCTCATGGGATACCCTATGTGCAGATCAAAGTTTTGTAACTATACAGAAAGGCCCTTATTTATATGTGGATAGCCTCTTCTTTTTACTATAGAGTTTAGAGGAAAAACACTTTTGTTTACAACCTTGTTTTACAAAACTATTAACTTTTCACCATAAAGGACAAGCTCCATTCATAAAGATACCAGAAAAACAACGCCTTCAAAACATTACTAATTAAACACATTATAATGGAAAAAACATCTTCTATTAAACAATCCACACTAACATATGCACACAAAAAACAACTTTGTCAGCTTTGAAAGTGTGAGACTTATCATGAAGATACCTCACAAGGGCAATAGAGTCTTTAGGAAGTATGTATGCTTGAATGAGGTTTAGGTAAAAAAAAAAAAAACCTTGACCACACAGCTCTAGAACACATTGGAACGTCAACCATCAGCATCTCGTAAGCCTTTGCAAGTTTTCTGAGCACCTCTCACACTATCAAAGAAGACTACTTTACCCCAATAAAACAGACTTGCAAGTATTTCACTACTACAAACATTTACATAAACCCGATTAACAGTGATGTTTTCTAAGTGTTTGGGTTGTAATTACTGTCTTTCTAAATTGCTAGCAGTTGACATGTGATGTGTTAGATATCAGGCATTAGGGCACAAAACACAACTAAAGATGTTAAAGGAAGAATGTCCACAATACATTAGAAAAGATGAATGTCAAAAGTGAGCCTTAAAGGGACATGAAACACTGATAATGTATTCAGTTTTAGTGATTCAGATAGGACATACAATTATAAACAACTTTCAAATTTGCTTCTATTATCAAGTTTTCTTCACATTTTTGGTGACCTTTGTTGAAAAGCATATCTAAGTAGACTCAGGAGCAGTAATACGTCTACAAATAGTTCGCTGCTGATTGTTGGCTGCAAATATATGCCTCTTGTCCTTGACTTGCTCATTGCCCAATGTGTTCAGCTAGCTCCCAGTGTTTCATTGCTGCTCTTTCAACAAAGGATACCAAGAGAATGAAACAAATGTGATAATAGAAGTAAATAGAAGTGTTGTTAAAGTTTTGGGTTTTTATGAATTTCAGATATGATCTTGTATTTACAATAAGGTCTCTTAAAAACCTAGAGAATTTCTATGAATCTAGAAAAATGTGCCTTTTGGACTGATACCCAAATTGTATAATTCTGTCTGAGGAGGGGAGGTATTTTTCTCTTTCACAATGTTCCTTAGTCCACCCTGCACTTTCGCTCATATTACATATGGTAATTTATGCTTGAATGCAGCACATAATAATGCTAAAAAAGACGTGAAACAAAGCTAAAATACAATCAAAACAAAACACATGTATAATATGTTAACAATAAAGTAATTTACACACACACACACACACACACACATATATATATATGAGTGTGTATGTTAAATGTAAATATAGGTTTAGAATTAAGTTTAAGCAGTGAATGAAAGGGATGTGGTTCAAAGGTTTATGTATATACTGTATATATACAGTATATATATATATATATATATATATATATATACGTATGTTATTATATATATATATATATATATATATATATATATATATATATACATACATGTGTGTTATAATATATATATATATATATATATATACGTGTGTTATAATATATATATATATATACATACATGTGTGTTATAATATATATATATACATATAGAAAACATTATACGAGGATGCAAAAAGCCTCAATTTTATCATCACTCACATTATTTTACTTGTGGTGTTCCATTAATAAAGTGCATGTTTAGGCTAAGCTAAAATGAAGGAACTTGTATTAGCTTCTGTTTGCAAAACTATGATACCTTTTCTCATGCATGCAGTCCAGTAATTATAGACAGGGAAACATGACCAGCTAATATTTGTGCATGCTCCAAGCACTGATGGTGAAGCCTTCATGCAAGAAAATGCTTAGTTGTGCATTTATTTAAAATGAACTGTGAGTGGAAAACCGTGGGCAATTCTATATATTAAATTGTTGCTTGATGGTGTACTTCCAGCTTTCCTATAGCAACAAAAATGTGATATTTTTTTTAAGGCTTACATGTAGTAAAGACTCCAGCGAAGACCCAGCATTGTCCATATCTTACTGGTAATCCAGAGCTATGGTATTCTATTAAGATGTCCACACTTCCAGTCCAGGCTGAAGGAGAAACTCCGTAAGTGTAATCATTGTTCCAGTTTCCAGCAAGAACGCCATCATCATCCTTGGCATTTATCTACGTGTGAAAAGAAGCAATGATAAGTACAAAGTATTCATGGCAAATACACAGTTACATATTTAAACAAAGGCATAACCAGAAACCATTTGGCTATGGATCTAAATTTGTCTATGTGAGTCATTCACCTTTTACTCAGCACTCTTCACCCAATACAAACACTCGCAAACACAAACCCCTAGTAGTTATAATCATAAACAAAAATAAAATTCTACCCATTAAATATACAGTGTCACACAAAATTAGCAAAACTCGAGTATCTACTGGAAAATAAAAAAATCATTGACTTAAGCATAGAGAGTAATAGATAAATCCTAATGTACTAAGGTAAAATATCAGTTGTAATCTTTAGAAAGCCTCTTATTATATGACATAAATATATTGCTAACAAAATAGCTATTATGGCATATTATGCCAAAGGGGGTGCAGGATAATTACTATTATCATGATTGTTAGTGGTTGACTAGTGGTCTGGAAAGATACACAGTTTGGTGCACATATTAAGTGTGATCCATTCTTAATAGTATAGTAACATTCAGAAGATCCCTCCATTTACTGAAGGAGAGATTATAAATTAAAGGGACATTAAACTGCTCAGTTCATCTACAGAAGCATAATACTAGTCACCATGATATTCATTTTTCCTCCTTTTCCTGTAGCTCTCTTCAAAGCCATTATTTTAGGTGTCAGTTGGTAGCGATCCACCTGTTGATGTTGAACACTGCCATCTTGGAGCACACTAAGGGGCCGAATGATCAAGCTCCGAATGTAGCTTGATGCCCCTGTTTATGCGTGAGCCTTCAGACCACTGCTCCATAACTTGTCCGCTGCCTCTGAGGCTGTGGGCTTCAATCCGCCAGATTCTATACGATTGGGCTGATTGACACCCCCTGCTAGCGCAAATCTGCAGGGGGCAGCATTGCACAAGCAGTTCACTAGAACTGCTTGTGCAATGATAAATGCTGACAGCGTATGCTGTCGGCATTTATCGATGTGTGGCAGACATGATACGCTACATCGTATCATGTCCGCTCGCACTTTGGTAAAATGGCCCCATATTCTTGAACCCTGTTTCCAGATCAGTGATGCTGCAAGCTTTTTGAAAGCTGTACCTTACACTTAAGTTTAGCTCTCACATTAGAGAGTGTTAGCTTTACAGTTTGGCAGTTTCTTTTACTCAATTAGAAGTTACATAACAAATATAAGAAATGAAATAAATAATTTAGAGCAATACATCCACTGCAAAAAATGAACAGTTACCACTCTGTATAGTCCATTGCATCGTGATGTGTGTGATCAGCTTGTCAAAAAGACAGCAATGTCACTGGTCTGTGAATGTGCACTGCTCACAGAGTGCGAGAACACCTAAGCTCCAAGATGGCAGAATAAAGAGACTGAGCTTCACTAGCTCGCCCTTGCAAAGGTTAAAAATAAGAGAGTGGCATAGAAGAGTGGTAGTAGCCATTCTGTTGTACTCATGCCCAGCAGTTTAATGTCCCTTTAAAGGGACAGTATACACCAATTTTCATATAACTGCATGTAATAGACACTAGATAAAGAATAATATTTACAGATACTGATATAAAAATCCAGTATAAAACAATTTAAATACTTACTTAGAATCTCCCAGCTTAGCTCTGTTAAAAATGTAGCTGGGGGGGGGCGGAGTTAACTGCCAAAGCGAGTAGAAGCACATTACAGAAGCTCCTGGATATAATATAGTTTTTGAGGGGTTTTGACCCCTATAGTGAGCATATTTCAGACTTTTCATAAGATCCCCTAACTAAGGGTACAGGCCACAGTCTTGGAAGGTCTGAGAATTAATTGTATACTTTATTCTTATCTGGGTAGCTACCTAAATTGCTAAACAGGCAGTAGCAAATGACATGGAAGAAGCTAACTTCATTGATGGGACCTGCTTCCTACATCCTTTTCTAACGACAATGGGAACACTTGAAGACAGATTGTGTACCTTGGTAAGAGAACACTTATCTGGACTACGCGACTCACTTATACAGTGGTCTGAGAATATGGGCATACGACATACAATCCAAGATGGCCCGGGCCACAGCCTGATGTTACTATTACACTGGAACAGAACGACGATGACAATTGGGTCTCCATGGAGTGCAACGAGGTAGCAAGGATCCCTACGGCACTAAAAATGTATCTACTAGGGCAGCCCAGACATAACTACAGGCTAGAGCTTACCCCGTCAGACGCCACGGAACCTCCTGACATATCTTCTCAAAACAGCAGAGTGAAGCCGGCTCAATGGGAAGGAGACAACGAGAGGCCTATTAAGGGTATTACTTTCTCTGGGTCCCTAACCGCTACAGCGACAACATATAAAAATGATGTAGATGCCCTTAAGATAATAGCGGCAGGGAATTTTGATGGGACCTTAGATCAGTGTGCTTATACCCAAGTTCTACAACGTTACCAGACCGGCATTGGGTAACTATATTTGAGTCTGATGTGAGGGATCCGCAGCACGTGAGAGACGCTGCTCACTTCGGCTAGTGACTTGGAGAGTTATGTTTATGCCGTGTTGAATGTTCCCATTAATGTTCAATATAGCCTTTATTTATAAATATAAATATGGACGCGCCAAGGACTTTTACTTGTTCCGCCTGTTAGCACTAACGGCACAGTTATGTTGACTTGTTTTATAAATCTAAGCTGATTGTGTAGTTTAACAGGAGATAAATGCTTGGTATGTTATTATATATTTTTCTCTGATCTGCGTGCTTGTGAATATCAAGTTAGGAAAAGTTCCACTATAGTTATGTAGTTTAATTTATCCAACTCTTCATGAGAATTTTATATATTTTTATGTATTGATGGTTATGCTCAGTGGGTTAGTAGTACATTATTATTTTAATATTCAATATAGATTTCAACCCGATTCACTAGAAAGGAGCTCACACATAACTACAATCTTATATTTTAGGGAGAAAGCTTTGTTTATGCTTTGGAGAGCAAACTGATTATTACGTATATGGTATTATGGTGAATTCCATACTCAATAGTTGTGGATGTAGTATACTACTACATTAGCTGATATTGTAACCATAAAGGACAATACGTTTCAAGAAAAGCGAGATAACATTTCTTCGTACCTATAGTTTAGCCTACTTGACATGCCGCAGGTTTTTGTGACAACTGTTAACAACACTTAATATTTCCCTTAATAAGTTGATGATGGGCAACAAATATTCAGTTTTGCTCTTTAAATAGATGTGTTCCATACATACCATGTACACTTATTCATATACCTAATTGTTAAGACCAATGAGCTTACTGCACTATCCTCCCGCCTGATCATAAGAATGTGTTTCTTTATAGCATATACCCGTCGCTGGGCATAGGGCCCATGTCCAGACGATGGGTCTACTGTATGATAAATCAGACATGTTTCTAGGTTGGTCTGAGCCAAAGCAAGTCTTATCATGTTTTATTGTTAGGGAGGCAGAGGCAACCATGACAAGGTTTATATGGTCTTTTACACCTATGCTACATAATATTATATACCTCTAGTCTTAAAGTAGTTAGGGAGCATAAATTGAAAGTTATGTGGTACTCCATAGTCCTACCAGTGGGTAACACCCTTTAACTCTCCCATCACTCAAAACATACCGTCTTCTTAACAGAACTTGTGCTTTCCCCCCATACTCCCATCAGCTTATTAGTTAAGCAAAGGAAAATACATCCTGTAGCAACCCTATTTCATATTTTCTATATCCCCCTTAAATCCCTCTCACGACAAAGGCAATATTTTGGAGGCCCTTAGATGACCCTAGCATATTATAAGAGGGTAGTGGTTTATGAACGATTGTATTAAAAGTTAAAGGGGAAATATGATCATAGTTGAAAAATGTATGCATAAGAGGATTGTTTTTTCATATTCTATGACAAATATTTACAAAGGTTATAAAATGTTGTTATATCTTGCTGAGATTTTATGTCAATTTTCTAATCAAGGTCTTATTTTTAATATATGTTACAATTTTAATATAGACGTGGCCTGTATTAGATAGCTATTATTGGATCTGTATGTGATATAACCTTGATGTTATTGTATAACCTGTAACCTCAATAAAAACATAAAAAAAAAAAATGTAGCTAGAACACCCACTTTGAGTGGGAAATAACAGACACTCGCCCCTCCCCCTTCCTCTGCATATGAAAAGACTCTTTACACAAACAGGAGCAAGCTCTAGTAGGTATACCTCGGTATTCTCCTAAAACTTTGGGACTTGGTTAGGAGTCTGAAAATCAGAGCAAAGCTATTTAAAAATAAGCAAAACTATACATTTAAAAAAAACAAAAACCTGTATGGGCTATATAAATAGATCATCTACAAAACATTTATGCAAAGAAAAATCTAGTGTATAATGTCCCTTTAAGTTCAATATAAACAAAACATTGAGGTTTTTGAGTTATAGGATTTTAAACTCAAAATGAAAAAAACTTAAATAGTCCAATTTATCAAGCTGTTAAAGCAGCTTCAGGGCTCTGGCATTTCAGGCTTGCCGAAAACAATAGTTAAGTCGCAGCGGTTTTAATACCATTGCTGCTTAACATGTCCGTCACCTTAAAGGGACATTAAACCCAAAAATGTTCTTTTATTTTTCAGATAAAGATTACAATTTTAAACAACATTTCAATGTACTTCTATTATTTATTTTGCTTCATTCTTCATATATTCTTTGTTTAAGAAATAGCAATGCACATGGGTGAGCCAATCAAACAAGACATTTATGTGCAGCCACCAATCAGTATCAACAAAAGATATCACGAGAATGAAGCAAATGAGATAATAGAAGTAAATTGGAAAGTTGTTTAAAATTGCATGCTCTTTCTAAAACATGAAAGAAAAAAAATTGGGTTTCAAGTCCATTTAAAGTGGATTAAAACCATCCTGATCAGGATGATTGACAAACCCTCTAGCGGCAGCTTGGCAGGGGACGACATTGCACAAGCACTACTTGTACAGTGTTAAATGAGGACAGCGTATGATAAATGGAGCGAAAAGTACAAAATTATACAAATTATATTTATGCATTTTACCTGCATTTGCTTTTTTTTAATCATGCCTTTTTGTACTCCACAGAGAAACTGAAGTGTGTATATTATACTTAGCTATGGTACTGTTTGCCAGAATAGTTTCTTCTGAAAGATTAATTTTAGATTTTTCCCAATGTTCATTTCAGCTGAATTTTGTTCATGTGGGCATTTGTTTCGGCTGAATATTGGATTTGGATTACGGGAACAACAAATATATACAACTAATTTTATTTCCAATGCTAACAGAACATACAATTCACTGACTGAACTTGAGTTAATGATTAGCTCACAGAAGCATTGAAGTCACAGAGCTGCAAGTTCCAATAAATTTAGTCAAAGTGTTTACCAATTTCTAAGCTTCCCTAGGCTCTCACTTCCATATATTAGGTTAAGGCTTGAATAGACAAGCCTGTATGACTAAAATCCAACATTTAGTGCCTGATTGGCTGTCGACCGTTGATGGCTGTCACGGCTGCTGTATACTAGTAAAAAGTATTTTAGCTAAATTAGCAGATTGCAATTTGCAGAGAGTTTTTTAAAAAAAATAAAAGTTATTTAAAATTAAAAAAAAACAGATAGGCAGTAAACCTGCATATTTTAACTTTTTTATTTTATCCCCACTGAGCTATATTTAACTTTATATTATTATTATTTAGTTTACCCCTGACTGCTGCTGTATTTAACTGCTGCAGTGCAGGAAGGAAGCCTTTTAAGTGGGAATTGTGAAAAAAAACTAGGCTGATATTTTACCACATAGGTATTTAATACATTTTTGGTGTGATACATTTTGTGATATATATATATATATATATATATATATATATATATATTGAATATACAGTGTGTATATAACTATTTTACATAACTGGTCCGTGAACCCCCATTTGAATAACCCACGAGCCGCCACTATATATATATATATATATATATATATATATATATATATATATATATATATATATATATATATATATATATATATATATATATATATAAATAAATATAAGTGCATTGGAGCCTCTTGCAGTCAAGTAACTGAAAACATGAAAAATCATATTTATGTAATATTAATTTTTAATAAAGTGTTTAACTATGTATTTATAGGAAATATTTCATATTCCAATGTTCTTCACATAGGTGAATATGCTCTAAGTATTTAAAAATAGATATTCCTCAATCTAAATTACAAAATCTGCTGGCAGAGTTCTTGAAAAAAACCTGTGAAAACATCTGTTACAAATAGGTATTTGTGCATACACCCAGTCTATATCTAGGAAATCCAAATGTCCTGGAATTATCTGTGATGTATCTCTGGCAGTTTGGCACCTTCAAACAAATTTGATTTGCAGGGTTCTGACTACAGTAGGTTGGACTAATTGCTTCATTTGAAGATATTGATTGGGGAGACGATACTGTAAAGATTCAGCCTAACACAATACTTGGATCAAGAATTTAGCAGGCTTAAAGATAGATTATGAGGACATTTTAAGAAGTCATAAATTAACTCTCTTCTATAAGAGTTTTATGTTTGAATATCTGCACTGAACAGAATGTTACAAGCTCACATCTCTCAGGAACCTTTGCCAATCGCTCTTTATACACCTGAGGGGACAAAAGATTCTCACCAGCAAATGAAAGAAAAGCAGAGAGTCCAGGATTACCATTGAATATAAAGACTACCTCCAACAAGAGAAAAAAAGTGGACCAAGAAATCCTAAGGATACCACACTGGGGTTGAAAGACAAAACCATCTCTAAAACACGCAGAGCAGAAACCTTACCTCATATGATTGAGGTCTGAGCTGGTAAGCAGGAATTCTTTACTTCATTATACAAGTTAAAGAAGTTATCAACAAAAGATATTCAAAATAACAGCATACAACCATTTATTAAGAACTGCCTTTCTCTATGAAGGTTTTTGACAAACTGTATTTTGGAAAAAAGTGACTATAGCAGAGCGCCTTGTAACTATTATTGATTGCTCTTTTCTTAATATATACAGTATATACATATGTATAGATACAGGGAGTGCAGAATTATTAGGCAAATGAGTATTTTGACCACATCATCCTCTTTATGCATGTTGTCTTACTCCAAGCTGTATAGGCTCGAAAGCCTACTACCAATTAAGCATATTAGGTGATGTGCATCTCTGTAATGAGAAGGGGTGTGGTCTAATGACATCAACACCCTATATCAGGTGTGCATAATTATTAGGCAACTTCCTTTCCTTTGGCAAAATGGGTCAAAAGAAGGACTTGACAGGCTCAGAAAAGTCAAAAATAGTGAGATATCTTGCAGAGGGATGCAGCACTCTTAAAATTGCAAAGCTTCTGAAGCGTGATCATCGAACAATCAAGCGTTTCATTCAAAATAGTCAACAGGTTCGCAAGAAGCGTGTGGAAAAACCAAGGCGCAAAATAACTGCCCATGAACTGAGAAAAGTCAAGCATGCAGCTGCCAAGATGCCACTTGCCACCAGTTTGGCCATATTTCAGAGCTGCAACATCACTGGAGTGCCCAAAAGCACAAGGTGTGCAATACTCAGAGACATGGCCAAGGTAAGAAAGGCTGAAAGACGACCACCACTGAACAAGACACACAAGCTGAAATGTCAAGACTGGGCCAAGAAATATCTCAAGACTGATTTTTCTAAGGTTTTATGGACTGATGAAATGAGAGTGAGTCTTGATGGGCCAGATGGATGGGCCCGTGGCTGGATTGGTAAAGGGCAGAGAGCTCCAGTCCGACTCAGACGCCAGCAAGGTGGAGGTGGAGTACTGGTTTGGGCTGGTATCATCAAAGATGAGCTTGTGGGGCCTTTTCGGGTTGAGGATGGAGTCAAGCTCAACTCCCAGTCCTACTGCCAGTTTCTGGAAGACACCTTCTTCAAGCAGTGGAACAGGAAGAAGTCTGCATCCTTCAAGAAAAACATGATTTTCATGCAGGACAATGCTCCATCACACGCGTCCAAGTACTCCACAGCGTGGCTGGCAAGAAAGGGTATAAAAGAAGAAAATCTAATGACATGGCCTCCTTGTTCACCTGATCTGAACCCCATTGAGAACCTGTGGTCCATCATCAAATGTGAGATTTACAAGGAGGGAAAACAGTACACCTCTCTGAACAGTGTCTGGGAGGCTGTGGTTGCTGTTGCACGCAATGTTGATGGTGAACAGATCAAAACACTGACAGAATCCATGGATGGCAGGCTTTTGAGTGTCCTTGCAAAGAAAGGTGGCTATATTGGTCACTGATTTGTTTTTGTTTTGTTTTTGAATGTCAGAAATGTATATTTGTGAATGTTGAGATGTTATATTGGTTTCACTGGTAAAAATAAATAATTGAAATGGGTATATATTTGTTTTTTGTTAAGTTGCCTAATAATTATGCACAGTAATAGTCACCTGCACACACAGATATCCCCCTAAAATAGCTATAACTAAAAACAAACTAAAAACTACTTCCAAAACTATTCAGCTTTGATATTAATGAGTTTTTTGGGTTCATTGAGAACATGGTTGTTGTTCAATAATAAAATTAATCCTCAAAAATACAACTTGCCTAATAATTCTGCACTCCCTGTATATATTTTACCAAAGACCATCAGATATATTTAGAAATGTATATTTATGAATAAATAGAACATATTCTGCTATGTGAAGAACATTGGAAGGTGAAATATTAATATTTCATGTCAGGTTAGCACACTTGAGAAAATACACTACACGCGCTACATGTAATCTATCGGGGTTGTTTGCAATGTGTATAGTTTTTTTTATTATTCAGATCATTCCAGGTGTACTTCTCCTGAAAAAAAACAAGTTATTAACCTGATCCCCTTTGCTATTACCAGTCAGAAGCCACATGTAAATGAGCTTGTGTACTGGATCTCTAGTAGCATATTCCAGTATGATCAGTTTTACTCCAACCATGCTGAGGTAGTGGGAAAAGCACAAATTGCCAAGGTAAATTTACCCTTAGCGAAAACACCACTAGCGATATGCTTTTTGCGATTCTCAGGATCCGCTCGTACTACAAGTTTAAAAAAAAAAAATTGCTAGTGTTCTCCCATAGATATCAATGGAGAAAAAAAGTGGGAAAAAACCTTAGCAATCTACTCGCGAAAATGACAATAAAAGTGAAAAAAACCTAGCACCCTACCATAAGCACCTAGTTTAATAACCCCTAATCCGCCATCTCCCCACACTTAATAGACTACCCTACAACATGTAGAGACTCTTACCCAATATGTTGGGTGGAACTATGAGGTGTAAAGAGATTGCAGGGGTAGGGTTGAATAGGAGGGCAATCCTGACTAGTTACTAGAGGTAAGATATGGTGGCTGTTTGCACGCATCAGAAGTAGCACGCATATTACAAGTTAAAAGTAAACACAATTGCTTGAGTGCAATTGAATTTAACGCACGTTGGGTTATCGTAACTTCAGAGCTCTGGTTAACTGTTACCCTTGAATAACAAGTGTTACAAAACACATCAAAAATACATTTAAAAGTACAGTTACACTCACAAATTACATAAAAAAGTTATAAGGGCTCAAAGATATAACGTCTCTGGTGTTAGAAAAAAAAGGCACGCAAATGGTTTTAACATAGAGATACTAAATGTCTAAATATGCATATGTATATGTGTATATATTTATTTACAGGCATATATACACATATAAACACACAAATACATATGGCATATAGATAGGTTGACCATATTGCCGCTTTAAAAAGGTACACATATGAAAAATACATACGTCAGGACTTTTTTCCAGGCTGTTTAAAGAATTGTTTTGTATAAGAACCCTGACATATGTATTTTTTATATGTGTCCCTTTTTAAAGCTGCAATTTGGTCAACCTACATATAGAGACATATATATAAGTGCATTGGAGCCCTTTGCTGTCAAGTAGCTGAAAACATGATAATTCATATTTATGCAATATTCATATTTAATAAAGTGTTTGTGTATTTACTGTAAATATTTCACATTTTAATGTTCTTCACATAAGGGAATAAGTATTTATAAATTGATATTCCTATATATGTATCAGTATAGCTATACCTATATATAATGTTATAGGTATAGATATATATATATATATATATATATATATATATATATATATATATATATATATATTTACCCACTCTGCAGCCCGACCCACCTGTAGTTTTGTATATATATATATAATAAAAACTACAGGTGGGTCGGGCTGCTTATATATATAAAACCAAAAAAATATAATTTACTGTATATATAGAAATATGCATTTCAGAATAAACATATTCTGCTTTGTGAAGAACATTGGATTGTGAAATATTCATATTTTCATGTCAGGTAAGCAACTGGGTATCTGCGCGAGTAGGGTGTTAGGGTTTTATTCACTTTTCACGCGCCGTTAACTTCTATGGGAGAATACATTAATGCAATCACAACCTGCAAGCCAAAAGCCTTAGTGGGAGAGATAAATAGTGATCCACTCGTAATCTAGCCCATATTTGTTTGTATTCCCTGTCAACCTACAAATATATAATATTATATTGTGCACGTCCAAAAAATTCAGCCAGGATTAATAAAAAAAAATATTTCAAATAAAATTCACATGTCAAATAAGATGCATAATATTTATGATAAAGAGCTATTATTAATAATAATAATAATAATAATAATATATATATATATATATATATATATATATATATATATATATATATATATATATATATATATATATATAAAAAATGAAAGGTAGAAGAATTACTACACCAGATTTGTTATACAAAATGCACTTGCGTATTTATTTTCAGTTTAAAAATTTTAATTTAGCAAAAATGTGTCATGTAGATTTGCTCGCGCACAAAGAAATAGTAGTATAAAAAAAATCTTTGCATCTAAAGATTGAGAGAGCCTTCCATATATTTCCATGACAATTAATTAACATTTGTTGGAATTAGAAACAGTAAAGCATGAACTATTTATTTTATTTTTCTTTGAATGGTACATAATGGATGAATACCCCATTAAACTGTAGTGGCCAGGTTGCTAATTTGCACTTTTATTTTTGTAGACTGCCACTCAAAAGCATGTTGAGCTTTTGGCCCAATTAACCTTTTCACTGCTCTAATAATAATGAAAAAATAGCCATATTATCTATCATATTTGTGGCTATAGGAATATGCTGCTTCATTTGTGGCTCCATATGGAGAAAGGAAGTTCTATTGTTGCTTAAACCTTTCCGACCTAACAGTAGAAGACATTATCTCTAAGTGTTTTTTTTCCGGTTATGACACTACAAATTGCAGTGTAGGACTTGTTTTGATAAAGGAATAATATTATATTTAGATTTATGTTATTAATTTCATATTATTACTTTTCCAATATCTCAATATTTTCCAGACTGCTGTGTGGCTGCCAAGACACAGCAAATAAAGTAAGCTTAGAAATGAACATCAACAGCCGAGGCAAAATATGAGAAATAAACAAACATATAATGTGCCAGTATTTTGAGGTAGTACATTATGACAAATATATCATAATCAGACCACAGGATCTCTTAAACTGTGTAAAAAATGGGACATCCAAAAGAAGATTCATATAGTATTAAATATATTAATTCTGAATAGAGGTTTAATCAATACATATTTACCTCATGGAAAATATTAAAAAAATTAAACAATATTCTTATTAAAACCACAAAACCTCAGTTCATTAATAAAAAAAAAACATATGATATAACAGAATTCAAAATCGGGAGACTTTTGGTACCCTATAATCTTACAGTTGCGTGTTTTTGTATATATTACTATAAAGGCAAAGGTATTTGCTATTAACATTTACTACACTGTATTCTGATATGGACATCTCCCATTGGGATATTGCTCCTGAAAGTTAATAGCTTTTTCACCATATGGCAGTATACCCCCATGATGCTTTGCATCACATTCCAATCTACCTCTCTACCCCACAGAAAACATCTTACATCATCTCACTTGAGTCTGTTTTTCCCCATTACGCAAATGCTTTACTTCAGGAACACATTTAGAGCTGCAGGGGGCCAAGCTTGTAAGATATCTGACTGATTTTATAAGACAGGGACTGCTCTTAACATTTTTTTAAAATGGCATTAAAATATTTAAAGGGACATTAAACTATTTCCCCATAAAAAAGGTTTAAAGTGATAGTAAATCAAAATAGTGTTTGCAAAACACTAGGATTTACCAGTGCAACAAATAAAGTGGACTTTCAGTCATGAAGTATAAAATACTTCATGCTGAAAGTTCCTTTATTTGTCTACAGCGCCTCAGGCCTCCCGCAGCAGAACGTTTTTTTTTTCAATGAGGTGATGTTTCCACCTCTTAGCCAATAGCCATGCGGGCCAGCTGGCGCCATGCCGGATAGCTAGCACGCTATTGGCTAATCAAAATCACCTCACTGCAAAATAGCCGGCCCATTTCTGGAGCACTGTGGCAACAGTTTTGCATAAAAGTTAACCATTTGCAAGAGCACTAGATAGCAGCACTATTTCTGTCCACGTAGTGCTCCAAATGCCTACCTAATACAGAAAATTGTAGGAACAAAGCAAATTTGAATCACAAAAGACATTTTTTGGTTTCATACCCCTTTAAGGAATATCTCATTGGACTGTAGACCAATGCAAATCATACTAACAAAATGACAGGTTTAATTTATTTTGTATGCAGATATTCATTTCTGACACATTCTTAAACAAATACTTCATTTTCCCTTTAACATGTTGGCAGCAAATGAGCATAGACATAGCAGTACTTACATGGAACCAAATATACTAAAATCACGCTTACCAAAAAACAAAATCAAAATATCAATTTATGTGCTAACTTAAATGTGGTATATTTGAATCTTTGTTCCTTATAGGTTCCATAACACTTGAGTCTGGGTACAGTTATGAAGCACATTTGACTTATTTTACATTTAAAGTGACATTAGACATCTCTCGCTTTTTATGTTACAACTGTGCTTTGTCCCATACTCCCAAAAGCCCTGATGATCGAAAGTGCTACGAGGTGGCGAAATATTCCAAGGGATCCGCTGCTATGTTGAGTGAGCATTATACAGTAAACTATTAGAAAAAGTGCATAGAGGACAGCGCCAAGTACTTACAAATGTATACAGGCTCACTTCATAGGGGAACAATTGCCTAAAATAATTGTTCAAAACATATATAACAAATGGGGAGGTGAAGAAGCGCCTATGTGTGGATACAACTTGCATAGAAAGCGGAAAACAAACTTGTAAGTAAAAAAAGATATTTAATGAATTAAAACCGACCTAGTTGTGCCTTACATTTCAAGATACAAATATAAGCAGATTTACTAGTGAGTGCGCCTTATATTTAAAAATACAGATGCAATTTAAACAATTTTGCTGATAATACAAAAACGACTATAAGTCGTTTAGATAAACTATGATTGGCCAATCTTACAGAAATGTGAGTTGATAAACAAATCCTCATGAAAATATATATAAAAAACAGATAGAGCTGGGCGGAGAAGGCCGGAGACCAGCATGGCCGCATAAGTGCAAAGCTCCGTAAAGCTGCAACCCATATGCGACAATACACGGCTACCTAAGGGCTCAAAAAGGCACAGAAATCCCTCATAGAGCTGAGCGGAGAGAAGTAGTGGCTTATATACCCTCGCTTATGGCTGAAAACTAAGTACCGATCAATATTAACGCCACCGGCACGGGCCCAACGCAAGCTTAACCCGGGAAAAACCGGGACACTGCAAAAGGAGAAGATCACTTTGCCCAGCAGTATCGTAGAGAATGCAGGGATACAGAGGACAACTGAGGAGTGATCATATCGCACAATGGGTATGAAAGTGACGACGCGGCAATAGGTAAACTGATAATGTTGAAAATATAACCGCCATCTTTGATCGCATGCCACACTAAAGCAACAGCAGTCTAAACTTATAAACAAGAACAAAACAAAGTTCAAGGCAAGGGGCTGACATGTAATTGGGAGGCTAAATCATCCGAAAAACACGGCCAGAACTTTAAAACTTGAGAGTCGCACTCACTTGGATCAGGGCGTTACACTTTAACTAGGCCTCTTGTGACAGTAAGGGAGAACTGAGAAATCAGGACACAGGCTGTGAACTGTTTTTGTTTATGCCAGCTATCTTCCATACAAAGCACACCAATTACCACTAGAGAGAGCATAGTAAAGCAACCCATAACATTGCTGCACAAGATATTAAACCTTTGAAAGGAATAATAAAATGGCGTCCAGAAGACAAGCTAAGCCTGAAAAACATAATAAAACAACAGCACCACAGGGAGTTAAGATGAACTCTTTTTTTAAAACGCTGGAAAATCCAAACACTATACAACCCATCCCCTCACAGCCAGATGCAGGGGATGATAGAGAGGACTCTGATAGCGCTTTACAAGATGATGATTGCCCCCTCACCAGGGCTGATTTAAAATTTTTACCTTCAAAAGAGGACTTTGCCGCTTTGATGTCTCAAGTGAGTCAAATTGTTAAGGATGGGCTAGCAGAGGTTAAAAAAGACCTCACAGACATAGGCAACAGAGTGGTGCAATTAGAAGAGCAGGCAGAAGAGATTTCAGAAACTACAAATTTAACCACATCACAACTACAATGCCAAGCATTGGAAATCACGCGTTTACAGGACCAGATCGAAGATCTGGACAATAGAGGCCGTAGACAGAATCTGAGGATAAGGGGTGTTCCAGAGACAATCACTAGCACAGATATTCCACAATACCTGCAAGCCCTATTTAACCACCTGTTAGACACGGACGCCAATATCCTCCTCGACAGAGCTCACAGAGCTTTAAGACCTAAACCTGCCGCCTCGGCACCACCCCGGGACATCATTTTAAAATGCCACTATTTCCATGAAAAAGAAAATATCATGGCCGCCGCCAGGAAAAAGACCCCTGTGACCTGGGAGGGCGCAAACATACAAATATATGCAGACCTAAGTTCCCTTACGCTCACGAAGCGCAAAGAAGTCAGCTTTCTTACTACACACCTAAGAGACCTGGGGATACCCTACCGCTGGGGCTTTCCCTTCTCACTTAAGGCGGTCAAGGACAATAAAGAAGCCATCTATCAGGACATTGAAGACCTCGATAAGTTCTGCTCACAACTAAACATCCCCATACCCAGAGTCCCTCAACTGGATGAGGAGGACTTTCTTGCACCAAATCTTAAACCAAATAGACCAAAACCTCAACGCCCAAAATGGTCCACTGTCACCAGGAACAACAGATCCATCACAAAAATGAAGCAGCCTCCTAGCTTAAGAGAAAAGTCACTAACTTGAGAATTTTATGTCGGAGCAGGTTGATTTATCAAGCAAGAATTCTCCCCTTTCCTTTTCCTTTTTTTTATTCCCTCTTGACCCTCCACCTCTCTCTTATTTTTCTCTGTGGACTCATGGACATTGGTCTCTCAAGACTAATTGGACACATTGATCAGTTCGTTATTATTGTTATTGTTTATCTCTGTATGTTTTCTTTTTCAGGCTTACCCAACCCTATAGGTGTAGTATAATTACAGAACTACAGCATAAGGTACAGCCGCAGTAATGAGCTACTGCAGACCCCCCTGGAGTAGTTAGATTAGAATGGCCTTTAGAAGGCTTAGTCACTTGTTGTTCATTAGGAGTAAATATGTTTTTAGTTTCAATGTTTTGTTATTTATATGCTCATTGTTTAAGCCCATTTTTTCTATTCTAGAAGCTTTATCCTCTAAGTTGATATCTACTTCCTACACAAGGAGACAAGAACCATCTACCCTACACGGTTATGTAAGTCCTGGGGGGGAGGGCTCCATCCCTGGTCTACTATTCTCATCCCAAGGTAAGACCACATTCACACTTTCACATCAACGCTCACTTCACACCCACAATCATAATGAATAGATCCATTAGAATAGTCTCACAGAATGCCAAAGGCCTTAATTCCCCGGTCAAGCGGTCGATAGCCCTAAGCTGGTTCGCAAAACAAAAGAGCTCAATTGTACTAATACAAGAAACCCATTTTGCTAAATTAACTGAACCCAAGTTTTCGTCTAAAGACTTCCCCACAGGGTACTTTAACTCAAACACAGTGAAAAAGAACGGTGTAGGGATTTTATTTCATAGAAGTACCCCTTTTCAATTAATTAACACAGTCTCAGATAAAGAAGGGAGAATCCTAATAGTAGTTGGGTTGTTGTTCAATAGTCCAATCACAATAGTAAACGTTTATGCCCCCAGCACTGGCAGAATCTCCTTTTTTAAATGCCTCCAATCCATGGTTTTAGAAACACAGAAAGGTACACTGATCCTAGGGGGGGACCTTAATGTCGCGATGGACCCCACAATGGATACATCGACACATAAGCCAAGAGCTCAGTTGAGACCCCCAGACGCTGTTCTTAATTGTAGCAAACAATTGGGGATGGTAGATGTATGGAGGATTCAACACCCCCAACAAAAGAATTACACCTTCTACTCACATCCATGGGCTATGTATTCCAGAATTGACTACTTGTATATAGACCAAGCCGGACTGTCCCTAACATTAGATACTGATATAGTCCCGACATCTTGGTCAGACCACTCCCTGATCTCACTTGACTTAAACTGGCCGAACTCCCCAATCCAACCATATTCATGGCGGTTAGAAGATCATATGTTACATCACCCCCCAACAACCCAGTCTTTAACGACCTCCATATCTGAATATTTCCAATTTAATAGCTTACCAGAGTCCTCCCCTCTTCTGACCTGGGAGGCACATAAAGCAGTGATAAGAGGGGAATGCATTAAAATAAGGGCCCAAATGAAGAAAATATATAACTCCACAATGCAGGAACTAAATGATAAATTGCGACGATTAGAATTACAACACAAAAACTCACCCAAAAACTCTGAATTACTAACCCGCCTCACAGCCACTAGGAAAGAGATTAATAACATATTACTAAAGGAAGCACAGAGAAGGGCCCTCGCATTGAGGAAATCCTTCTTCTATGAGGGCAATAGAGTGGGTCCTTTGTTAGCGAGAGCCTTAAAAACTAAAAGGGGGCTAAACCATATACATAAAATCAAATCAGCCGACGGCACATTGATTTATGATAGTAAAGGAATCGCAAACCAATTCAGCAGTTTCTATAAAAACCTTTACAATCTTGAAACCCCAGACTTAGGGACTCAGCCTACAGACATACATGACTATATAGAGAGAGCAGGATTACCAGAACTATCCCAGGATCAGAAATCGGACCTAGAAAGACCAATTACCATGCAGAAACTCCAGAAAGTAATCTCCCATCTCCCTAATGGTAAAAGCCCAGGCCCAGACGGTTTTACAAACCAATATTACAAGACATTTAGACACCTGCTAACACCCCACCTCTTGGCCTTATTTCAAAGTATAGATGACACAGGTAAATTTTCCACGGACATGCTACAGGCGCACATCTCTGTTATCCTTAAACCTGATAAACCACAAGAGGAACCCGGTAGTTATCGCCCCATATCCTTGTTAAATTCAGATATCAAAATTTTCAGCAAAATTCTCTCAAACCGCATCAACACCATCCTGAGTGAATTAATACATGTCGACCAAGTAGGCTTCATACCACAGAGGGAAGCCCGTGACAACACAATTAGGGCTATCTCCCTAATGGAATATGCCAAAAGCCATCAAATTGAATCAGTATATATAACAACGGATGCTGAAAAAGCGTTCGATAGAACGAGTTGGCGGTTCCTTAAAGAAACCCTATGCTCCTTCGGGTTCGGCAATAACATGATATCACGTATATTCAGTTTATATTCCCACCCCAGTGCTAGAGTGAAAGCTAATGGCATGCTATCTGACCCTTTTTCAATTCAAAATGGTACACGTCAGGGATGCCCACTGTCTCCTATATTGTTCATCTTGACAATGGAGGTCTTTGCTTCGCATGTCCGTGGGAATGAGAACATTAGAGGTATTCAAATAGGACCCAACGACTATAAAATTGCCATGTATGCAGACGACGTTCTATTCTCAGTCTCGTCCCCTACATCCTCAATCCCGGCAGTAATGAGTGAAATAGATAAATTCGGCAGACTCTCTAACTTCTTAGTCAATAAGACTAAATCCGAAATCTTAAACATTTCCCTCCCGGAGACGACATTCCGCGGTCTTTCATCACTAAGCCCCCTACGACTACAGACCGACTCCATTAAATATTTGGGTATTCATATTTCCCCCACTTACTCCACCCTTTTTAATAAAAACTATGAGACTCTACTATGTAACACACTAAGAGACCTGACAGAGTGGGAGACAAAACCACTTTCATGGTGGGGACGAATCCAATCCATAAAAATGACCACTTTACCAAGAATATTGTACATACTACAGGCCCTCCCATTACACCTTCCCAACTGGTATTTACAAAGGCTACAGAGCAAAATCAACTCCTATATCTGGGGTTCATGTAAGCCCAGAGTTAACAGGAATACACTCTACAGATCATTAGATCTGGGGGGGTTGGGACTCCCAAAAATTGAGGAATACTATAACGCAGCTACTCTACAAAGAGTGCTGGACTGGCATGGAGCACACAATGGTAAAGCCTGGGTTTCCCTAGACTCGCACATCCTAAAGGTTCCACATGTGCAAGCTTTGTGCTGGGTCCCAAGTAATCTGAGACCCCAACAATGCCAACTCTTAGACTCACACAAACATTTTTTTAAAAATTGGGACAAAATCATTGCGTCCAACCCCCATATTACCTCTAGTAGATCACCCTTATTCCCAATAGTACTTAATGTAGAAATGGTCGGAGGCCTAGATAGGGGCTTTAAGAGGTTAACAGAATGGGGATACACGGTGCCTTTATGCCGTTTTACTGAAGGAGGCAAACTCAGGGAAAGGAATAGGCTCACGGAAGTAGCAGATGGGACCTATGCAAAGTGGCTAAAATATGCTCAACTGCATCATTTTATACAAACCACACAGTTTAAACAAGACTTATTGAGGCCACTCACCCCCTTCGAAAACTTATGCGACAGCGGTAACCTAGTACGACATTCCCTCTCTATATCACGCAAACTGTTAACTGCACACCACAAAACCCAACTACCGCTATACACAACCAAATGGGCAGGGGACATCAGGACCGGTTCGGTTGAGATAGACTGGCATAGAATATTCACGACTACTAAGAAATCCTCAACCTCACCACAGATACTAGAAATGAACTATAAAATCCTGACACGATGGTACCTTACACCAACGAGATTAAACACAATATATCCTGACTCTTCACGAATGTGCTGGAGGGGGTGCGGAGAGGCAGGGAGCTTAGTACATATGTGGTGGCTTTGCCCCAAGGTACGACCACTATGGAGAGAGGTAGAAGCACACTTCCAGTTACTTTTAGGCAATGAATTACACATATCTATGACAGCCGCATTACTTAATGACCTTCCCAAAATTTCTTGTAAACTGAAGTCCTTTTTGCTACAGACAGGACTGAATGGTGTAAGATCCCTCATAGCACGGGCATGGAAAACGCCGGAAACCCCCACAAAGACTATGTGGCTAGATAGGATGACAGAGCTCCTGAATTTAGAGGAGTACGGCTATATTAAATGCAACAAATCAACTTTTATCCATAACGCTAGATTCTTATGGGAAGAATCACTACACTCACCACAGATCTCACAAGAACCACTAGGGGAACCCATACAAACCGAAGTCATCACTGACCGCTAAAGGGATGGAATGCCTCCCCGCCTGGGTATTTGAAAAAATGTTAATCTAATACCAGATGGGTAATAGGGAACTTTAAGCTATATTCACCTGCCCTTACCTTCACGGACAGAATAATTAGTGAATTACAGGTCATAGAAAAGAATAGAATGGTTAGCATCTTTATGGAGCATATGTTTGTTATTGTTGGTTAAATGTAGAAATGAAAGCCCGAGAAGGGCACTGTATTGATTATTACATGTAAAGCACTACTGTACTGTTCACTGTGTAATTTGAAATCAGAAAAATAATAAATAAAAAAACAAAAAAAAAAACAGATAGAGTCCTATCGATAGGTTCTAGTGTGCAAAGGAGGAAAACAGTCTTGTTTGAGTCTTGATAAAGGCTTCGTCGTAGGCTGAAACGTGTAAACATCCGTTGCAAATTGATATACCAGCCCGATACGGTGAGCACCTTTCCAACCTTAGTTTTGTATTTTCGATCTCTTTGTGCAGTATTTTTTTGCTCTTTCTTCACAGGTTCCAACACCACTTATCTCCCCTCGGATCTCCTCATTTGGATATACTCTGGATCTTTTATTATTTTTTTATTATTTTTATTTTTTCTCAACCGGACTAAGGACACAATTATTTTGACAATTTTTCTTTGGCTATTATTGGATACTATTTAGGGACAGGTTGTTTGCAGACTGCATTATTTTGTTTTCCTCCTTTGCACACTAGAACCTATCGATAGGACTGTTTTTTTTATATATATTTTTCTGAGGATTTGTTTATCAACTCACATTTCTGTAAGATTGGCCAATCATAGTTTATCTAACGACTTATAGTCATTTTTGTATTATCAGCAAAATTGATTAAATTGTATCTGTATTTCTAAATATAAGGCGCACTCACTAGTAAATCTGCTTATATTTGTATCTTGAAATGTAAGGCACAACTAGGTCGGTTTTAATTCATTAAATATCTTTTTTTACTTACAAGTTTGTTTTCCGCTTTCTATGCAAGTTGTATCCACACTCTGATATAAAAACTCAGTTACTTGAAAGTTTGCTGTCTGCCTTTCATGCAGGTTATATCCACACTTTGATATTTAAACTCAGTCACTTTTTTATCTCATCTCTTAGATGATTAATCCCACTGTATTTCACTGTTAACTCTCACTGTATCCTAGGTTATTCCCTTTCCTGTTCTTCCCCGTATTCTCTCAACCCCATCTAAAGTTGTGTATCACATAGGGAATACATATAGGCTTTATTTCCTGCTCCTATCTCGTACTATAGCGACATTTGTTGCCATATTTATTGCAACACTGACTCATAAGTTACATTATAAGCCACTTTATTTATAAACCACAGTCAAGATCCACTGTCTCTATATATATTTTTCCCCTCACTTATACTACCCCATCTCCTGAAGTATACTTAAGCCTGGTTCATAGGCGCTTCTTCATCTCCCCATTTGTTATACATTATACAGTAAACATTATAAAATAAGCATGGCATTTATTGATTATTGAATCTGTTGGTGGGACATTAAAGGGACATACAGTGGGGAAAAAAAGTATTTAGCCAGCCATCAATTGTACAAGTTCTCCCACTTAAGTAGATGAGAGAGGCCTGTAATTTTCACCATAGGTTTACCTCAACTATGAGAGACAAAATTTGGAAACAAATCCAGATAATCACATTTTCTGATTTGGAAATCATTTATTTGCAAATGATGGTGGAAAATAAGTATTTGGTCAATATCAAAAGTTCATCTCAATACTTTGTTATATATCCTTTGTTGGCAATGATAGAGGTCAAACGTTTTCTGTAAGTCTTCACAAGGTTGTCACACACTGTTGCTGGTATGTTGGCCCATTCCTGCATGCAGATCTCCTCTAGAGCAGTGATGTTTTGGGGCTGTCGCTGGGCAACACAGACTTTCAACTACCTCCAAAGGTTTTCTATGGGGTTGAGATCTGGAGACTGGCTAGGCCACTCCAGTGCCTTGAAATGCTTCTTACGAAGCCACTCCTTCGTTGCCCGGGCGGTGAGTTTGGGATCATTGTCATGCTGAAAGATCCAGCCATGTTTGATCTTCAATGCCCTTGCTGATGGAAGGAGGTTTGCACTCAAAATCTCACGATACATGGCTCCATTCATTCTTTCATGTACACGGATCAGTCGTCCTGTTCCCTTTGCAGAGAAACAGCCCCAAAGCATGATGTTGCCACCCCCATGCTTCACAGTAGGTATGGTGTTCTCTCTCCTCCAAACACGACGAGTTGTGTTTCTACCAAACAGTTCTACTTTCGCTTCATCTGACCATATGACATTCTCCCAATCCACTTCTGGATCATCCAAATGCTCTCTAGCATACTTCAGACAGGCTTGGACATGTACTGGCTTAAGCAGGGGGACACATCTGGCACTGCAGGATCTGAGTCCCTGGCGGCGTAGTGTGTTACTGATGGTAGCCTTTTGTTACGTTGGTCCCAGCTCTCTGCAGGTCATTCACTAGGTCCCACCGTGTGGTTCTGGGATGTTTGCTCACTGTTCTTGTGATCATTTTGACCACACGGGGTGAGATCTTGCGTGGAGCCCCAGATCGAGGGAGATTATCAATGGTCTTGTATGTCTTCCATTTTCTAATTATTGCTCCCACAGTTGATTTCTTCACACCAAGCTGCTTGCCTATTGCAGATTCAGTCTTCCCAGCCTAGTGCAGGTCTACAATTTTGTTTCTGGTGTCCTTCGACAGCTCTTTGGTCTTCACCATAGTGGAGTTTGGAGTGTGACTGTTTGAGGTTGTGGACAGGTGTCTTTTATACTGATAACAAGTTCAAACAGGTGCCATTAATACAGGTAATGAGTGGAGGACAGATGAGCCTCTTAAAGAAGAAGATACAGGTCTGTGAGAACCAGAAATCTTGCTTGTTTGTAGGTGACCAAATACTTATTTTCCACCATAATATGCAAATAAATTCTTTCCAAATCATTCAATTTGATTTTCTGGATTTGTTTCCACATTTTGTCTTTCATAGTTGAGGTATACCTATGATGAAAATTACAGGCCTCTCTCATCTTCTTAAGTGGGAGAACTTGCACAATTTGTGGCTGACTAAATACTTTTTTTCCCCACTGTATAAGTGCAAAAAGAAAATACTCTAATATGTTTAGGCATTTTATTATTGCACTATTGCTTGCAGATAACTAAGTGTTTGACCCCATCAAAAAAGATAAACTCAAAGCCCACTTCAAAGCAGCAATGCGCTACTGGGTCCTAGCTGTACTTGACAATATAAATACATTGAAAACCGAATGCTCTATCTGAACCATAAAAGTTTATTTTGAATTTCATGTCCCGTTAAGTTCTTCATATACTATGTGCACATACTTTAAAACCGAGCCACTTTGATTCTTAAAATAGAAAAATTCTTAAAAATTATATTTATTATTTAAACAAGGTTTAGATTAGTGGCTACGTGATTATACTACGTACCACTGCTGATCCAACACGGCTTATCTTGATAGGGTTCCCTCGTCCTGAGAGATCAAGCTGAGCTTTGTCCATCAGGTAAAGACATGCATCAAGGATCCTTTCTTCAAACTTAAGTATTAAAAACATGTTTTTTTAATCGATCTTTAAAAATATAGTAAATAGGTTAAATACATATTAAATATATATATATATATATATATATATATACATACACACTATATACATACACACACACTCAGGATAGATAGATAGATAAATAGATAGATAGATAGATAGATGGATACATAAATAGATAGATACATAGATGATAGATAGATAAATAGATAGATAGACGTACAGATAACTAGACATATAGAAAAATAGACTATAGAAAACAAACACTCCTGAACACTTATTTTCTTTAGCGAAAATATATTAAAAATGTAAAGCACCGATTTAAAAAATTGTTATTAATTAATGCCCAAAACATTAAGGGCTATATTACAAAAGGAGCTCTTGATAAATAACCAGCCATTACAAGGGGTGCTCCGGAAATTAACCAGAGATCAGATCTCTGATTAATTTTCTAAATGTGCCCCAATTGCCCCCAAAATAAAATGTGAGGTTTGTTTTGTTTTTTTTGTTTTTTTTAAAAGTAGCATTTTGTTGTTTTTAAAAAATAACTCCACAAAGCAGTTTTTATGGCTTAAATTGTGCGGGTGTGGAGTGTTTTAAAAAAACAGCACTGAAAAGTGCCTTTACATTGCGGTCTATGGGGACTGTGTTCTCTGTAAATATACAAATATATGTATGTGTTGATGTTAACACATAAAAAAAATATATATATAAGCATATACATACAGTATATATTTAAATTTTCTGCCCATCACTGCGTGACTTACTCCCTTCACTGTGTTTAGGTTCTGTGGCGTGTATGACGGCATCAGAATGAGGCTCCCATTGGAGCCTATGGAAGCGCGCTCTCGTGAGCACAAAGCTTCCGTGCAATGCGAATGTGAGGTCGTGTTCACATTGCACCTAACTTGTAATACCAGCGCACATATGCCTGCGCTGGTATTACTAAGTGGAGCGCAAATATCGCCCTTGTAAAATTGACATGTGCACTCCACTTGTAATCTGACCCATAATGAATTTGAAATATTTTTTCCAAAAGTTAATTATTAACTAACCAAACTAATTATTAATTAAATAATGTTGTCTCTCTCTCTCTCTCTCTCTCTCTCTCTCTCTCTCTCTCTCTCTCTCTCTCTCTCTCTCTCTCAATATATATATATATATATATATCTTAAATAGAGAAACAAAATGAACACTATAAATTGTGAATACATACAATGGGGCCTATCTATCAAGCTCTGACTCGCCAGAAACAGCAGTTATGAAGCAGCGGTCACAAACACCGCTGCTCCATAACCTGTTCGCCTGCTCTGAGCAGGCGGACAGACATCGCCGGAAATCAACCCGATCAAGTACGATCGGGTTGATTGACACCTCCCTGCTGGCGGGTGGCGTTGCACCAGCAGCTCTTGTGAGCGTATTGCTCTCCGCATTCAGCGAGGTCTTGCGGACCTGATGTGCACTGTCGGATCAGGTCCGCAAGACCTTTCATAAATAGAGGCCAATATATTGAACAGTAAAAGTATATGGACTGACAGATAAAGAATAAAAGGAAGCAATGATGGATGAATGGTTGTTTTTTGACATTCAAAGAGAACAAGTGTTATGCTTGGTTTTCAAAGATTCTTTCTATCATTAATATTTTTATAGAACTAATGCTGACATTGGAATATTGAATGTTAACTTTTAAACTCAGAAAGTTCCATGGGGGATTCTATGCACCACCAAAAGCATGTCTAGTACTCTGTTTGAATAGCTAGGGCAGTACATCTTGCTAGCAAGTGGCTCTGTATTAACGTGTGCTGGAGTCTGTGTCTTTAAGCCAAGTCTCACACCCCTGCCCCTGTTACTTTGAGCCAGCTCAGTGCTGGGACCCAACCCCAGCATTAAGTCAAGAAGAGTAGGAACTATTTATGAGGCAGTGGATTGAGAGGAAAAGAGCACCATGGCCCCTAGTAATCAAGCCGTCAACCTCAAATACGCTGGAATTCCACAGCGTATTTGTGACGAGGCTGATTCGCCTTAGTTATCAAGCCCTACACACCGGCAAAAGTAGAATTTTGTGACGTAAGCTTCGATCCGCCGGACTCAGTCCGACACAGATTGATTCTTACGTCACTCCAGATGTTCCGCACACAAGTTCAGCACAATCTGACTACTTTTGTTAGTTATCAAAAAACTAGCAGGTACGCTCGGCACTTTTCTGGCCCAGCGTACCTGGTTTTCAATCCGCCGCCCTGGAGGCGGCGGATCCCATAGGAATCAATGGGAGTCTGACCATAGCGAAAGTTCATGTTCACTGCTGCCCGACATCCCATTGATTTCTATGGGAGATGTCTGCACCTAACACCCTAACATGTACCCCGAGTCTAAACACCCCTAATCTGCCCCCCCTACACCGCCGCAACTAAATATATGTATTACCCCCTAAACCGCTGCTCCCGGACCCCGCCACAACTATAATATATATGTTAACCCCTAAACCGCCGCTCCTGGACCCCGCCGCAACTATGATATATATGTTAACCCCTAAACCGCCGCTCCTGGATCCCACCGCAACTATAATATATATATTAACCCCTAAACCGCCGCTCCCGGACCCCGCCGCCACCTACATAATACCTATTAACCCCTATCCTGCCCCCCCTACACCGCCGCCACTATAATAAATTTATTAACCCCTATCCTGCCCCCCCCTACACCGCAGCAACTAAAATAAAATTATTAACCCCTATCCTGCCCCCCCTACACCGCCGCCACTATAATAAATTTATTAACCCCTATCCTGCCCCCCTACACCGCCGCAACTATAATAAAATTATTAACCCCTAAACATAAGTCTAACCCTAACCCTAACACCCCCTAACTTAAATATTAATTAAATACATCTGTTCCGATCAGCCAATAGAATGCAAGGTCAATCTGATTGGCTGATTGGATCAGCCAATCAGATTTTTCCTACCTTAATTCCGATTGGCTGATAGAATCCTATCAGCCAATCGGAATTCGAGGGACGCCATCTTGGATGACGTCACTTAAAGGAACCGTCATTTGTCGTTCAGTCGTCGGTGGAAGAAGATAGCTCCGTGTCGGCTTGTCTGAAGATGGCTCCGCTCCGGATGGATGAAGATTGAAGACGCCGCCTGGATGTTGACTTCAGTCGGATGGAAGACTTCTTCAGTGCCCCTTGGATGATGACTTCAATCGGATGGAAGACTTCTTCAGCGCCCCTTGGATGATGACTTCTGCAGCTCCGGATGTCTTCTTCTGTTCCATCAGTGGTCGGCTGGCTGAAGATGGCTAAAGGTAGGATGATCTTCAGGGGGGTAGTGTTAGGTTTATTTAAGGGGGGTTTGGGTTAGATTAGGGGTATGTGGGTGATGGGTTTTAATGTTGGGGGGGTTGTATTTTTTTTTACAGGCAAAATAGCTGAATTCTTTGGGGCATGCCCCGCAAAAGGCCCTTTTAAGGGCTGGTAAGGTAATAGAGCTGTTAACTTTTTAATGTAGAATAGGGTAGGGCATTTATTTTGGGGGACTTTGTTATTTTATTAGGGGGCTTAGATTAGGTGTAAGTAGCTTAAAATTGTTGTAATTTTTTTAAATGTTTGTAACTTATTTTTTTTTATTTTTTTGTAACTTTTTATTTTTTATTTTTGTACTTTAGTTAGTTTATTTAATTGTATTTAATATAAGTTATTTAGTATTTAGTTTTAAATAGGATTAATTTAGTTAATAAGAGTTATAATATTTAGATGTATTTAATTAATATTTAAGTTAGGGGGGTGTTAGACTTAGGTTTAGGGGTTAATAATTTTATTATAGGATGCGGCAGTATAGGGGGGCAGGATAGGGGTTAATAAATTTATTATAGGTGGCGACGGTGTAGGGGGGCAGATTAGGGGTTAATAAGTTTAATATAGGTGGCGGCGGGGTCCGGGAGCGGCGGTTTAGGGGTTAAACAATTTATTTAGTTGAGGCGGGGTACGGGATAGGCAGGATAGGGGTTAATAAATTTATTATAGGTGGCAGCGGTATGGGGGGGCAGGATAGAGGTTAATAGGTATTATGTAGGTGGCGGCGGGGTCCGGGAGCGGCGGTTTAGGGGTTAATCAGTTTATTAGAGTGGCGTGGGCTCCGGGAGCGGCAGTTTAGGGGTTAATACATTTATAAGAGTTGCGGCGGGGTCTAGGAGCGGCGGATTAGGGGTTAATAACTTTATTTAGTTGCGGAGGGCTCCGCGGGCACCGGAATAGGGGGTAGAACTGTATAGTTAGTGTGGGTGCTTAGTGACAGCTTGTCAATAAAGCTGTAAAAAAGCCGAAGAGCAGCGAGATCGGATGAGTGATAACTATCAGTCCGCTGCTCATCGCCCCATACTTGGTGCGAGGCTTTTTGACAGATTTATTGATAACTTTGGCGAGATTTTTCAGGTCCGCGGCGGCGATGGTAGGCGAGCTTAGGCAGGCGTTTTGGGGCCGGCGAAGGCAGGTAAGTAGACACGTTGATAACTAGAGGCCCATGTGTCAACACCTCAATGGTTTTGTTTCTTCTGGTCTATCGTCTACATCTCTATGGTGTTGTAGCTATAAACCATACCAGCACTATTAATACCACAGAGCTGCAGAATCTTTGTATGTCAGTGCACTGTTCATCTCCATCTGTAAATTCTCTGTATATTAACTCATTAAAGCATTAAAAAAAATATATATAGCAAATATATAGCAAAACTAATCTTTTCAACAATTTAGAGACCTACTATACACTTTAGAAAGTATATTTTATAATTGCTCTAAAAATCTTGATTTGGAAATATGCAAGTGAGATCTGGCATTCACTAGATGCCATGTTGAATTTGAAATATTTTATTGTACCAGGGTTACCTTGGCTATATAGACGTTTGCTGTAGCAAATGTTTTCAAAATCAGACTTGGGTCTTATTTTTTTTTAATTAATTAGACATATATTTGCCAGCAACAAATAAAATAATATTCTTTTGAAAGATAATTTATATTTTTAGAGCATTATGTGAGTGTTTACATACATACGGGTTCTATACACAACATCAACTGCTATTCAAATTTTAAGTTCTAGATATCCCGGATTTTAAATGCTGAACGCAACATTCAAATATTATATTCAAATTTTGATTACGATAGACTAATAAGAATGCATTTGCAAATGTTAATATTTGAATATTTGAGAGTTACTGTCAATATTCAAACATTAGTTTAGATTTAGGACAAAGTATCTTGCATGTAAAAACAAGGGCTGAATGTTCACCAAGCATTGAGAATCCTTTTATATCAAATTAATGTAGTCATCATTCGTTGTTTCTAAATTATGCCAAAACATCTAAAATATCCAAAACATCCTGTATTTTGTATAAACCTTTAGACATGTTTTTATGTACAGAGGGGTAGCTGTATGATAGAATATAATTCTAAACGTTCTCACCTGTCCATATTCCCAGCTTCTTCTCTTAATATTTGTGATGTCTCCATGGAAAATGACTCCTACATCATTCATAACATATTCTTCTATTTCTCGCTCATCATCCATATAAACAGAGTCCTCTGTGCAAAGTGACAGAAATAGTTCCTTAAGATAGATGTCTAGTTCTTATTTATAAATAAACATAAAAGGATTTCAGAAACATGGGTATTTTAACCTATTTTCTATTAATATTATCATATTATTTATGGGTTTGGAAACCCCAATCACTATTCATACACATTTAATAGACTATAATAAAAACTGACCTTGAAAAGTAGAATACAACAATTTCAGAGGAATCATTCCAATAATAGAAGGGTAAATGCAACAGTCTGAATCAGTGTTTCTCAACTCAATTCCTCAGGACCCTTAACAGGCCAGATATTCATTATGAGGCCAATTTAACAAATGTCTGTTGGACCTGATCGAACAGTGCGGATCAGGTCCGACAGACATCGCTGAATGCAGAGAGCAATACGCTCTCCATATTCAGCATTGCACCAGCAGCTCACAAGAGCTGCTGGTGCAATGCCGCCCCCTGCAGACTCGCGGCCAATTGTCCGCCAGCAGGGGGGTGTCAATCAACCTGATCGTACTTTGTGGCGATTCCTGTCCACCTGCTAAGAGCAGGCGGACAGGGTTATGGAGCAGCGGTCTTTAGACCGCTGCTCCATAACTTGTGTTTCTGGCGAGTCCGAAGACTCGCCAGAAATATAGGCCCACAAGCTCCGTTCGGAGCTTGATAGCTTGGGCCCATTATCTTAACTAGAGCACAGGTGAAATAATCAGCTGATCAGTAACCATGGTTACTAACCTGCTCTCATCCTTCAGATGATTATGTCACCTGTGCTCTAGGTAAGATATAAGGAAAATCTGGCCTGTATAGGGTCCTGAGTACTGGAGTTGGGAAACACTGGTCTAGAGGTACTGACGAGTTTTGGAATGTAGGCGTCTGTTGTACAAATGGTACAAAAGGGTCAGAGTCCTCTTTGAAATAAAGATTTATATGTATTTTTTCTGCCTTCTATGTCAATGACTTTGATGGGCATCTTTTTGGTCATTGCTGCAATATTTGCCAGCTATTTCTCCAGGACACTTCTGTATCAGTTTGCAACTGTTTGCAATAATAACTTGATCTGAAATTGTGCTTACTTCAGTCCTATAGTTTTAGAATTTCATCTGATGAGCACAGATAAAAAAAAGATACATTTAAAAAAGGAGAAAAGTTTACAATGAATACTTAGGTCTAATAATGAGGATAGAATCAGTGAAAATTGAAACAGACTAAAACTGACATAGCTGCACGAGACACTTAGAAACTCAGTTCTTTTATTCTTGATACCACCTCTACAATTCAGTAAGCAATATTCTGATTTGAGGAAGTGTTAAAAAAAAGTGTTAAAAAAGATTGTTAAACAGAGAGAGGGGCGATACTGCCCAAAACATCTTTAGTAGATAAAAACATTGCTTTCTTTAACAGTTGGTTTGAGTACCTACAACTATCACACTTCCTCACCAGTCACACAGATAGGTCTAACCTAGTACGGGGCTTAAACTCTTTCGAGCTCCTGTGTCAGTCTACACAGGCAGTGAAGTGTATACTTTCAAAGATATATAAAATCCTTATAGCTTCACACTCTAAAAACCTCCAAAAGCTTGGGAATCCGAACTAGGTTTCGATGTCCCGCCTGAAACTTGGGACACCATCTTTCAACAAATGGGTAAGGCACCCTCTTCAATGAGTATCACAGAGACAAACCTGAAGTTCCTAGAGAGATGGTATCTTTGTCCAAGCAGGTTAGCCAAGATCTACCCACACTCTAACCCCCTCTGTTGGAGGGACTTCACATATGGTGGGATTGGCCCACACTCCAACTTTACTGGCAGGATAAACACAGAGAAATACAAAAAGTTCTCTCACAGGAAATCCCTCTTGACCCCTTAACATTATTATTTAACAAACCACCTAAGATCAAGTGCAAGTATAGGTCTGTTTTATTATACATTATGCTAAGTAGCGCAAAACAATTTGTCCCTAGGCTATGGAAGCAGCGGAGAATACTATCTAAAAAGGAATGGTCACAAAATGTTACACTCCTCTTGTCCCTTGAAAGATTTAATTATCTTAAAACAAACAGGATGGACTTTTACTGTGCAATGTCTTTATATTGGGAATCATACACTCACACATGTGATAGGACACCCCTCAAATTAACAATTCCAGCACTGCTCCCCCCGTATCTAATTAAGTATCCACATATTATGGAAAAGGGACTGATTAAGCCTAAGCTCTGCTCTGAACCCGTGCCTCATATAGCATTGAAAGAAAGCGAGAGAAACATTTTTATAGCAATTGTTTTGCAGGACATAAAATCATTTGATACACAGTGCTTTAGATTAGTATAATCGCTTTTCTGTGAATGAGTATCACTATTATCATTACTATTGTTGCCAATGCTCACAAAAAGCATAATTTTACCTGTAAGATATCACTGCCTAGGTATGAGTTGCGTAACAAAGTTTATATGTTTAGAAGTTATTTTGTTGTTATGTTTTGGAAAAAAAAAACCTACAAGCTATTGTTTTCTTTTAAGAAGGCTTCTCTGTTTGCGATGCCATGGACTCTAGAACCTATCAACATGGACAATTCTGACCTCGCTCTTTGTGTCATTATGTTTTCACTCCCTATTGGTTTCATCATCATATAACGCCTGACGAGATCCATGGCAATTGTAAAACCTTATATTACTTCAATAAAGCTTGTTTTTTTAAAAAAAAAAAAAAGTTTGTTAAAAATGTTACATAAGAAAACTATCAACATTAAAAAGCTATTTATTTGTACCGGTTTCACTCTAGGTTGTGTCCGCATTGCATCTAACTTGTATAACCAGCGCACATTTGTGAAAGCGATATTTTGCGCTCCACTTATAATCTTCCAATACACACATGATAGTCATAAAAAACTTACACAAAATGAAAATAATCACTGCATATCCATGTTTTGAAGAACATTAGAAAAGTCCCTTGGTTACATAGACAATCACATAATTGTCTCTGATAACTAACTAAATAATAACTGTGAACATCCTCAAAGTAAAGCAGAATACCAGTTTATGGGAGTCCCTGAAAATAGTAGCCAACCTCCAGGTAATAAATATGTAAATATCTAGATAATGTCCACCTTTTTATGTCCCATAAAAATATATTAAATATTAAGGGCCAGATTATACGTGGTGTGATATTTAGCGCTTTCACTCACGTGCAAACACTGCTACAAGTAAATTTGAACTCGCTGGTTAGCGCGTGTATTACAAGTTGAAAGTAAAATGTTTGTGCATGTACGAAACCTGATGCGCGCTAACTTCAGGACTTCAGATATTGCAACCATGTTAGTTTCTTCTCCCCATAGACTTCAATAGAGCACCCTAAGGCTTAATGCTTGTGTGCTAACCCTACACCACATTATATCTACCGCCCTAAACCCAAATATAGTTATGCATATTTTACATTCCAATGTTCTTTGCATAAAATAAAATGTTCTTTTATATATATATATACTGTATGTATATATATATATATATATATATATATATACATATATATATACTGTATGTATACATATATATATATATATATATATATATATATATATATATATACATATATATGATTCATTTACGTATAATTTGATGTATTATCACTAAAATATTTGGTATCTTAACAAATGTATATGTTTTTACACATGGGTAAACAAAGTGACTTTTCCCTCTCATGAAGTGAATGTAATTCACGAAACGCTTAAGGGCACGCCCACTTCTGACGTCACTTCCTGTCCATGGAGACCAAGCTTCAAACACTTCAGCAACGGACCCTGTCACTGACAGGCTTAAGAATCCACATCCATCCGGATATTGTGAGCTATCTAGAGCTAAAAAAACCATATGGAATCATCATCTAGCTGTATTTACAGCAGTCCATGTAACTATTTATTACGGTTTTCCACCATAAACACCAACTTATCCACCTTAACTCTGGGAGCTTTTCAGAGCTCAAAACCACAACAAGGAATTTACTTTCAGCTGTACTTACAGCATCCTATACCACAATATCACCAAATTTTATCAGCTAGCTGTTTTTGCACCAGCCCTGATAAAAAAATATGGCCTATGAATAAGGCCAGGGGGGCCGAAACGCGTAAGACAGCTTAAGGGATGAGCTGTGATTGAAAATACTATTTGGATTTTAAGAATGTTTTATATTTGAATAAAGCTTTGATTTTTTTAACGCTAAATTTGACTCGCTGGTGTTCTTAAGCTTTTTCTGATAAAAAACTCACTACCGGATTTAAAGAAATATACTATATTTCATCAGATCACCTATTCTGTTCCTGATCTGGACTATTATTAAAGAGGATTTCTGTTTATCATTTTTTATTGGACATTGGAAAATAAAAGTGTTTTTATTTTAAATTTCACTTTGTGTCCTTGCAAGCATCATTTATACACATCTCATGAGTGCTGCAATTAATATCCACAATTGATCTCATAGTATGTAAACTGAGCACTAATTGGTTTGCATACATAAATTTATACCATACTCCAGAGAGGAGAAGCCTTTCAAGTATAAAGAAGGGGAAAAGAAATAAACAGTAACAAGGAAAGAAATTCAGCAAAAAGAATTAAAGTTTCTCTACCTAACTCCAGAGAGGAGAAGTTTGTCTGAAATACCAACATTTCCACCTGCTAAAAGTTTCTGCATACCAGCTGGAAACATCTTTACCACAGATAGGGATTACATCCCCTCCATGCTTCCAACATACCTCACATGTTTGAGGTTAAACAAGGTGAGCACATTTAAATCTCACTTTTAGTTTTTGATTGCCTAGTACTGACATACTGCACCATAATTTGGTTTTGGTTTTCTCCATTCTATGTGCGCTGAACTCTGAAACTCAACTATATATATATATATATATATATATATATATATATATATATATATATATATATATATATATATATATATATATATATATACAGGGGGTGCAGAATTATTAGGCAAGTTGTATTTTTGAGGATTAATTTTATTATTGAACAACAACCATGTTCTCAATGAACCCAAAAAACTCATTAATATCAAAGCTGAATAGTTTTGGAAGTAGTTTTTAGTTTGTTTTTAGTGGGGATATCTGTGTGTGCAGGTGACTATTACTGTGCATAATTATTAGGCAACTTAACAAAAAACAAATATATACCCATTTCAATTATTTATTTTTTACCAGTGAAACCAATATAACATCTCAACATTCACAAATATACATTTCTGACATTCAAAAACAAAACAAAAACAAATCAGTGACCAATATAGCCACCTTTCTTTGCAAGGACACTCAAAAGCCTGCCATCCATGGATTCTGTCAGTGTTTTGATCTGTTCACCATCAACATTGCGTGCAGCAGCAACCACAGCCTCCCAGACACTGTTCAGAGAGGTGTACTGTTTTCCCTCCTTGTAAATCTCATATTTGATGATGGACCACAGGTTCTCAATAGAGTTCAGATCAGGTGAACAAGGAGGCCATGTCATTAGATTTTCTTCTTTTATACCCTTTCTTGCCAGCCATGCTGTGGAGTATTTGGACGCGTGTGATGGAGCATTGTCCTGCATGAAAATCATGTTTTTCTTGAAGGATGCAGACTTCTTCCTGTACCACTGCTTGAAGAAGGTGTCTTCCAGAAACTGGCAGTAGGACTGGGAGTTGAGCTTGACTCCATCCTCAACCCGAAAAGGCCCCACAAGCTCATCTTTGATGATACCAGCCCAAACCAGTACTCCACCTCCACCTTGCTGGCGTCTGAGTCGGACTGGAGCTCTCTGCCCTTTACCAATCCAGCCACGGGCCCATCCATCTGGCCCATCAAGACTCACTCTCATTTCATCAGTCCATAAAACCTTAGAAAAATCAGTCTTGAGATATTTCTTGGCCCAGTCTTGATGTTTCAGCTTGTGTGTCTTGTTCAGTGGTGGTCGTCTTTCAGCCTTTCTTACCTTGGCCATGTCTCTGAGTATTGCACACCTTGTGCTTTTGGGCACTCCAGTGATGTTGCAGCTCTGAAATATGGCCAAACTGGTGGCAAGTGGCATCTTGGCAGCTGCATGCTTGACTTTTCTCAGTTCATGGGCAGTTATTTTGCGCCTTGGTTTTTCCACACGCTTCTTGCGAACCTGTTGACTATTTTGAATGAAACGCTTGATTGTTCGATGATCACGCTTCAGAAGCTTTGCAATTTTAAGAGTGCTGCATCCCTCTGCAAGATATCTCACTATTTTTGACTTTTCTGAGCCTGTCAAGTCCTTCTTTTGACCCATTTTGCCAAAGGAAAGGAAGTTGCCTAATAATTATGCACACCTGATATAGGGTGTTGATGTCATTAGACCACACCCCTTCTCATTACAGAGATGCACATCACCTAATATGCTTAATTGGTAGTAGGCTTTTGAGCCTATACAGCTTGGAGTAAGACAACATGCATAAAGAGGATGATGTGGTCAAAATACTCATTTGCCTAATAATTCTGCACTCCCTGTATATATATATATATGTATATATATATATATATATATATATATATATATATTGAGTATATACAATTTTTTTTTAATTTTTTTTAAATATAGAATAATCTTCCCAACCACTATGGTATAAAAAGTTAAAATCACTCAAACTACTCTTGTTTACAACTGTTGCTTGTCTTCTGATGCCAACTCATAGCTCATTGTTTCATTGAATGTGGTCAATCACGTGACCGGCTTCTGGGGGGACCTGTCAATCACTATCCGCATCAAGAAAAAAGTTTTCTTTTCTAAGCCAAATGTGCACCTTAAGAAAGCCTATTGGCAAAACGTGTTGGTTGTTGCTGGTTACACTGCATAGAATTTTATTTGAAGATTGCAGTCCTATACTGATACACCAGTTTGGCTTAGAACAGAGTCTCCCGGAAGCTGGTCATAGTCTATTTTGCCTTGCAGTCATGTTTCGCTGTATAGAGGGTGTTCTTTTTATCATTTCAGTTCATTTGTTTCTGTAAGGTTTTGTGATACATTTATCCATTCAGAGAAGTGAAAAGTTACAAGATGCAGCTACTTTGATTTTAATGATGAAGGACTCATAAACTCATGACTGTGAGGAGGGGAGGATTCAAATCTTTATGAATTTACAATTTTTCATTTGTGATGTTGCAGTTATTCCATTTACACTTGTGACATAAGGATGAATATATTTTTTCTTACTTTTTCAACCATCCGTGACACACACAATCTTTTTTCTTAACTGAACACATTCTCTGTTACTTAGCTAATAGAGGATGCATGTACTACTGTACTAAAATATACTGTTTGTTGTTTATGTTTTTTATTTCCAGGTAACTTTGACATAGCCTTTACATGTTTATTGTGTGACCTATATTTAATACAGTAATGATATTCTCCTATTGCTTAGGCAGAGGACCAAAATCTTGCTGCACTTGTCATTTAAACAGATTTTTTAAAGATTAAAAAAAGTACGAAACGGGGGCGGAGCAAGCTCTGCATCTGAGCGGTCGCAACTCATATTAGCTCCGGACCGGTCCGGCTTATTTATACACTTATGACCGCTCAGTGCAGCTAAATTTTCTACTAAGCTGGGGTTTATGATCTTGGGAGGCTACACAAGCACCCTGACATTGCCGAGATTGCAACAACTATTGGAGACCGGCCATTTTGATATCCACGTGGAGCCCCAGTCATACCTCACAGTGCAACATGGAGGAACTAAATATAATAACCCAGCTAGAAGCTTTTGGCAATTTGATGCCCCTCAGATTTGCTGATCTGCGGGGAGTGATCAGGGAATGCTCTGATCCGTCCTCATATTTATCGGAACCAAAGACAGCCTTCATGTCCCCAATGACTCACTTTCCAATACCGCAGCACTTTGAGCCAGAACTCATGAGGAGCTTGAAAGAGCCGGGCGTTCAGCCTCACTGGACAGCGTTGACACCAACGAAGGAGACCCGTCTAGTCCTACCGGATATAACAGGAATGAGCTTACTCCTGACTGCTATGGAGGGGGCTGAGGCCTATCTCCCCGGTGAGGTTTGGAACTTTACTTCTTTCCATGCAACGGAGGCTTACCGGCAGGGTCATGAGAGTATAGATGCTGCTGTGCGGCCCTCAACTACATTCTACTCCCCAGCCGAGATCGCGCAGGCCACCACAGCTCACCAGCCAGATTTACTGGGCCCAGAGAAGAAAGATCCTGACGGCCTACAGATCGAAGGATGTCAGATGGTGGGCCAGAGTCTATCCGCAGGACTCCCTGCGCAACAATGTAATGTATGTGTGAGGCCCCTTACACTGAAGGCCTATACTGACAGCTCCCTGGCTATTGGAGCTAAAGCGCCGGAATTCAGACAGCGCTTGTTAATGCACACTGCCTTAAGAGATGATTGCCACATAGGGAAAGGGAGTTCTAACAACGGCAGACACTTGAGAACTGTGGAGGCTTTCATATACAACAGAGCCTTACTAACCTCTCCCTCCTTCCTATATACAAGCACCGGTATGAGTTCACCTCGAGTGCAGAGGGAGCCACAGAACACCACTTTCACTAGGCCCCTGGACTTTTGCTACTATTGAAGTGGAATTGGTTGAACACTGATAGCATTTTCCTAGCCTTGGGAGGAGAACCCATGTACTCTTTACTAGGTAGTTCTGATATAGGGTCCAGAGGGAATACTCCATAAATGAACCTCCTCTTGAGCTAGAAAGCTTCTTTTTTTAACTTAGCTCTTCCCTTTCCCAAATGTTTAATGTTGTACCCTACAATCTCTTTGTTTGCTAAATTGAGTTAGTTTCTTTAGAAGATCGATTGGCTTATTGGTATTTTGCTGGGGGTCATGTTACTTAGCAAAATATACTAAACAGAGTGGAGTATGTTTACCTTTTTTATAGATTCTATGATGTTATTTTTGGCCTTGTTCATAAGTGTTTTTCTGGGGGACATGTTATTTAGCAAAATTTGTTTTCTAATGTATGGGTTTATTGTGAAAGATATCAGTTAATTAAGGGCCCTATTTAAAGGACTCCTCTACCACTAAGATTTGCTCCTACTGTGGGGGTTTATACTACTTAGATAACTCTTTGACTGGGGCTGCCCCCCTAGTTAAAATCCCCTTCCTTTTATTTCTGCAACAATGATTGCTTAGCTATATTTAATGCAGCTGACACTACTTTTACCCTCCTTGTCACAAGCAACCACATATCAAGCTTTGTTCTATGTTTTAGTTACAATTAATTATATACTGCGTATGAGGGGTTGCATCATAACTCTTTATTAACTGCATATATATATATCCATATCCTATCTTGTAAGCAGGTAAATTAAAAGGGGGCACCCCAAGTTGCTATCACTGTCTAACTTTGAATCCTATTTCAGGATCAATGCAATGTCTACATATATCTAACTACTACATAGTGCTTGTGGCAAAATGTTGTATTGCGTGTTGACCTTATGGTGCCCACATACTGGAAGTCACCTAATAATTTATATAACATTTAATAGCTCATTTAAACTAAGCCTTGCAGAATAGCCTCTTTTATACCTCTGCTATTATCTTAAGATGAACAACAAACCTATGCATTAGGGGAATGTATTTAATCCCATAACTCTAGCTAATACTATTACCTCTTTTTGGTCATATCTAACAATAGTTTGTTGCTACCTATTATATTTGCATGTTTTAATATGCTTCATTGCCCCCTCTATCTGAGTATTATCTTCCTTACATTCTGACACATTCAGTTGTATAGGTATCTCTTTTTGTTGCCTAAAGGTTGTGTTATTTTTATTCTATATGTTATATGTTAACATTATTTACGGCTGTATGTATATCATCCCTAGTTCCTCTATGGTCATGCCCACATTATTAGTACACATTATTTGTTCCGGTTGAGCCTCTCTCCTCCCTTTCCCGCTGGTACTTGTTGCCTGCGGGTCATATCCCTCCTCCTTTTTCCTGCATTGAACACATTCTCTGTTATAGGTGACACTCCCCTAGGAGAGGGGCTCACCCTGAGGTCCCCTAGGCCCTAAATAATCTAATATCCCCCTCCACACTATACAACTTTGTAGAGTGCATCTTGACCACTCTCAAATTACACTCATGGTTTTAGCTTGTGTATATATGTTTTCAGGCTCCCTCTATAGGAGTATAAAGGATTGGATGAGTATGGTTATGTTTATATTAAGTAATAATCCTTCGGTTCCAACTAAACTTGCTCCTGGTGCTGACACACTAGCTGGCTCCGCCCTCCCCCCTTTTACATTTTGAGCGGCTCTCGCCCGCTGCATCCCCCTCCCCCATAAATCTATAGAGTTACCTCCTCCCTAGTCTTACCCTTATCTGAATAGATACCTTACTCTTCTTTGTATATACACTGTGTGCAGAATTATTAGGCAAATGAGTATTTTGACCACATCATCCTCTTTATGCATGTTGTCTTACTCCAAGCTGTATAGGCTCGAAAGCCTACTACCAATTAAGCATATTAGGGGATGTGCATCTCTGTAATGAGAAGGGGTGTGGTCTAATGACATCAACACCCTATATCAGGTGTGCATAATTATTAGGCAACTTCCTTTCCTTTGGCAAAATGGGTCAAAAGAAGGACTTGACAGGCTCAGAAAAGTCAAAAATAGTGAGATATCTTGCAGAGGGATGCAGCACTCTTAAAATTGCAAAGCTTCTGAAGCGTGATCATCGAACAATCAAGCGTTTCATTCAAAATAGTCAACAGGGTTGCAAGAAGCGTGTGGAAAAACCAAGGCGCAAAATAACTGCCCATGAACTGAGAAAAGTCAAGCGTGCAGCTGCCAAGATGCCACTTGCCACCAGTTTGGCCATATTTCAGAGCTGCAACATCACTGGAGTGCCCAAAAGCACAAGGTGTGCAATACTCAGAGACATGGCCAAGGTAAGAAAGGCTGAAAGACGACCACCACTGAACAAGACACACAAGCTGAAACGTCAAGACTGGGCCAAGAAATATCTCAAGACTGATTTTTCTAAGGTTTTATGGATTGATGAAATGAGAGTGAGTCTTGATGGGCCAGATGGATGGGCCCGTGGCTGGATTGGTAAAGGGCAGAGAGCTCCAGTCCGACTCAGACGCCAGCAAGGTGGAGGTGGAGTACTGGTTTGGGCTGGTATCAAAGATGAGCTTGTGGGGCCTTTCCGGGTTGAGGATGGAGTCAAGCTCAACTCCCAGTCCTACTGCCAGTTTCTGGAAGACACCTTCTTCAAGCAGTGGTACAAGAAGAAGTCTGCATCCTTCAAGAAAAACATGATTTTCATGCAGGACAATGCTCCATCACACGCGTCCAAGTACTCCACAGCGTGGCTGGCAAGAAAGGGTATAAAAGAAGAAAATCTAATGACATGGCCTCCTTGTTCACCTGATCGGAACCCCATTGAGAACCTGTGGTCCATCATCAAATGTGAGATTTACAAGGAGGGAAAGCAGTACACCTCTCTGAACAGTGTCTGGGAGGCTGTGGTTGCTGCTGCACGCAATGTTGATGGTAAACAGATCAAAACACTGACAGAATCCATGGATGGCAGGCTTTTGAGTGTCCTTGCAAAGAAAGGTGGCTATATTGGTCACTGATTTGTTTTTGTTTTGTTTTTGAATGTCAGAAATGTATATTTGTGAATGTTGAGATGTTATATTGGTTTCACTGGTAAAAATAAATAATTGAAATGGGTATATATTTGTCTTTTGTTAAGTTGCCTAATAATTATGCACAGTAATAGTCACCTGCACACACAGATATCCCCCTAAAATAGCTATAACTAAAAACAAACTAAAAACTACTTCCAAAAATATTCAGCTTTGATATTAATGAGTTTTTTGGGTTCATTGAGAACATGGTTGTTGTTCAATAATAAAATTAATCCTCAAAAATACAACTTGCCTAATAATTCTGCACTCCCTGTAGCTAGGAGAGGACCTTTTTTGCTTATATCACGTTTATGATACTCTACAACAAAACTGAAGTCTTTCTATGTGAAAGCCCACATTTTATGGTAATGTTTGAGATACTAGAATGCAATACTCTCCCAACTATGCTGTGTATACATTGACTTGTAAATGTTTTGGGGCATACCCTATATTCTGTATTTGTTTATGACTTCAATAAAAAATTATTTAAAAAAAAAAAAAAAATAGTACGAAACGGTTTGTGATCTCTTTAATGTAAATTCTCTTCTATAGACATAATGATGCAATTTCTTTACAGATTAAACTATAATTAGGTACTCATTGTCAATTTATGCAGATTTTAGTGATCTTGAAGCAACTGTGTTGGGTCTGTCTACTCCTTTAGGCATAGGGGCTGAATTATCAAGATCCAAATGGAGCTTGATGCTTCCTGTTTCCGGCCTGAAAAACAGAAGTTATGAAGCAGCGGTTTAAAGACGGCCAAAAATCAACCCGATTGAATACGATCGTGTTGATTGACACCCCCTGCTAGCGGCTGATTGGCCGCAAATCTGCAGGGGCAGTATTGCACAAGCAGTATCGATGTGCAGAGGACATGATATGCTACATCGTATTATGTCCGCTTGCACTTTGATAAATATGTCCCATAGTGTGTGATAATACTGCCTCTAAGCATATGATGATTTATCACATTTAAATGGAATCTTTAAGGTATAATGAACTAACACTCCAGAATTTTCAATTACTGCTTTTATATTATAAATGTTGTATTGAATTATTTTGTTTTAATCCATAGACGTTAAAGTGATGGTAAATCCTAGCATTTATATTGCGGCACAATGCCGGATTTCCCGCATGCCTATTGGCTAAGAGGTGGACTGGAAACGGCACCTCTCAGCCAAATAGCACTCTGACATGGGCTGTCTTAGCAGTTCAGTGCAGTGAACGCTGCAAACAAATAAAGGAGCTTTCAGAATGAAGTATTCTATACTTCATGAATGAAAGTCCCCTTTATTTGTTCCAATGGTACAGTAAATCACAAACGCTAGTATTTACCATCACTTTAAGCTTGTGTCAAATTATGAAGAGGATGTAAAGTGTTAAATTAGTTAGTAAATTATCACAGTAGTTAAATACCTAAGTTTGATCTCAGTTGTGTAGTTTTTTCTGGGGTCAGTGCTTCCTTCAGATAGTGCATGCAATTTTAAAAGCTTTCCAATTTATTTTCATCATTAAAATGTGCAGTCTTTTTATATGCACCCTTTTTGAGGCACCATCTCCTACAGAGTATGTGCAAGATTTTAGTATATACGCATAAAAGACATTTATGACATTTGGTAAATTGTATACCTATTAATCATTCATCCATATTATGATGCAGTGCTGCTGGTACTAAGGTTGTTAAAAAAACAAACAAAAAAAAACATCTTGTTATACTGAAACTAGTGAGAGAGACAGGCAGTAGTTCTATTTGTGCAGGACTTCAGCTGTTAAATTCTGAATGACTGAATTTCACCCCTTAAAGATGTGAACTTACTTCATATAACCTCATGCAGTATGAGGTAAGTGGCGTATTTAATGTCCACATACTTTTAGCCATATAATATCTATCTATCTATCTATCTATCTATCTATCTATCATCTATTTATTTATTTATTTATAAAATATTTTACCAGGAAGGATAAATTGAGATTTCTCTCATTTTCAAGTATGTCCTGGGACCACAAAACATTGCATTGATACAAAAGGATACAATTAAATACAAAAACAATAATAATACACAATATATGCAAACATTTAACGTAGAACTGGTAGGAAATATATAATCAACCATGACAGGCGCATTCTGTTTTGAGATATGTAGAGAGGGATCTCTTAAAGAATATTAGGCTTGGGGAAGTTTTTAAAGTGTGAGGGAGGTCATTCCATAATTGTGGTGCTCTGTAGGAAAAGGAGGATCGAACTGCTTTCTTTTTGTATTGAGGCAAGCTAAATAATGTGCTGTTATTGGATCGGAGGTTATAGGAGGTGGGAATAGCAGGGCAGAGCATTCTGCTCAGGTAGAGTGGGAGCTTCCCAGAAAGGCTCTTAAACACAAGGCAGGAAAGATGGAGGGTGTGTCTGTATTCCAGCGACAGCCAGTTTAGTTCTTTCAGCATGTCACAATGGTGGGTCTTATAGTTACATTGTATCACAAAGCGGCAGAACGAGTTATACAACGTATTAAGTTTATTAAGATGAGTTTGCGGTGCAGGTGCATATACTATGTCCCCATAATCCATGATAGGCATCAGCATTTGCTGTACAATCTTTTCCTTTACTGTAGGGCTGAGGCAGGATTTGTTTCTGTACAGGGCACCTAGTTTTGGATAAAGTTTAGATGCAAGTTTTTCTATGTGGAGGCCAAAAGATAGATTGGGGTCTAACAACATACCCAAGTATTTAAAAGAGTGGACTGCGGTCAGCGTGCAATTGGATTTTGTTTTGATGTGAAGATGGGAATTTTGTAATTTGTGTAATTTAGGTCCCGTTCCAAAAGATCATTGTGACAGTTTTGTGATTGTTTAGGAAGAGTTTGTTTTTTGAGATCTACTTTTCTACCTCTGTGAACTGGTCTTGGAGCACTGCTTCAAGCTGTGGCAGATCAGAATTGTTTGCATAGATTACCGTGTCATCTGTGTACATGTGTACAGTTGAGGATTTGCAGACATTAGGCAGATCATTTATAAATAATGTGAATAGTAGGGGGCCGAGAATGGAACCCTGGGGTACACCACACGTGACTGGGACAGGGAGGGAGTTGCTGTCAGAAATGGAGACATATTGTGATCGATCCAATACATATGATCGAAACCAGGTTAATGGACGATCAGCAATACTAGTTTTTTAGTTTGAGCAGTAGTATGTCGTGGTCTACTGTGTCAAAGGCCTTTGCAAAATCAAGGAAAATAGCTCCAGTTAGGTCTTCTTGTTCCATGTCGGTTTGGATGTCGTTGCAAACTTTTAGGAGGGCAGTTGTAGTGGAGTGATTCGGGCGAAAAACCTGACTGATCAGGGGTCAGATAGTTAGATTGTTGGTAATACTCACATAATTGCGTATGGACGCATTTTTCTAAGATTTTTGACAATACTGGGAGCAAAGATATAGGGCGATAATTAGATACCAAGGTTAACTTCCCACTTTTATGGATAGGCACTACTCTTGCAGTTTTCCAAAGTTTGGGTATGTATCCAGACACCAAGGATTCGTTAATTAGGGTTGTGACTGGTTTAGCAATTGCCGGCGCACTGAGCTTCAACAGCATTGCTGGGATTTGATCAGGTCCAGACTGATTTTTCATTTTTAGATTATTAAGGTGTTTCTTAACGACATTGATGGGTACAGGTCTAAAATTGAACGTCTCTATATTGGGTCTTTGCTGATTTAGTGGGGCCTGATCCACATTTGTAGTTTCAGGATGCGTGTCATTTATTAGTTTGTCAATCAGGGTGGTGGAGCATCTGACAAAATAACTATTAAAGGCATTTGCTACTTCTAAGGGGTATTATTATTATCAGTTATTTGTAGAGCACCAACAGATTCCGCAGCGCTATAAACAAAGGGGGAGTACAACAAAACAATTATAGGGTAGAGGGCCCTGACAAGAGTTGCACTGTTGTAGTCAGCTCTTAAGAAGGTGATCTACAAACAGCTGGACTTTTAGGCTTACATGCTAAGAGGGTTCAGGGCATTGCAGTGGAGGAGAGGAACTGGTATTAGGAAAGGTTAGCGTAGGTTGTATGCGTCCCTGAACAGTAGAGTCTTTAGGGAGCACCTGAAGCTTTTAAAACTAGAAGAGAGTCTTGTGGAGCGAGGCAGAGAGTTCCACAAGATGGGAGCCCGTCTGGAGAAGTCCTGTAAACGGCAGTGTGATGAGGTGACAAGAGAGGAGGAGAGTAGGAGGTCATGAGCAGAGCGAAGGGGAGGGAGAGTATCTGGAGACAAGGTCTTAGATGTAGGGGGGAGCAGTGCAGTTGAGGGCTTTGTATGTAAGAGTGAGAGTTTTGTGTTTGATCCTAGAGGCAAGAGGTAGCCAGTAAAGGGATTGGCAGAGAGGCGCAGCAGATGAAGAGCGACGTGTAAGGAAGATGAGTCTGGCAGAGGCATTCATTATGGATTGTAAAGAAGCTAGGCGGCAGGTGGGGAGACCAGAGAGAACAAAGTTGCAGTAATCAAGGAGCTAAAGAATGAGAGAGTGGATTAAAATCTTAGTTGTGTCTTGTGTAAGGAAGTGTCTAATTTTAGAGATGTTTTTAAGGTGGAAGGCTGTAGCCAAGGACTGAATGTGAGGAGTGAAGGAAAGATCTGAGTCAAATGTGACCCCGAGACATCGGGCATTTGGGGTAGGGGTAATGATGGAGTTGTCGAAAATTATAGAGATATTGGGGGTGGAGATTTTGGAAGAAGGGGGGAAAATGAGGAGCTCAGTTTTGGAGAGATTTAGCTTGAGGTAGTGAGAGGACATCAGTCCATATGAAGGGGTTTGGAAAATGAATTGCAGGCAGTACCAATATTAGTTGTAAATAAAATTAGATATTTATTGAAAACTTAGTTAAAATTCCATAGTTGGAAGGCACATTTTATGTATACATACAACCTCAGCACACAGGTGCTGCATCCGACGCGTTTCCTGCTTTACAACAAGCACTTCATCAGGGATACACAGCTGTTTTCCCTGTGAATATTTAAACCTTTCACATTTAACCCTTAACAATGCTGTCAGAACTTTCAATGGTCTTTCCATACCGCATTGATAATATAGTGAGAGGACATCCAGGAAGAGATGTGAGAAAGACAGTTAGTGACACGGGTTAGCAAGGAAGGAGATAGTTCTAGTGCAGAGAAGTAGATTTGGGTGTCATCGGCATACAAATGATATTGGAAACCGTGGGACTTAATTAGGGAACCTAGTGATGACGTATAGATTGAGAAGATAAGGGGACCAAGGACAGAGCCTTGCGGTACTCCAACAGAAAGTGGTGACGGGGCAGAGGAGGCCCCAGAGAAGGCTACACTGAAGGTATGGTTTGACAGGTAGGAAGAGAGCCATGAAAGGGCTGTGTCACAGATGCCGAAGGATTGGAGGGTTTGGAGCAAAAGAGGGTGGTCGACAGTGTCAAAGGCTGCGGACAGATCATGGTTGTCCACAGTGACAGTGGGGGGTTGGGAGTGGATTGGAGGATTTTTAAGTTATTTATGAGTTTCCAAAACTTTCTAGGGTTTAATATGTTATTGTTCAGATTTTCACAGAAATAATGGGCCTTGGCTAATTTTGTTTGTTTAGAGCATATATTTCGCCATTTTCTATATACACAGTGATCGTTCATAGATCCTGTATGTTTGAATTTTGACCACAATGAATCCCGAAACTGGTACATTTGAATGAGGTCAGCTGTGATCCAATTCAGGTGTGCTCCTTTTACTCTCACCTTACGCAGTGGGGCATGTAAATTCCAAACTTGTAGGAGTTCAGACTGAAAGAATTCAACTGCAGAGTCTAGATCAGGGATTCATTTTAATCTGTGCCAGGGGAGGTTCTGGATGTCAATTAGAAAAGATTGAAGATTACATTTTTTGAAGGATCTGGTGATTTTAACCTTGGGAGAGGATTTAGTTGCCTTTATTTTGTGCACGCAGTACACTAAGCAGTGATCACTGAAATTGTTAAGGAGAACACCTGCCTCCTGGATTCGGTCGGGAGAAGTGGAGAGAATCCAGTTGAGCAGGGTGTGATTATGGCTTTTGATGTTTATGCGAGTTGGGGAGGAGATTAATTGCGTTAGCTGCAAAGATTTAAACAGTGAGCGACAGCTGTTATTTTTTGGATTCAGCCAATCAAAATTTCACTTTTTGGGTTTTGAGCTATGGTTTCACTAAGGAGATGTGCTATGTCAGAAATGGAATGCACAGGGGAGCTAGGTGGGCGGTAGATTTCTGCAACAATGATTGATTTACTGCACCGGATCTCAATTTTGCCAGAAAGGAAATCAAAGGTGGCAGAAGAGCTATATTTTTGTAAGGGGGTGAACTTTATGGAAATGTCAGCATAAATTACAATGCCGCATCCTCTCTTTGATCTAGCATTTCTATGGCATGAATACCCATGAATTGCAATGGCAGACTCAGGTATTTTTGCGGTTAGCCTCGATTCAGAGATCACAATGATTTTGGGCTTGTAATGTGAACACCAAGCTTGCAGTGCATCGATTTTTGGTAGTAAGCTGCGAATATTACAGTGCACAAAGGCGAGGCCTTTTTTAGCTGGAAGGCTAGGAATGGAATTTGTTGCTGGACCAGGGTTAGACTCTACATCATTTACAAGGGCAAGTAACATAAGGAAAAGGAATTTGGAAATCATTTTTGTTTGGCCATATAGTGAATGTGATACTTTATAATTTTGTGAGGTGGGGGTAGGGGGGGTATTTTTAATAACCCTCCACCAGCACTCAGCAGATAAGTTACAGCAACAGAGCAGGCCATGGTGTATGATAATGTGTTTTCCAGTTTAAGGTGTGTGTTTATGGCGGTAATGATAGGAACAAAATTGGAGTGAGAAAAGAGTTATCATGAATAACAGTATGGTCATATTTGGATTCATGTTAGTGGTATAAGGTGTGTAGATGGCGAGGGAAAAAAAAAGTATATACTATTGTTGTGTGATATGTAGCTATTTGTAGGAAGAGAGGGTATGTATTTTAAAAGGTTAAGTAAAAGGAAGGATGTGTTGATTAGTGTTTGCACCTGTCATTTAATGAGAAATAAAGTAGTGTGGGAGACTATCTATAAATGAAGAAATGAGCCTGGGGTGGGTGCGTTGAGGGGCAGGGCGGGAGGGAAACTATCTTCCATAGGCTACCTGTTTGCATAGCAGTGGTACAGCTGAGTTGAATGTCTGTATTTTCTTATTAAGACTGGGGTAGATTATGCTTTTAAAATCAGGCTGAAGGAGAGAGATATATTAGCGTCAGATTGGCCTGCAAAAGTTTAAAGGAATGGGGAGGTACTATGTCTATGGACATTTGAGCTAATGGTCATTTAAGCAAACACAGGGAAAGTTGAAAATTACAGAGATAAGACACAGGTATTCATACAGGGGAATAAACCATTAAACAAAGTACAAAAAAGATATATGGGCCTTAACTGGTCAAACTAACTTTTTTTTTTTTGTGGTTTAATTCAGGAATACAAGCATTAGGTGTTGACAAGAATTTGGTTACAAAACATATGCATGAACAAAAGGATAATCAATGGTAACATCATGACTAAGCTAAAAAAAACAAGTCATAAGAATAATACTTGTCAGTCAATACAGAGTACCTACATTTCGGGCCCGATGAGCCTCTCGTGGCTTTAATTTCTGTAAACTCAAGTAATATAGTAGGTATGTCTATGATAGAATAGACCTTAATAGGGTCTACTAGGAAACCACATTATTCATTTTATATAAAGTTTAAATTATGTGAACAAGGTGACACAATGTATATAATGTATCAGCATCGGGGTATATGTCATATTGCGTATCATGTGCGAGCTACAGACAAGAGTAACCAAAAGGGAGATAGAGTGGGTTAGGGATGGGGAGATGGGGAAGGGAGAGAAGGAAAGGGGAAAAAAAAGGGATTAGGGGGAAAGTGGAAGAAAGAAAAGTGAAGAATAGGCTGCAGGGTGCAAGGACCTATGGTTCCTGGCAAAAAAGCTGTCTAGCCTGCCAAGCTAAGATGGGCCTGAAGTGTTTTCACTGGTTTCCTGGCCTTTCTTTATGGTCTACCTGATCGACTCCCAAACCTCTCATGCCTGCGCATGTAGAAGTGATTTGTTTTGTTGATTGAAAATCGGACCTTCCATAAGTTCCAGGAAGGTCATTAGGTTAAACTAACTTTTAACATAATGGTCAGACATAATGGTGACAAAATATGCATTTAAAATGATCAAAACAAAGCAAAAAAAAAAAAAAACAAATACAATATACAGTATATAGAAATAAACACATCAGAAAATAACAAGGTAGGTAAAATAAAGTGATATTACTGTCTTCCATAGGCTACCTGTTTGCATAGCAGTGGTACAGCTGAGTTGAATGTCTGTATTTTCTTATTAAGACTGGGGTAGATTATGCTTTTAAAATCAGGCTGTTTGCATAGCAGTGGTACAGATGAGTTTAATGTCTGTATTTTCTTATTAAAGGGACATGAAAGCCAATTTTTTTTCTTTCGTGATTTAGAAAGAGCATGTCATTTTAAACAACTTTCTAATTTACTGCTATTATCTAATTTGCTTCATTCTCTTGATATCACTTGCTGAAAAGCATATCTAGATATGCTCAGTAGCTGCTCATTGGTTGCTGCACCTAGAGGCCTTGTGTGATTGGCTCACACATGTGCGTTGCTATTTCTTCAACAAAGGATATCTAAAGAATTGAGCAAATTAGATAATAGAAGTAAATTGGAAAGTTTTTTAAAATTGCATGCCCTATCTGAATCATGAAAGTTTAATTTTGACTAGACTGTCTCTTTAAGACTGGGGTAAATTATGCTTTTAAAATCAGGCTGTTTGCATAGCAGTGGTACAGCTGAATTGAATTCCTGTATTTTCTTATTAAGACTGGGGTAGATTATGCTTTTAAAATCAGGCTGAAGGAGAGAGATATATTAGCGTCAGATTGGCCTGCAAAAGTTTATTAGCGTCTATCTATCTATCTATCTATCTATCTATCTATCTGTCTGTCAATTCCTTTTTCTGTCTATCTATAAACTTAAAACTGGGGGGGGGGGGCGTTCTTTTACATCTTTTTTACTGGAACTATTTTACATATTAATTTTTAACACTATGCACATCTATATTAATAAATATCTGTGACATTGATCAGACATAAAGGAACACTCAAAATATCAGTTTTTTACAGCATCTCTTTTTTATTCTTTTTCTGGCTTATTTGCTTTCTCATTAGTACACATTTGCTGCCAGAAGAGGTAAATTGCTATATATTAACTATAATGTACTTTGAAACACATTATTGAATGAGCATTTAAGACTTACCTTTGCACCAAGGGTTAAAGAGAATGTAGGTATCAGTCTCTGAATTTCTACTTGATCTCAAGATTCCAAATTGAGTCAAAACAGCAACATACATGCGGAATTTGCCAATGATGCAGTCAGGTGCTGATAAAATGGTCAAATTAACAGAATTCATTTCATTCCGGGTGATTTTTGCTCCCCATTTTCCTGTTTCCAATTCATCCACAATAGGAATGGGAATATAGGTGCCTTTGCTTTGTTGTGGATATCGACCTGAAAGCATCAATAAGAAATTGATTACATATTGTAAAACAGATAATTAAATAGCATTTTACCAAAGTATCTGCATACATCTCAAAAGTTGGAAAAACAATTACAATTTAAAATAAATGAATACCATAATATACTTATTGTATTAGATTTCTTTGTAATGCACATATAGCCAAATATATAGAAGCAACAACTTTAATATAGATTTCATGCCATCACTGCAGATACTTTACAGTAAAATACTATAATGAGATTTGAAAAATGATGTGATGTTCTTCAATTAGATTTCTGTCAATGAGCAGGAATCTTCACCCAACAGAGACATTAATATTTCTGTCTATGATTTAAGTTTTAAAGCTTATCTGTAACAAAAAATAATAAATCCTTTGATCCCTTGTAAAATAAAAATTACAAAGTGAATAATTAGCATAAGGTAGGCAGCTTACTCATACTCTTTTTGTAGTAACCAAGGTGTGCAAATAACTTAGGTATACTGAAGCATGACCGCTGCAAATACAAATGGTACAAAGGACCATTATAGTGCAACAATGTCATGCTCCAATTTGTCAAAGCATTTAATATAAGCACTAAAAACCCTGCAAATCTATGTGTTAACATGGTTAAACACACAGGTAAAGTACAGCTCGGGAGCCAGAGAGGTCTCCTGGTCCTGAGCAAAAACTGCAGGTATATCAATCAGCAGGGACAGTTCCACAGATTTGCAGGGTTGCTAGTGATAACGATGGACTATAAGGGCTAGAGATGCGCATTCCTTTTTGGACGATTGCATAAAATGTAATATTGTTTTTGAAACAATCTTAACATGTGCTGTGGTATCAGACTATTTGTTTATTCCAAACGTTAAAACAAGCTGTTGAATTCCTGAACAACTTTTGGTTACAGTTTACTTTAACAGTATAATTGCTATATTTTTTGTGGGTAATCTACAGTATTTTCCATGTTGTGGCTCAACAGCAACAATTATATTGTTTCTTTGTTTTTGTGAATATAATATCAAAAGAAGATGGTATACATAATTGCAGCCTGAGATGAGAAGACAGAGAAAACAGAACAAATAATGAGATCTGTTAAATAATTAAAAGACAGGGCTTCCATTATTTATATCACAATGTACTGCATCCAGTCATTTTTCTATGGCAGCAAACACTGGTGTCAAAACACCCAAGAAAGGCTTAATGTGCCCTCTGCTGCTGTTCCATCATGACTATCTCAGCCCATGGAATTCCCAGCGCCACCCACAAAAGACACAACATTTATTTTCTGCCTCCTCTGACTCCTTCCACTGAACAGTTGCTATGCATCCCACAGGCCTCCATAACTTAGTCCTCAGCTTTCTGATCCCTACATAGGACTCTACATGGTAAATGTTTGCCCCCCCAACCTTCTCACGTAACTAAGGGTTAACTCTAACATTATCCTTAACACTAATATAACATATACCAGACCTAACCCTTACATAACTAATCCTAAGCATAATTATAATTCCAATCACTAATACAACCTCAAAACTGGGGACTGCCACTGCTGATTGGGTCACCTGCAGTTTCCTCTTGGGACTAATTGTTGGCTTTGGCTCCTGAGCGTATCTTTACTTCAGGGTAAATCTATCTCAAGTGGTCCAACAACTTAAATTGGTTAATTTTTTAATTTGTTTTTGAGTGATTATCTCTTTGAAAGTTTTTAAATTTTATTTTACTTGGTTTAACTACGGCGGCCATCTTTGTGTCATGGTGCATGACAAATTTTGGTTATTCAGATGTTTACAGATATCTCAGCTCAGGATCTTTCTAGCTCCTTGGAACAAAAAACAATGTCTAGAGCACATTATTAGGTACATGTACATATAAAGACATTTTGCACATTCTTCCTCCTTAGACTTAGAACTTAAGTCATAATTTAATGATCAAGATTGCTGAAAGTTTCACTTGTAGGGCCAAATTATAATGGGAAGGGTTTGTGCCTCAGTCCTAATTCTTTCTTAGGGACTACCTAGGTAAGTATAGTGCATGCTGAACATTTCAGGCTTGAGACTTATTTTTTCGTATGATGGCAAGCAGATAGGAACCTGAACATTTTCACAGATATAGGTCCTCTATGGTAGTATTCTGTTGTAAAAATAGTTTGAGATTTTACTATTTACAGAGCTAGGGACAGTAGAAATATTTAGAAAAGCAAACTTTATTCATACATTTTGAGAAATGAACAGTTGCAATATAAGCATAGCAAATAATAAAGAAGAAAAGTATTTGAAAGTAATTATTTTATGATTTTCAAGTAGGTCTAATATGTTACTACATTTGAAGCATGATCTATCATGTTGGTGACATTAGGGCAGAATGATTTGTCTCTGCATGTCTGGGCATGCCCAAACCTGCAAGTGTGTGGACAATGCTTCATAGGTCACTGTGTCCTACCTGCTACAAAAAAATGTTTGTGATTGAAAAAAAAAAAATAACACATGTATGTAGCAGAGTGAGAACTATGTATTACCTTAAGATAATCTTCAGAAGGTTGACGCAGCTTGTGCTGTTCTTGGTGTATCTTCTGTATTAAAATTTGAAGATAAGTGCAGATAAAAGACTAACGGCTAGATTGCAAGTTTTGTGGTAAGGTGAAAAAGCAGCGTTAACAGGTCCCTTAATCTAAGTCTAACCCTAACACCCCCCCCAACTTAAATATAATTAAAATAAATCTAAATAAAACATACTATCATTACCTAAATTATTCCTATTTAAAACTAAATACTTACCTGTAAAATAAACCCTAAGCTAGCTACAATATAACTAATAGTTACATTGTAGCTAGCTTAGGTTTTATTTTTATTTTACAGGCAAGGTTGTATTTATTTTAACTAGGTAGAATAGTTACTAAATAGTTATTAACTATTTACTAACTACCTAGCTAAAATAAATGCAAATTGACCTGTAAAATAAAACCTAACCTAAGTAACACTAACACCTATCACTACACTACAATTAAATAAATTCCATAAATTAAATACAATTAACTAAATTCTAAACAATTAGCTAAATTACAAAAAAACCCCACCAAATTACAGAAAATAAAAAGCAAATTACAAGATCTTTAAACTAATTACACCTAATCTAATAGCCGTATCAAAATAAAAAAAAAAACAAAATAAAAAAAATACCCTAGCCTAAAGAAATCAGCTCTTTTACCTGAAAAAAATACAAACAACCCCCCAACAGTAAAACCCACCACCCACACAACCAACCCCCCAAATAAAACCCTAACTAAAAAAACCTAAGCTCCCCTTTGCCCTGAAAAGGGCATTTAGCTCTATTGCGGCCCAAAGCCTTAACCTAAAAATAAAACCCACCCAATAAACCCTTAAAAAATCCTAAAACACTAACCCCCAAAGATCCACTTACCGGGAGAAGTCTTCATCCAAGCGGCAAGATGTCCTCAACAAAGCCGCAGAAGTGGTCCTCCAGACGGGCAGAAATGGTCCTCCAGACGGGCAGAAATCTTCATCCAGACGGCATCTTCTATCTTCATCCATCCGGCATGGAGCAGGTCCATCTTCAAGACATCCGGCATGGAGCATCCTCTTCCAACGACGACTACATGACGAATGGCTATCATTCATATATCATTCATATAGAATTATATCAGCCAATTGGAATCTAAGGGACGCCATCTTTGATGACGTCACTTAAAGGTACCTTCATTCATCGTGTAGTCGTCGTTGGAAGAGGATGCTCCACTGCCCGTCTGGAGGACCACTTCTGTCCGTCTGGAGGACCACTTCTGCCGGCTTCATTGAGGACATCTTGCCGCTTGGATGAAGACTTCTCCCAGTAAGTGGATCTTTGGGGGTTAGTGTTAGGATTTTTTAAGGGTGTATTGGGTGGGTTTTACTTTTAGGTTAGGGCTTTGGGCCACAATAGAGCTAAATGCCCTTGTAAGGACAATGCCCATCCAAATGCCCTTATCAGGGCAATGGGGAGTTTAGTTTTTTTTAGTTAGGGTTTTATTCGGGGGGTTGGTTGTATGGGTCGTGGGTTTTACTGTTGGGGGGGTTGTTTGAATTTATTTTTTTCAGGTAAAAGAGCTGATTTCTTTAGGGCAATGCCCCACAAAAGGCCCTTTTGAGGGTTATTGGTAGTTTAGTTTAGGCTAGGGTTTTTTTTATTTTGGGGGGGGGGCTTTTTTATTTTGATAGGGCTATTAGATTAGGTGTAATTAGGTTAAAGATCTTATAATTTGTTTTTTTATTTTCTGTAATTTTTTTTGTAATTTAGCTAATTGTTTTGAATTTAGTTAATTGTATATAATTTAGAGAATTTCTTTAATTGTAGGGTTAGGTTAGGTGTTAGTGTAACTTAGGTTAGGTTTTATTTTACAGGTAAATTTGTATTTATTTTAGCTAGGTAGCTAGTATTTATTTAGTAACTATTCTACCTAGTTAAAATAAATACAAACTTGCTTGTTAAATAAAAATAATCCCTACGCTAGCTACAATGTAACTATTAGTTATATTGTAGCTAGCTTGGGCCTAGATTTAGAGTTGGGCGGTAGCCGTGAAAACCAGCGTTAGAGGCTCCTAACGCTGGTTTTAGGCTACCTCCGGTATTTGGAGTCACTCAAAAAAGGGTCTAACGCTCACTTTTCAGCCGCGACTTTTCCATACCGCAGATCCCCTTACGTAAATTGCGTATCCTATCTTTTCAATGGGATTTTTCTAAATACGGTATTTAGAGTCATGTCTGAAGTGAGCGTTAGAATTCTGACGACAAAACTCCAGCCGCAGAAAAAAGTCAGTAGTTAAGAGCTTTCTGGGCTAACGCTGGTTCATAAAGCTCTTAACTACTGTACTCTAAAGTACACTAACACCCATAAACTACCTATGTACCCCTAAACCGAGGTCCCCCCACATCGCCGCCACTCGATTACATTTTTTTAACCCCTAATCTGCCGACCGCCACCTACGTTATACTTATGTACCCCTAATCTGCTGCCCCTAACACCGCCGACCCCCAAAATTATATTTATTAACCCCTAACCTGCCCCCCACAACGTCGCAGCCAGCTACCTACAATAATTAACCTCTAATCTGCCGACCGCAAAGCGCCGCCACCTACGTTATACTTATGTACCCCTAATCTGCTGCCCCTAACACCGCCGACCCCTATATTATATTTATTAACCCCTAATCTGCCCCCCTCAACGTCGCCTCCACCTGCCTACACTTATTAACCCCTAATCTGCCGAGCGGACCGCACTGCTATTATTATAAAGTTATTAACCCCTAATCCGCCTCACTAACCCTATAATAAATAGTATTAACCCCTAATCTGCCCTCCCTAACATCGCCGACACCTAACTTCAAACATTAACCCCTAATCTGCCGACTGGAGCTCACCGCTATTCTAATAAATGTATTAACCCCTAAAGCTAAGTCTAACCCTAACACTAACACCCCCTAAATTAAAAATATTTTTAATCTAACGAAATTAATTAACTCTTATTAAATAAATTATTCCTATTTAAAGCTAAATACTTACCTGTAAAATAAATCCTAATATATCTACAATATAAATTATAATTATATTATAGCTATTTTAGGATTAATATTTATTTTACAGGTAACTTTGTATTTATTTTAACCAGGTACAATAGCTATTAAATAGTTAAGAACTATTTAATAGCTAAAATAGTTAAAATAATTACAAATTTACCTGTAAAATAAATCCTAACCTAAGTTACAATTAAACCTAACTCTACACTATCAATAAATTAATTAAATAAAATACCTACAATTACCTACAATTAAACCTAACACTACACTATCAATAAATTAATTAAATACAATACCTACAAATAACTACAATGAAATAAACTAACTAAAGTACAAAAAATAAAAAGAACTAAGTTACAAAAAATAAAAAAATATTTACAAACATAAGAAAAATATTACAACAATTTTAAACTAATTACACCTACTCTAAGCCCCCTAATAAAATAACAAAGCCCCCCAAAATAAAAAAATGCCCTACCCTATTCTAGATTACTAAAGTTCAAAGCTCTTTTACCTTACCAGCCCTGAACAGGGCCCTTTGCGGGGCATGCCCCAAGAAGTTCAGCTCTTTTGCCTGAAAAAAAAACATACAATACCCCCCCCCCAACATTACAACCCACCACCCACATACCCCTAATCTAACCCAAACCCCCCTTAAATAAACCTAACACTAAGCCCCTGAAGATCTCCCTACCTTGAGTCGTCTTCACCCAGCCGAGCCAAATTCTTCATCCAAGCGGAGCAAGAAGAGGTCCTCCATCCAGTAGAAGTCTTCATCCAAGCGGGGCAGAAGAGGTCTTCCATCCGATTGAAGTCTTCATCCAAGCGGGATCTTCTATCGTCATCCATCCGGAGTGGCGCGGCAGGATCCTGAAGACCTCCGACGCGGAACATCCATCCTGGCCGACGACTGAACGACGAATGACGGTTCCTTTAAATGACGTAATCCAAGATGGCGTCCCTCGAATTCCGATTGGCTGATAGGATTCTATCAGCCAATCGGAATTAAGGTAGGAATATTCTGATTGGCTGATGGAATCAGCCAATCAGAATCAAGTTCAATCCGATTGGATGATCCAATCAGCCAATCAGATTGAGCTCGCATTCTATTGGCTGTTCCAATCAGCCAATAGAATGCGAGCTCAATCTGATTGGCTGATTGGATCAGCCAATCGGATTGAACTTGATTCTGATTGGCTGATTCCATCAGCCAATCAGAATATTCCTACCTTAATTCCGATTGGCTGATAGAATCCTATCAGCCAATCGGAATTCGAGGGACGCCATCTTGGATGACGTCATTTAAAGGAACCGTCATTCGTCGTTCAGTCGTCGGCCAGGATGGATGTTCCGCGTCGGAGGCCTTCAGGATCCTGCCGCTCCGCTCCTGATGGATAACGATAGAAGATCCCGCTTGGATGAAGACTTCAATCGGATGGAAGACCTCTTCTGCCCCGCTTGGATGAAGACTTCTACCGGATGGAGGACCTCTTCTTGCTCCGCTTGGATGAAGAATTTGGCTCGGCTGGGTGAAGACGACTCAAGGTAGGGAGATCTTCAGGGGCTTAGTGTTTGTTTTTTTTAAGGGGGGTTTGGGTTAGATTTGGGGTATGTGGGTGGTGGGTTGTAATGTTGGGGGTGGGGGGTATTGTATGTTTTTTTTTACAGGCAAAAGAGCTGAACTTCTTGGGGCATGCCCCGCAAAGGGCCCTGTTCAGGGCTGGTAAGGTAAAAGAGCTTTGAACTTTTGTAATCTAGAATAGGGTAGGGCATTTTTTTTATTTTGGGGGGCTTTGTTATTTTATTAGGGGGCTTAGAGTAGGTGTAATTAGTTTAAAATTGTTGTAATATTTTTCTTATGTTTGTAAATATTTTTTTATTTTTTGTAACTTAGTTCTTTTTTATTTTTTGTACTTTAGTTAGTTTATTTCATTGTAGTTATTTGTAGGTATTGTATTTAATTAATTTATTGATAGTGTAGTGTTAGGTTTAATTGTAGGTAATTGTAGGTATTTTATTTAATTAATTTATTGATAGTGTAGAGTTAGGTTTAATTGTAACTTAGGTTAGGATTTATTTTACAGGTAAATTTGTAATTATTTTAACTATTTTAGCTATTAAATAGTTCTTAACTATTTAATAGCTATTGTACCTGGTTAAAATAAATACAAAGTTACCTGTAAAATAAATATTAATCCTAAAATAGCTATAATATAATTATAATTTATATTGTAGCTATATTAGGATTTATTTTACAGGCAAGTATTTAGCTTTAAATAGGAATAATTTATTTAATAAGAGTTAATTAATTTTGTTAGATTAAAATTATATTTAATTTAGGGGGTGTTAGTGTTAGGGTTAGACTTAGCTTTAGGGGTTAATACATTTATTAGAATAGCGGTGAGCTCCAGTCGGCAGATTAGGGGTTAATAATTGAAGTTAGGTGTCGGCGATGTTAGGGAGGGCAGATTAGGGGTTAATACTATTTATTATAGGGTTAGTGAGGCGGATTAGGGGTTAATAACTTTATAATAATAGCGGTTCGGTCCGCTCGGCAGATTAGGGGTTAATAAGTGTAGGCAGGTGGAGGCGATGTTGTGGGGGGCAGATTAGGGGTTAATAAATATAATATAGAGGTCGGCGGTGTTAGGGGCAGCAGATTAGGGGTACATAAGGATAATGTAAGTAGCGGCGGTTTACGGAGCGGCAGATTAGGGGTTAAAAATAATATGCAGGGGTCAGCGATAGCGGGGAGGCAGATTAGGGGTTAATAAGTGTAAGGCTAGGGGTGTTTAGACTCGGGTACATGTTAGGGTGTTAGGTGCAGACGTAGGAAGTGTTTCCCCATAGCAAACAATGGGGCTGCATTAGGAGCTGAACGCGGCTTTTTTGCAGGTGTTTTTTTTTCAGCTCAAACAGCCCCATTGTTTCCTATGGGGGAATCGTGCACGAGCACGTTTTTGAGGCTGGCCGCGTCCGTAAGCAACTCTGGTATCGAGAGTTGAAGCTGCGTTAAATATGCTATACGCTCCTTTTTTGGAGCCTAACGCAGCCTTTATGTGGACTCTCAATACCAGAGTTATTTTTATGGTGCGGCCAGAAAAAAGCCGGCGTTAGCTACGCGGGTCCTTACCGACAAAACTCTAAATCTAGCCGTTAGTGTTTATTTTACAGGTAAGTATTTCGTTTTATTTAGTAAGTATTTAGTTTTAAATAGGAATTATTTAGGTAATGATAGCAATTTTTATTTAGATTTATTTTAATTATATTAAAGTTAGGGGGTGTTAGGGTTAGACTTAGATTTAGGGATTAATAAATTTAATATAGTGGCGGTGATGTTGGGGGAGGCAGATTAGGGGTTAATAAATGTAGGTAGATGGCGGAGATGTTAGGGACGGCAGATTAGGGGTTAATATATTTAACTAGTGTTTGCGATGCGGGAGTATGGCGGTTTAGGGGTTAATATATTTATTATAGTGGCGGCAACATTGGGGGCGGAAGATTAGGGGTTAATAACATTATGTAGGTGTCAGCGATGTTGTGGGCAGCAGATTAAGGGTTAATAAATATAATGTAAGTGTTGGCGACATTGGGGGCAGCAGATTAGGGGTTAATAAGTATAATGCAGGTGCCGGCGATGTCGGGGGCGGCAGATTAGGGGTTAATAAGTGTAAGATTAGGGGTGTTTAGACTCGGGGTTCATGTTAGGGTGTTAGGTGTAAACATAAAATGTATTTCACCATAGGAATCAATGGGGCTGCGTTACTGAGCTTTACGCTGCTTTTTGGCAGGTGTTAGACTTTTTATCTCCCCATTGATGTCTATGGAGAAATCGTGCACGAGCACGTACAACCAGCTCACCAATGATTTACGCAGCGTTGGTATTGGAGAGCGGTATGGAGCTCAATTTTGCTCTACGCTCACTTCTTGTCTTTTAACACCGGGTCTCTGAAAACCTGTAATACCAGCGCTGTAGCTAAGTGAGCAGTTACAATAACGTGCAAGTTAACACCGCACCCCAGATAACGCAAAACTCGTAATCTGGTCGTAAGTGCTTTAAGAGCTAAAGTAGGAAGATTTATGAAACTTAGAAGAGAAAACATGAAAGTAACTGGGCTTCATGAACTGAAACTCAAGGGTACGTTCAACAGGTGTGATTGAATTCTATCTATAAGAATATTTCACTGTTTTCAGGTGGTATCAGAGAGTACTATAAGGTGCTTCTTTACTGCTGCATCACAAGATTTTAAGAAAATGCAGTGATGAAATCTGTCCCCCTCCTTCTAAGGACAATGATGACCATTGGTGGATGGACTTGATTGAGGAAAACTGTTTTTCTAAAATTCCTCCACCCACCTGGACCAAGAACATCATTCAAGATATTTGCTGAGAACAAAGTGAGGGTTCCCATGAACAATATTCTCAGAAAATTGACACCTGCTGTGTTGACTTCTGCCACCAGATGCTCCCAAAATATTTCCAAGAGACTGAGTAAGAAAACATAACAGCTTCTAATTAAACATGTAGCTTGAACTTGTGGTGTGTCAATCATAAACATAATTACTTTAAAATACTGTTCATGTTTATTATTATATTACACTTATATTGCATCTGTTCATCCCTCAAAAGGTATGAATAAAGTAGGCTTTTATAAATATTTCTACTAGCCCTACCTCTGTAACCAGTGGAATATCAAACTAAATATATTTTTTAAAGCAGAATGCTACAGAGGACTAATATCTGTGAAAATTTTAGGTTCCTATCTTGCCCCCCACCAGAAATAATCAACCTGAAAGTGAGGGAATATGTTTAAAAATTGCTTTCCCCCCTCCCCCATTAAAAAATACAAAAATAAGAGAAGTCTCAAACCTGAAATGTCCTGCATTCATTATATACTTAAAGGCAAGTCCAAAAAAAATTTCATGTTTCAAATAGGGCATGTAATTTTAAGCAACTTTCCAATTTACTTTTATCACCAATTTTGCTTTGTTCTCTTGGTATTATTAGTTGAAAGCTAAACCTAGGAGGTTCATATGCTAATGTCTTAAACTGGGGGATTGGTACTTAAGGGATTATCTATTTTTTAAAGCAACAAAAATGCTGGTGTTGACTGTCCCTTTAACTAGGTACTAACTAAAATAATTTGGACCAAGACTGGAACCCATGATCATGATCATGATCATTACATTAGGACTTAAGTCTATAGAACAAGAATGTGCAAAATATCTATATATGTACATGTACATTGTAATGTGATCTAGACATCAGTAATTCCAAGGAGCTAGGACAATCCTGAGCTGAGATATTGAGATTTCCATAAACATCTGTATAACCAAAATTTGTTGTGCACCATGACACAAAGATGGCTTCCGTGGTTAAACAAAGTAAAATAAAAATTTTAAAAAATGGTGGTTTTACAATACCAATACATAGAGGTAATCACTCAAAAAAATTAGGAAAATGGTCAAGCAACCACTTGAGATGAATTGACCCTTCAATGTTTAACCCCTTTGCAGAGTACAGATATGAAGGTGTCTAGCGATAACAAATTAGAGCATGTGATTTTTGCACTTTAATGGCTAGAGATGTGCATTCATTTTCAAAAGAATTAAAAAATTAACACATTTTTCATTATTCATTGCATTTGTACAAAAACGAATAATGAACTGCCACATACACAAATTGAAAGAATAATGGATGTATCAATGACATTCTTTAGTACATTAGTTCATTCATTATTCTGTCAGAAGCTTGGACTTAGAAGTAACATCAGCTGACCAAGATTTTAGCCACAATGCCCTGCGGGCTAAGACAGTGAGGCCAGAAATCTTGGCTCCCAGTCTAATAACTTGCATGTTAGTATCAGAAATAAAGGAATTGGCTAGTTTGAGAGCCTTAATCCTATCTTGTATCTCCTCCAACAGAGTCTCTACTAAAATTGATTCAGACAAGGCGTCGCACCAATGAGATGCCGCACTTGCTATTGTGGCAATACAAACTGCAGGTTCCAATTGAAAACCTTGATGAACATACATCTTCTTCAAATAAGCTTCATGGGATCCTTAAAGGAGCAGCTATCCTCTATAGGGATCATAGTTCTCTTAGCCAGCGTAGAAATAGCCCCTTCTACTTTAGGCACCATGCTCCACAAATCTTTAATGGAGTCAGCAACAGGAAACATCTTTTTAAATACGGTAGACAGGGAGAAAAGAATCCCTGGCTTCTCTCATTCCTGTGAAATAATCTCCGTCACATGGTCTGGGACAGAAAAAAACTTCCACAGAGGAAGGAACATCATTGTATTTATTAAGTTTACTAGTATCAGAGTTGTCCAAAGTAGCCAATACCTCCTTTAACAGTACACAAAGGTGTTCAAGCTTAAATCTGAAGTTTACTTCTTCAGTATCAGATGAAGGAATAAAACTGTCCGAATCTGAGATTTCACCCTCAGAGGCTACTGACGTATCTTCCTCATCAGACTTATGAGGGAGAGAAATCTGCATAGCAATAGGTGGAACAGAAACCTTACTCTCTGAATGTCTAATTTTCCTCTTGCGTTTTCCTAGAAAGGAAAATCAGATAATGTTGCAGATACTGCAGAAGATACCTGTGCAGCAAAATCTGCAGGCAAATAAACTCCAGGAGGCTGAGAGGAAATGCAGGGCACTGTATGTGATGCCATAGATGCTTAGGACGTTTGAGGAGAAAGCTGTGGCATTGCCTGAACAGCATCATCCTGAGAGATATTGGGCTCAGCGGGCAACAATTTATCTTTAAATTGAAGTGTTCTAGCTAAGCATGCAGCACAGAATTGCATAGGCAAAACAATTTGTGCCTCTAGGCATAACAAGCATTTGTCAAAAGACACAGAGTCTTCAATGTCCATAATACTAAATAAAAAATTCCCCAAATTGTAGAAATTGTTTAAATACATTGTCACTTTAAGAATTTTTAATACTACAGCCGCTTAACGTTATGCAAAAATTATTTAAAAATATTACCTAATCAGTCCCCCTACACCTCAGACAGGCTGAGGTGCCTTAGTGTAATACACAATTTGGCTGCCAGAAGTCTCTAAAACGATTGTATAATAGATCGACACTGAAGAGACTGAAATTCAATGATGCTGCTCCTCTCCATTAATATACGACAGCAGAGAGAAGTCACATGACCGGAAGAGAAAGGAAACTACGCAGCAAGTAAAAGGCGCACGTTTCCCTCTGCCTACAATACCGAAGCTAAATTTAAACAAACGCTCAAGCAGTCTGTCAGTTAGCCTGTTCTAGCTAAGCAAGCAAAGAAAACCAACTACCAAATTTTAAGTTTATACATAAATCCCTGTATAAAACATAAGCCCCACATACATACTAATAAAGTATTTCAACAAAATTAGCCCAAAGAGGAAAAACGTCCCAATAAAGGGAAGATTAAACGCTAGGGGTCAATTTATGAAGCAGCAGATGCTACTACCGACCCACTCTGCTTCAGTTCCGCCTTAAGCGGAAGTTAAGAAGCACTGGTCCTAAGTCCTAAAACCGCTGCTCCTTAAAGGGACATTATACACTCATTTTTTCTTTGCATAAATGTTTTATAGATGATCTATTTATATAGCCCATAAAGTTTTTTTTTTAAATGTATAGTTTTGCTTATTTTTAAATAATATTGCTCTGATTTTCAGACTCCTATTCCTAACCAAGCCCCAAAGTTTTATGAGAATACCGTCAGCTACTTACTCCAGCTTGCTCCTGTTTGTGTAAATGGTCTTTTCATATGCAAAAGAAGGGGGAGTGTCTTATTTTCCACTTGCAGTGGGATTTCCAGCTACCTTTTCAACAGAGCTAAACTGAAAGCTTCTAAGTAAATTTTTAAACTGTTCTATACTGGATTTTTATATCATTATCTGTACAACTTATTCTTTATAGTAGTGTCTATTACATGCAGTTATATGAAAGAGTGTATACTGTCCCTTTAACTCGTCTGCCACCACTGAGGTGGCAGACAGCAATCAGCCTGATCGAATATGATCTGGTTGATTGACACCCCTTGCTAGTGGCTGATTGGTCATGAATCTGCAGGGGGCGGTATTGCACCAGCAGTTTACAAGAACTGCTGGTGCAATGATAAATGCTGACAGCATATGCTGTTGGCATTTATCGATGTGTGGCGGACATGGGTCGCTATAGTGGATCATGTCTGTCTGAACCATGATAAATTTACCCCCAAGTCTCAACATACATAATGTGCCTGCCCACTGCCAAAGAGAATCCTGTATAAAGGATTTTAAAAATGTCCCCATCTACTGCATATGAAATATTCTTCTGAAGTGCAAGTCTCTAAGACCTAGAAGACAAAAGCACTTACCTGCAGTCTAGCTGTCTGGCAGGAAGACAGCTCACAAGGCGTGAAAGGTCACATACTCCTTACAGAAACCTGTAGAAAAAGAAAGAATCAAGTAACCAACTATGGCTTTCTGTAGCATGGGCAGCAATGTGTTAGGAAACAAAGCAAGGACTACCTCACAACTTCCTAACTGCTTAAAAGCCACCACTACTCTACCGAAGAGATCGACATGGACTTAGCTAAACCCAAATCCTTGCTTGCAGGGAAAAGTACTGAAAAAGGGAATTAATTTCTTCAGACACCAAACTTCACCTCCTCCATTAAAAGAGGCAAAGAGAATGACTGGGGATTATGGGTAGGGGAGTGACACTTAACAACTTTGCTGTGGTGCTTTTTGCCTCCCTTCTGCTGGCCAGGAGTGATATTCCCACTAGTAATTGAATGATGTTGTGGACTCTCCATATCTTAGGATAGAAAGCTTTTTTTTGTAACTTTAAGTTTCCAAAAGTTTACTGCTCGTTCACAGAATAATTGCCCACCATATGTACTTGCTTTAATAATGCAACAGACATATGTGATGTGCTTATAAGCACTAACATTTTCCAGAAAATAAAATCTTAGAGAAAGTATAAATTACTATTTAATTAGTATATACACAATTTCAGAGTTCCACACTTTTAAGCATCATTATTATTATAATTATTTTTTATGTTACCAACTCTTGTGGTTAAAAAAGGGAACAAGATGCAACTCCTTTGCTACATTTTTGTACTTAATTACAAGAACAGAAATGTTCCAGCAAACTCATTTTCTTGATAAACACAAGAAGTATATCCATAAGTGATTCTCATTTTTGCATCATGTATTTGAAATGCTTTCCAATCCCACTGATGTACTCTGCTGCTAATTGCTTGCAGCAACCGGGAATATTACTAGTAAACAGAGTTGTGAAATGTCTTTTTGGCTGGGATTTTGCCAAGGCTTTGAAAGTATAGTTTGTAAATGATATTTGCAAAGCTTGCATACATCTGTTATTTTAACTTGTACCATGCTAGTAAATGTATTCTCTCTTAAATTGTTTTATTAGTCTTTCTGACACGGTATAAGGTTAATTATCTCCTTATAACTCCAGTTAAAAAGGTTTTATTTTTCAGATTACTCTGTTGTAGCCAAAATATCTAGCATGTAGTTCTTTGGAGCAGATGTGAAATGGAAAGATCCATAGTTTTGATAACATTGTGGAAGAAGCTAGTTTTGTTTAGTTAATGATACTTGATAGGGTTCTCTAGAGGGAACAGTCTGGCAGGCTGACTGCTGGATTAAGTTTTTAAATTGGAGAAACTGGTTTAATCCTTTAGTGAAGTGTCAACATTTTTGAATACAAGGAGTTCGAAAATAATTTAAATCAATGTCATGTTTAACAAATGAGTTCTGGCTTTTGTAAGATATGTATACACTTTTCCAGACTTTAGCATGCTAGTCAGCATACACAATAAATGTGTTCAAATTATGCAGCACTGTCATTGTGTTAACACAATATACAAGGTTTGGCAAATAAAGTGCAGTTTAGGATTACACTACTTTAAAAAAAGTCAGGTAGAATTCACACTGCAAGGTGCAGCAACTGCTGTGTAAGTGAGCTTGTGCTCTGATTTAAGCAATCATTTACACACACATACACACCTTTCAGCCCTTGCCCAGTCATATACCATATGCCTTTAAAACACTTTTAATACATTTATTTCATTAATAAAAATATATTTTACATTCAATATATATATATATTATTATTATTTTTATGTAATACTATAGTATATTTAGCATGTTTTACATGTGTTTTGTTGTACTTTTATTCTAGCCCAAGCACTTTACTTCAGGCCTCCAGTCACACTCATTTTTTGTAATTTGTATTATGAGTGATTCCTAGGTAAGGGGTAATATTTTTAATTGTATTCTAGATATGTGCATGGCGAAAAAATTTGGTTCGGTTCGGATCGATTCAGATTTTTTCGAATTTCGGTTCAGATCGATTCGAATTCGGAAAAATTTGAATCAATTCGGTTTGGATTTGTTTCGGATTCATTCGGATTCGAAGAAATTCAGCTGGATTCGGTTTGGTTCGGAAATTCGGAATTTCATTAAGGTGGGATTAGACTAGTGTTATGTACTGTATATTAGGTGTAACCCATAGCAGAGTGATATAACCTAATATACTGTACAATACTAGTGTAATCCATGGCCATCCGAATCTACCGAATAAATCCGAATAAATCCGAACTAATTCGGATTTATTCGGTAGATTCGGCAGTATTTTAATTCGGAAATTCGGATCGATCCGAATCCCAAATTTTACGAATTCGGCAGAATTTCCGAATCGATCCGAAATGAATCGCACATGTCTATTGTATTCTACAGTGTATGGGGAGCCAGTTTAAAGGGACACTAAACCCAAATGTTTTCTTTCATGATTCAGATAGAGAATACAATTTTAAACAACATTCCAACTTCTATTATCTAATTTGCTTAGTTTTTCATATATTCTTTGTTGAAGAAAGAGCAATGAACATGGGTGAGCCAATCACAAGAGGCATCTATGTGCAGCCACCAATCAGCAGCTACTGAGCCTATCTAGATATGCTTTTCAGCAAAGCATATCAAGAGAATGAAGCAAATTACATAATAGAAATAAATTAGAAAGCTGTTAAATATTGCATGTTCTTTCTAAATTATGAAAGAAAAAATGTGTGTTTCATGTCCCTTTAAGGACTGGCAGAGCGAGGCAGCTGATGTAGATTGGAGACTTTGGTGGATGAGTCTAGCTGAAGATTTCATGATAGATTGAAGGGTCTTTTTAAGTAAATTAATTAAAAAGTTGTATCTGCAGTAAGTAAAGAAGTACAGTGCTTGTTTTTGATAAGCTAAAATAGCATCTTTACAATAAATCTTCATAGAAGGTTACATCTCATTCACAGATATTTACATACTGACAACAAAGCAAAGAATTCCCTTTCAACTACATTCCACTTCGCCCATTAAAAACATAAATCAATACCATGAAACTTAATATGGAAAACCATTCAGGAAGTAACATTAGCTGTGTCATTCACAATATCCTAATAGGTTTACTTTATGGGTTGCTTACTCGAAGATAAGTGATTTCAGCATGAGCCAATCTCAGTCATGCCGATATTCATAGAATATATTTGTAGTATTGGCTGTTTTTTATATTATTCGTTCATAAACATATTTTGTAAATAAATGGAAGCACAACACCGAAATCAATACTTATGGATTTTGTCTTATACAAGGTAGTCTAATAATAGGTTGTACATTTTGTATATATTTCACTATCGTAAAATAATCAATGGGAATAAAAAAATAATCATAGGTAAAAGGGAAGCATATCCTGTCTCCCAATTTCAAAACAAATATGAGACACAAAGTTCAGTAAAAGATCTCAGTAAAATCTTACTGGGGAAGGAACATAAATGCAACCTCTTTAATATATATGAAAATTAGGAACAGAAAGATTGAAGTCTGAACTAGATTTGAATGATATATTTATTTTGATTCATATGACCGGTAGCTGCAACAAAGATAAGACACAGATGACAAACCTAGGAGTGAGTAAATGTCTTATTCTGGTTTAAAGGGACATTAAATTGTAAAAAGAAAATGCCATAATATGTAAGAGCATTTTATTATTGCACTATTGCTCGCATATAATCCCTGCAAAGCAGTTAAAGACAGAGTTAAAGTCAGGTCTATAGCAACAGTGCACTACTGGGAGTTAGCTGAACTTATCTGTTGAGCCACTGACAAAAAACATATGCATGTGGCCACCAATCATCAGTTAGCACCCAGTAATGCATTGTTGATCCTGAGCCTACCTAGGTATATATCAACAATGAATACCAATAGAATAAAGTAAATTTGATAATACAAGTAAATTGAAAAGTCTCTTAAAACTGCATGCTCTATGAACATTTCATTTTTAATCTCGTGTCCCCTTAAAATTATTATTGCATTTGTCTTTAAAATGCACTGTTGTGGCGGTGTTTGGATTTAGCGTACATGAAGGCGAGTTTCCATATAAAAACCAGGTCGCAAAAGCACAATCTTGATTGAACCAGGTCACAAAAGCATGATCTTGATTGAACATCTTCTATTCAGATATAATGTTGCAATGGAGCGGGTTCTCGCTTTACAGTTTCAGTACTTTTAAAAGTGTAGTCTACATCTTGTTTTTAGATCATACTAAACGGTGCATTTACAAACAAGAGAAATAAATATTTTTACAGACAAAGATTAAAAGAATAAAAGAGACAATTTAGCGAATGAGCAATTGTGCAGTATGACCATCATTGCATGATACAATTGGTTTAACAGTGGTGGGGATGGGTTGAAAATACATTAAATTAACCTCACACATGTATATATTTCCTTTAATGAGTTATCAAATGGATAATTTGAAAGCCCTTTACTGTAAGCTTAAGAGGTGCGAGAGCTATTATATCTGTCACTTTTGGGTAACCTCCCAGTTTCTCTGTGTTAGGTACTTAACACGATAAAGCCTTTTTGGGAGCTTTTCTGTTAAGAAGGTGTTTGCAGCTGCATGCTTTTAATGTACTAATACATTTTGCATTATGATCACTCAAGAAACACGATGACCAATTCAGGAGGTAAGCAATAAGCCATTTTAGTAGCAAATGGCCAATTGATTGTAATCAACCCCATGATGATGATCATCAGAATATACTGTATATAGTCAGTGCACACATTTCATAGTTTAAAAGTGCAATATAAATTATCTGTTGTTTAAAGCATTAAGGCCACACTGAGGTATGGAAACTCTTGACACTCTTCTATGCCTTCTTTGTTGGGTATCACAGGTATGCATTTCTTGTCACTGATGTCACCTCAATATAAGCAAGGTCTCCAGCACTATTTAGACAGTCTTTATTTGTACACAGATAGCGACGTTTCGGTGTCACAGCACCTTATTCATGCTTGGTAGTTACAAACAGGCCTATTGCATCTTTAAATACCCAAATATTTGGCGCCTTCTCCAATCACTGTGCCGGGAGGGCTTCCTCTAGTGGCCAATGTTATATATACACCAACATAATTTATATACAAATTAAATAAGCTAATACACACAATACTAATTCATTCCAAAATACTTGCCTAAAAAGAACACTAGAAAATTGCCATAATATAAAAGAAACTTTCATATGACTCTGTATTTTCTTTTTTCATAGCTGAGGTTAATAGGCAACTTTATAATGAATTTATAGAACATTCATCCGCAAAAATATTTAATTAAAATTTATAGAAAAATTTATAAAGAATTAAAAACAATTAGCAGACAGAATATACAGCAGACATTTGATTATCTAATGTATGAGAATAACTTACCAAGTTATTTACTCAGTTGAAACTTGTAAGATATTTCAGGCCTTTAGAAAAAACAACTTAAATCAAAGTCCCTGTTGAGACCCTTAGGAGACATGCTATCTAATTTATGTACCCACCACATCTCTCTTTGCTTTCATAGATGTTCCCTGTCCATACCTCTTCTGTTGGGTGGGATATGATCTATTACTTGCCACCTGAGCTGGCTGATGTGGTGGCCTTTCTCAAGAAAATGATTAGACACAGGTGCATCCCTGTTCTTGCACCTAATATTAGACCTATGTTGACTAATACTGTCTTTCACCTTGCGGGTGGTCTCTCCTATATAGATGCAAGAACAGGGACACTTAATCAAATATACCACAAAAGTGGTCTCACAGGTATAGTAACCCTTAATAGCAAACTTTTTACCACTGTGGGGATGATGAAAGAAGGATCCTTTTATGACTGCATGACAACTCATGCAGCCAAGACAGTGGAAAGTCTCCATGTTCTTTTTACCCAACAATTGTTGTCTATTTTGTCTGCTAGGGCCTATATCTGTGTGTACCAATTGATCTCTTAGGCTTTTAACTCTCTTGTGGGCCATAATCGGTGGTTCCTGAAACTGTGCTATGTTGGGGTTGCACTCTTTGAGTATATGCCAATTTTTGCGGATCAACTTAAATATTTTATCACTTATTGGGCTATACTGACTGACAAACACCAGTCTATTTTCCTTGGGGGTTCTTTCTTTATTTTTATTTAAAGTTTCTACAGTGTGCTCAAGGAGTTTCTTGGGGTATCCTCTGGCAATAAACTTTTTAGACATTTCATTGAACCTTATCCCACGTGTCTCCTGGCTCCTGGGGAGGGAATTGACCAATGGCCTGGGGTGGAAGTGTCAGGGATTTATCTCTTCTCACACTGTGCCTTTAAGAATGTGAACTCACTACCCCTATTTAAGGCTCCTCCCAACAGAACTCATTGCTTGGTAATTTGTTGCTCAGTGTCAAGCTGCTTCAGAAGAGACCTAGCCGTTTATACAACTTTGTATTTTCAACTTATTGCTCACCCTGAGTTTCTGCCTACTCGAATCAACCTGCAGATGCTCTTTTGTGCCTGAAGTTTTGCTCCGTTTGCTCACTGAGAGATTTCTCAGTCTCTCTCCTGTATTGAGGTTGTTCCCTGCAGCGTGTGACGTCACGCCCGACATTCTCCCGCCGCGGTTCTCTGCCAGGCTCTCTGTGATACCGCTGGGACTTGTTGCTGTCTGGTAACTGTATTGCTCTGTGCTAATATCATCTCCATTATTACCGGTCTGTATATATTGCATTGTATGAACTGTGTGTATTGCTGCAACCTCATTACACTTACGCTTGCTATATATTATTTGTGAAACTTTCACTTGCTGGATATTCATATTCGCTTCAGATATTCAAATATGCACTAATCCTCATACTGCTACTTACCAAATTGCAAACAAATAACTGTGACAAAGATTATTACAACTACCATTATTCATTAATGGACTGCCTAAGCATATTTCAAACTTTACAACAATTAACCTCTATTCTGCTTGAAATGAACTGTTTGCTTTAACTTAAACTTTATCTGTTTCATCAGTTAAAAACAGCTTATATTACTCTGATTAAACAACTCTGGAAATTACTAATATTCATTATCAAAGTATGGTTTACAAAATGACCACAGGTTGATTTATTTACTTAACAAAGTACTGTGTGAATTTCAGTGTGTTTGCTAAAGCCTGCTGACTAAACTCTTTCACTACTGCTGAAGTCACATTCCTATAAGACTTACTCTCTTTTTCTGCTACAAGCAGTTATTGTTGCGTGAAGGTTCCGTTTTCACTCAGCTACCCTGCTGTAGTGACCCTCAGATCAATGAGCATATCAGGGTTCCCTTAAGTTAAATCTGTGGGAATCCGAGGTAAGGTGTGAGACTGAGTGGACCTGCATAAAGCAGTAAGCTGTAATTGTAGTGTTCTCTAAAACAACTAAACATATCCTAACAGGAAGCTATTATATTGCAATATGCTATTCTTGTCTGTCTCCTTTCTATACAGGTCAAATTCAAGATGATGACCTTTCTTGAGAACTAGCGTGTCCAGGAAGGGTATAGTCTCCTCACTAACATTCACAGTGAAGAAAAGATCCCTCACTTCAGAATTGAGTTTATGAACAAATTGTGCAAGGGACTCCAAGCTGCCCCACCACACGCCAAAAATATCGTCTATATATCTCCACCATACGGCTCCATATTGTTTAAATAGCTGACTCTTATAGACGATACTCTCCTCAAACTCACACATGAAGAGATTGGTGTATGATGGGGCAACGTTGGAGCCCATCGCTGTACCCCTCACCTGGACATACCAGCTATCCTGAAAGATAAAGTAATTCCAGTAAAGAACAATGCGTAACAAGTCCTCAATAAATTCCACTTCATTCTGACTATACCTCCCGTTCACCATCAATGTTTTTCTTATTATGGATGTACCAGTTTTGTGTTTAATAGACGTATATAAACTACATACATCCATGGTGAACAGGAGGTATTTGTCACTAGGGAACACCAAATCCCTTGCCTTCTGCAGAAAATTGTTGGTATCTTGTATATAACTTGACATCCTGGTAAGTTCATGCTGCAAAATCTTATCTAAGAACTTGGAAATATTTGTAAATACTGATTCTACCGAGGAGACTATAAGTCTCCCCGGCGGTCTCTGTCTGTCCTTATGTACTTTTGGGACTGTGTAAAAGACAGGTGTCCTTGGATATGCAATACATAGATACTCAGATAGTTTCTTATCAATAATACCTTGTCTCAAAGCTCTCTGTACAACTGCAGTTATCTCTTTCTGTATATTCCCTAGAGGATTTCCCTGGAGTAACTTATATGTATTAATATCACTTAACTGTGAGAGGGCTTCATTCACATAGTATCTCTTATCCAGCAAAACCATTGCTCCGCCTTTATCAACCCCCTTGAAAATGATATTATTATTGCCTTTCAAATTATTCAGCACCTCATTTTCACCCTTAGCAAAATTAGTTAAAGTTACACGTTTATCTTTGTGCCACATAGTAGTATGTTTTTTATTTTTATATTCATCATGTAACTTATTAACCCCATGCTGTATCATATTGACAAATGTATTAACACTGCTGTTATTAACATTAGGGTTAAAGGGACTTTTTTTGCTAAGGCACCACTCCGCTCCAGTGTGCTGGTCCCTGACTTTGTTTTGTCACCTCAATTTAAGGTATGGGCTTTATAGCTGCTTACTATTATACCCTCACAGATATATTTCTGACGACCTATTGCTTTCTATGACAGAGCTAAAATCCAATGAAATCAAACTGACATTGATCTTCCACAGATAATGATCACTTCAACATCCGGAGGGAGGTTTACCAATGGTTTTACACCAATGAAGGTTTTATAACTTTGATATTTAGTTTGCACATCAAATTTCATGCTTATTTCACAGTGGACTGTTGACAGCTTGGTAAATCGGACCCTTAATTTAAAGGGACATTAAAATTCTTTGCACAGCTACAAAAGAATAGTAACTACTCACTATGTTATTGCATTTTATCCTGTTCCTGCAGCTCTTTACAAATCAGTTCTCCTGTTTTAATAGCTTAAAGGTGCCAGATACTGAAGCTCTGCTTCCTTATACTTGGGGCTGCCATCTTCTTGGAGCCCAGGAATTCTTACAGCCTGTGACAGAAGCAGTGAACACTCACAGCTCAGTAATGTTATCCACTTGTTTACAGCTGTATAATGTGCTTCAGGTTAGTGTGTATGATATAAAATGTGAGCTTTACATATTTGCATATTTTACAATGTTTTGAAGTTGCACAAAATATATTTTAAAAACACTCATCAATTATATAGAGCAATGCAGCCACCGCAAAAATATATAGCTTCTGCTTTGTATCAAGAACCCTAACCTGAAGCACATTATACAGCTGTAAAAAAGGCAACATTACTGATCTGTGAGTGTGCACTGCTTCTGTCACAGGCTTTGAGAATTCCTGAGCTCCAAGATGGAGGCCCCCAGTACAAGGCGGAGCTTCAGTATCTGGCACTTTTAAGCTATTAAAACAGGATAATGGATTTGAAAAGAGCTGTAGGAACAGGATGAAATGCAATAAGATAGCGAGTAGTAATAATTATAGTGCCGCTCAGTTTAATGTCCCTTTAAGTCTTTTAGCACATTAAAGGGACAGTCAACACCAGAATTTTTGTTGTTTTAAAAAAATAGATAATCCCTTAATTACCAATTCCCCAGTTTTGCATAACCAACACAGTTATAATTATAAACGTTTTACCTCTGTAATTACCTTGTATCTAAGCCTCAGCAGACTGCCCCCTTATTTCAGTTCTTTTGACAGACTTGCATTTTAGCCAATCAGAGCTGTCTCCATGGTAAATTCATGTGCATGAGCTCAATATTATCTATATGAAATACGTGAACTAATGCCCTCTAGTGATGAAAAACGATCAAAATGCATTTAGATTAGAGGCGGCCTTCAAGGTCTAAGAAATTAGCATATGATCTTCCTAGATTTAGCTTTCAACTAAGAATACCAAGAGAACAAAGCAAAATTGGTGATAAAAGTAAATTGGAAAGTTGTTTAAAATGTCATGCCCTATTTGAAACATGAAAGTTTTTTTGGACTTGACTGTCCCTTTAACTGAGAATGTTGCAAAAATAATAGTAATGAGAAAAAAGCAATGCAAAAAGCACAAACATTTGTTTTAGTCAGGTTCAAAATATAGAATCTTAAAAAACTCCAAAAAAATGTTTGATAAAAAGTTTTCATGCAACAAATTCATTTACATAATAAGTAGGTTATTAAGGGGTTTTCAAATGTGAAATACATTTTAATGTGAAAAACACCATGGCAGCTAAAATTCAGTAAAAGATCCTATACTAACAAGCACAGTGATCTACAGTATCAAGGACCGTGAACCCCTCTCAATTTTCCTGGCATATACAGTACATGATGGCAGAAATTAATATTTGCTTTTAACAAAGTGCAAGATCTATGTTGTGAGGTTGAGAAATATGAGGGATGTTAATGAATTATGTGTAAATGAAATCAGACAGAGGTGAGATAAAATGAATTTGGAAAAATAAAGTTAAGATTGAATGTATAAAATTTACTGACTTTTTATGATGACTTAGAAGGTAGAAAATATGTCAACAGGACAGAAATAATTTTATAGCATTAGTAAGGTAAATGCAGGTGTTTACAAGCATTAGGGATACTTCTTGGTTAGTGGCAGCTATGGAATAGAAGTACATATGTAACAAAAGTCAGAGGACAGCCTATGTGGACTCAATACCAGACACAGTAGAAATATGAGGTCAGAATCAAGGCAAGATTAACTAGTGGTCAGCAGGTGCTAAAGGCATTTGATAGCTAATAGGTTCTCTTGGCACATTATAGAGATCAGGTGCTATAAGCAAGTTAGTCTAAGGGACATTAGGACTAGCGTGTGCTACAAACAAGTTATAGTCACAAGCTATAAAGACAAAAAACCTCATGCTATACAAATAATAAATAAAAACAGGTGTAATATGCAGCTAGTCAATTGATACATAACTAAAGAAAACATACATCTAATAGTTAGGTCTAAGGTAAGATTTTTGGACATGAAACACATCAAATCACCTTTTGCCTCCTACAGGAAGTGTATGAAGTACGTAATACGAGCTCTGCCTTCCCACTGAGCTTTGGGATGCACCAAATCTTAACAAAGTTCAGCATTTTACAGAGATAATGGAGGTCATGGTAGAAAGGAGAAGACAACCTAAACTATGGAAAATCACTCCTTTGGCCCTAAGGATTACCATGCACTTGCTCAGGAACTCATCATCCTTGTTGCAGTAGCAGATACCCAGTAAGTACAGAATTGCCATGGGGTATCAGACATTGGGAATGGCTTTAGGTATTCAATGGTAGGCATAGATGTCTGAGTATATATGGGTGCTATATATACAGTATATGTATGGCTGGCAATAAGTATCAATTTCTATATATAAGCAATAGAGAAAGAATGATTGTATGTTAATATATGAATAATGGAAGGTATGGAATAATGGAATAATTCATTTTGTTTTTATATATTTAGTTAGGGTAATTAGGTGGGGCTATATTGTGTGTGTAAAACTATGGGTATGCTAGCCCTTTAGAGACTGTGTCATAATCTCCTTTGATGAGGATATTTAGACAAATTAGTTACATGAAATCCAATTTTGTTCTTTCAAAAATTGATTTTAAATAACTTTTAATTTACTACTACTATTTTATTATTAAAATTGCTCAATTTTCTTGGTATACTTTGTTGAAGGAAGAGCAATGAACTACATAGAGCTATCTGAACACATCGGGTGAATCAATGAATCAATGACAAGAGGCATTTATGTGCAACCACCAATTAGCAGCTAGCTCTCAGTAGTGCATAGCTGCTCCTGAATAAAAGAATTGACCCTGCTTCTAGAGCAGACAAAAAGAACCTGTTAGTACCGGTGCTGGAGTAAATCTATTACAAGAAATAAGGAGAAAAGAAAAAGGGACTACTTAGCAGCACTCTTGCCTCACCACTGTTTAGATACATTTAATTACATTCATTGCTGCTACTGAGCATGCACTGCAACAAAAACTACCAAGAGAACAAAAGCAAATTAGATAACAGAAGTAAACTGGAATGTTTTTAATGGAATGTTCTATCTGAATCATGAAAGATTTGGGTTTCATGTCCCTTTAACATTACAAACTATTTTAAATATTTTAATATATTTCTTATTGTGAGAAACATACGATAAGTAATAGCCATAACTGCTCATACTTAATTTTTAAAATGCAAAAATAAATAAAAGTAAAACATAAAATAATGTACAATGTTAAATACATTTATATATTTTACCACAGTCTGTCACAAAGTTTGGCATGATTTTTTCATTTTATGTTTTGTTTTTGAAGGAAAAATAAAAAGACACTCTACCTAGCTTGCTTTTTGTAAAGATGGATGCCAATCAGCTAGCTAGCTGGATAGCCAGTCTTGGTGCAGAATAGCTGTACTATATTGCCTAATAAATAACCTTTCAGAATGTGATAATTTATTAAATATTTGTTTTACCACCTTTAATTTAAGTATTAGTTTTTGAGTTGATTTATATAGTTATCTCAAACAATGTAAGTATACTTTATTGATGACTTTTTTTTACCAGATACTATGGTCCAGTATTTCCTTACAATTAACTCTATTATACAAACCCAATTCACAGATATTAAAGGGGCAGGTACAAATCTGTTTGAATTCCACAATTTTTTTATTTTTTTTTCCCCATTACAAATTAGTTTCATTACTGGCTTTTATTAAATCTTGAGCATAGCATTTAAACTACAGATAAAATTAGAAATGTGCATGGGTAAAGAAATTTCATATCAGAACACAACAAACAAACAAAGAAGCAGGCTTGTGACTTACTGGTGGGGACAAATGGTACATTTTAATAATTTTATTTTAAAAACAATATGAATGAAAAGGTCTGGATTTCAGAATAATTCTGGATTTTGGTATTCCGGATTTGGGGATTTGTACCTATAGTCAGCCATAAACCTAAGCTACGAATAGTGAATTAGACCAAATAGTATAAAATGCCTACGCCGAAAATCTACAACATTGGATAATTGGTTCTTTTTTGCAATTTGGTAAAATCTATGAAGCAGACTCTACAGCATCATTGGGGTTAATATGTTCTTAAAAGATCTTAAGTACCATTGAGGTTATTTGTCTACACTTCCTATATTCCATTTGCTGTGCATTTCCTGTGGCCGAAAGCATCATATTACTGAGAAGTACTGTTCAGACAACACAAATAAGCAAACAGGGAATCTTCCCATTTATAAAAGCCTTTTGTAACTTGGGTGTATACCAATGGCTAAGTGGTTTGTAATGATTTTTTTCAGAGCTAAGCTAATCCATTTTTTTATAAACCTATTGTGGTGTGTTTTACTGTCTTTTAGAATTATGTAGATTATACTGTAAAGAAGTATACACCATTAATGTGAGAGTAACCAAGGACAGCATCCGCAGCTATATTATTTATGAACATTTATAGTATTCTGCCACTACAACAAAGATAGATGATTATATTACCAGTCATATTGACAGTTTACTTATTATCACCATTAAAACATCTGTATACATTACAAATATTATTGCTAATCATTAGCAGTGTCAGTGTAGCTTAATTTAATCCATTAATTTTGCTGTTTGATAACAAACATATACAGTATGCATAAATAGATTTTTCAATCTAATATGATAGAAGAATGTTACAGACAACATTTATCTCTTGTAGAAAAAAAATATATATATACATATACAGTATATATATATATATATATATATATATATATATATATATATATATATATATATATATATACATATATACACACACACACACACACACACATATATATATATATATATATATATATAAACATTTGCTTATAATGAATCTCAGTATGCAATATAATGTAAACATTTAACATAGAGAAATGACAAAACATTATTGATTTATGAAGCAAGTACTGGAAAATAGTATTTTTGCAATGTCAAAATATCCATAAAGATATTGCTAAGCATATGTTACATATGTTATTTAAAAATACCATACATTAATAGGATATAAAGTAATGTTTCTTTCATGTAGTTGGCAAGAGTCCATGAGCTAGTGACGTATGGGATATACAATTCTACCAGGAGGGGCAAAGTTTACCAAGCCTCATAATGCCTATAGATATACCCCTCACCACACCCACAATTCAGCTTTTACAAACTTTGCCTCCCTATGGAGGTAAAGTTTGTGCTTGATTTTTCTCTTGTAAGGTGTATCCAGTCCACGGATTCATCCATTACTTGTGGGATATTCTCCTTCCCAACAGGAAGCTGCAAGAGGATCACCCACAGCAGAGCTGTCTATATAGCTCCTCCCCTAACTGCCACCTCCAGTCTCTTGCAGCTCTCAACAAGGGAAGTAGCTAGAGAGATGTGGTGAATTAGTGTAGTTTATCTTCAATCAAAAGTTTGTTATTTTTAAACGGTGCCGGGGTTGTACTGTTTTTTTTTACCTCAGGCAGCAATTAGAAGAAGACTTTTCCTGAGGTTTTTGATGATCTTAGCAGGTTGTAACTAAGGTCCACTGCTGTTCTCACACATAACTGAAGAGTATGGGGAAACTTCAGCTGGGAGAACGGCCTGCAGAATTAACTGCACTGAGGTATGTTCAGTATATTTTTTTCTAGAGGATGGTAAGAACTAGAAAATGCTGACAGTGCCTGATATAGTTAAAGGGACAGTCTACACCCGTATTAACATTAGCCTATACCTTAGATCGAGTTCCTATTTTCCTAGCTCACCCCCTCTACCCTAATGAGTCTGCTTTACAAACAGAGGTATTCGAAATCAAAACTTTGATTCTAATCGTTAAAAATGGCAGACAAACTCCACCCATTCCCTTCTCCTCCTACCATGTACTCCCCTTCTCTTTGTATATCATACTCGTTCACGTATAACCACCTACGTAATTACCTTGTAAACACGCATGCTCCTATTTACGGAAGTGATGTAGAGGAAGTCCATCTGTGCTGCAGGAAAATAACTAAGCCGAGTGTTTTTTCATTCCTTTTTTGTTTTTTTGGTTCCTCAGAAGGTGCGCATGCGCTAAACAACGAAAGCGCGATCCTGTTTTTTAATCAGTGATCTAATTTTGATTGGAGTGTTTTAAAGTATAGAGTCTATGATGTAGTTAATAGGCGGAGCTGGTCTGCCATTTATAACGATTAGAATCAGAGTTTTGATTATGAATAACTCTGTTTGTGAAGCAGACTCGTTACGGTAGAGGGGGTGAGTTAGGACAATCTGAACTTTATCTAACGTATAGGCTAATGTTAATACGGGTGTAGACTGTCCCTTTAAGGTAAGCCTGATTGCAGTGATTTAATACCGACTGGCATCATGCTTGCAGTAAAGGGTAATTTTCATATTACTTTCGATTATGGCTTAGTATGTAAAACGTTATATATATATATATAAGGAACGTTTTTTACTGAGGTGATAAATCTTTATTTGGGGCCTAGTTTTCCACATGGCTGTTATTTTACTCCTAGGAATAGTTTTTTAAGGCCCTCTGACTTTGAGTGCATGGTGGGAGGGGCCTATTTTCGCACTCTAATTGCGCAGTTGTTTCTTACATTTGAGACATCCAGCTTCCCTGAAGGAGTCCCCTGACATATTGGACCTCTGTAAAGGGTTTTTGTGCCTAAAAAAGTCATTTTATGGGAAGGTAGGAGCCACAGTAGAGCTGTGGCAGTTTGCTTGTGACTGTTATAACGGTTTTTACCAGTTTTTTGCTTTGTTTTTGAACCTGAGGGGTTAATCATCCATTTGCAAGTGGGTGCAATGCTATTTTAGTCTATTATATACACTGTAAAAATTTCATAGAGTTAACTGCTTTTTTCACTGTTTTGCAGTTTTTGTGTTTGTTTTTTTCCCTTAAAGGCACAGTACCATTTTTTATATTCTGCTTTTTCACATTAATTAAAGTGTTTTCAAAGCTTGCTGGTCTCATTACTAGTCTGTTAAACATGTCTGACATAGAGGAAACTCCTTGTTCATTATGTTTAGAAGCCATTGTGGAACCCCCTCTTAGAATGTGTACCAAATGCATTGATCTTACTATAAGTTATAAAGACCATATTCTGGCTTTAAAAGATTTATCACCAGAGGAAATTGACAAGGGGGAAGTTATGCAGACTAACTCTCCCCACGTGTCCGAGCCTTTAACTCCCGCTCAAGAGGCGCCAAATACATCTAGCGCGCCAATTGTGTATACTTTACAAGACATGGCGGCAGTTATGAATCATACTCTTACAGAAGTATCGTCCAAACTGCCAGGGTTACAAGGAAAGCGAGACAGCTCTGGGACTAGAAAAAATACAGAGCTCTCTGACGCTTTAGTAGCTATGTCTGATATACCCTCACAATGTGCAGAAGCCGAAGAAGGAGAGCTTCTATCTGTGGGTGATTTTTCTGACTCAGGGAAGACACTTCAACCTGATTCTGATATGTCTACATTTAAATTTAAGCTTGAACACCTCTGCATGTTGCTCAGGGAGGTTTTAGCAACTCTGGATGACTGTGACGCCATTGTAGTCCCAGAGAAATTGCGTAAATTGGATAAATACTACGCAGTACCTGTTTACACTGATGTTTTTCCAATACCTAAGAGGTTTTCAGAAATTATTACTAAGGAATGGGATAGACCAGGTGTACCGTTCTCTCCCCCTCCTGTTTTTAAAAAGATGTTTCCCATAGATGCCGCTACACGGGACTTGTGGCAAACGGTCCCTAAGGTGGAGGGAGCAGTCTCTACTCTAGCAAAGCGTACAACTATCCCTATCGAGGACAGTTGTGCTTTTCTAGACCCAATGGACAAAAAATTAGAGGGTTACCTTAAGAAAATTTTTATTCAACAAGGTTTTATTCTCCAGCCCCTTGCATGGATTGCCCCTGTCACTGCTGCTGCGGCCTTCTGGTTTGAATCTTTAGAAGAGGCTCTACAGGTAGAAACCCCATTGGATGATATCCTTGACAAGCTTAAAGCTCTTAAGCTAGCCAATTCATTTGTTTCTGACGCCGTTGTTCATTTAACCAAACTAACGGCTAAGAACTCAGGTTTCGCTATTCAGGCGCATAGGGCGCTATGGCTTAAATCCTGGTCAGCTGACGTTACTTCAAAGTCTAAGCTTCACAACATTCCCTTCAAGGGGCAGACCCTATTCGGGCCTGGACTGAAGGAGATCATTTCTGATATTACTGGAGGAAAAGGTCACGCCCTTCCTCAGGATAGGTCCAACAAATTAAGGACCAAACAGCCTAATTTTCATGCCTTTCAAAACTTCAAGAGTGGCGCAGCTTCAACTTCCTCTAATACAAAACAAGAAGGAAATTTTGCCCAGTCCAAGCCGGTCTGGAGACCTAACCAGGCTTGGAACAAAGGAAAGCAGGCCAAAAAACCTGCTGCTGCTTCTAAGACAGCATGAAAGATCAGCCCCCGATCCGGTAACGGATCTAGTAGGGGGCAGACTTTCTCTCTTCGCCAAGGCTTGGGCAAGAGATGTCCAGGATCCATGGGCATTGGAAATTGTGTCCCAGGGATATCTTCTGGACTTCAAGGCTTCTTCCCCAAAAGGAAGATTTCATCTCTCACAATTATCTGCAAACCAGATAAAAAGAGAGGCATTCTTACATTGTGTTCAAGACCTCCTAGTTATGGGAGTGATCCATCCAGTTGCAAAGGATGAACAGGGGCAAGGCTTCTATTCAAATCTGTTTGTGGTTCCCAAGAAAGAGGGAACCTTCAGACCAATCTTAGATCTCAAGATCCTAAATAAATATCTCAGGGTCTCATCCTTCAAGATGGAGACTATTCGAACCATCCTACCTATGATCCAGGAGGGTCAATATATGACTACCGTGGACTTAAAGGATGCTTATCTGCACATTCCGATACACAGAGATAATCATCGGTTTCTCAGGTTCACCTTCCTAGACAGGCATTACCAGTTTGTGGCTCTTCCCTTTGGGTTAGCTACGGCACCAAGAATCTTTACGAAGGTTCTGGGGTCACTCCTAGCGGTCCTAAGGCTGCGGGGTATAGCAGAAGCCCCTTACCTAGACGACATTCTAATACAGGCGTTGAATTTTCAAATCACCAGGTCCCATATAGACATTGTTCTGGCATTTCTGAGGTCGCATGGGTGGAAAGTGAATGAAGGAAAAAGTTCTCTATCCCCTCTCACAAGAGTTTCCTTCCTAGGAACTCTGATAGATTCTGTAGAAATGAAGATTTACCTGACAGAGACCAGGTTGTCAAAACTTCTAAAATCCTGCCGTGTTCTTTATTCTACTTCTCGCCCTTTAGTGGCTCAGTGTATCGAAGTAATCGGCTTAATGGTAGCGGCAATGGACATAGTGCAGTTTGCCCGCCTACATCCCAGACCGCTGCAACTCTGCATGCTCAGTCAGTGGAATGGGGATTACACAGATTTGTCCCCTCTACTAAATCTGGATCAAGAGACCAGGGATTCTCTTCTCTGGTGGTTATCTCGGGTCCATCTGTCCAAGGGTATGACCTTCCGCAGGCCAGATTGGACAATAGTAACGACAGATGCCAGCCTTCTGGGCTGGGGTGCAGTCTGGAACTCCCTGAAGGCTCAGGGCTTGTGGACTCAGGAGGAGACACTCCTTCCGATAAACATTCTGGAACTAAGAGCAATATTCAATGCTCTTCAGGCTTGGCCTCAGCTAGCTGCGGTCAGGTTCATCAGATTTCAGTCGGACAACATCACGACTGTAGCCTACATCAACCATCAAGGGGGAACAAGGAGTTCCTTAGCAATGTTGGAGGTTTCAAAAATAATTCTATGGGCAGAGGTTCACTCTTGCCATCTATCAGCTATCCATATCCCAGGAGTAGAGAACTGGGAGGCGGATTTTCTAAGTCGACAGACTTTTCATCCGGGGGAGTGGGAACTCCATCCGGAGGTGTTTGCACAGTTGATTCAACTTTGGGGCAAACCAGAACTGGATCTCATGGCGTCTCGTCAGAACGCCAAGCTTCCTTGTTACGGATCCAGGTCCAGGGATCCTAAGGCAGCGCTGATAGATGCTCTAGCAGCGCCTTGGTCTTTCAACCTGGCTTATGTGTTTCCACCGTTTCCTCTGCTCCCTCGTCTGATTGCCAAGATCAAGCAGGAGAGAGCTTTGGTGATTTTGATAGCACCTGCGTGGCCACGCAGGACTTGGTATGCAGATCTGGTAGACATGTCATCCCTTCCACCATGGACTCTACCGCTGAGGCAGGACCTTCTACTTCAGGGTCCTTTCAACCATCCAAATCTAATTTCCCTGCGTCTGACTGCTTGGAGATTGAACGCTTGATTTTATCAAAACGTGGTTTCTCCGAATCGGTCATTGATACCTTAATTCAGGCTTGAAAGCCTGTCACCAGGAAAATCTATCATGAGATATGGTGTAAATATCTTCATTGGTGTGAATCCAAGGGTTACTCATGGAGTAAAGTCAGGATTCCCAGGATATTATCCTTGCTCCAAGAAGGATTGGAGAAGGGATTGTCAGCTAGTTCCTTAAAGGGACAGATTTCTGCTCTGTCTATTATTTTTCACAAGCGTCTGGCGGATGTTCCAGACGTTCAGGCATTTTGTCAGGCTTTAGTTAGAATCAAGCCTGTGTTTAAACCTGTTGCTCCACCATGGAGTTTAAATTTACTTCTTAAAGTTCTTCAAGGGGTTCCGTTTGAACCTCTGCATTCCATAGATATCAAGCTTTTATCTTGGAAAGTTCTGTTTTTGGTAGCTATCTCTTCAGCTCGAAAAGTTTCAGAGTTATCTGCCTTGCAGTGTGATTCCCCTTATCTGATCTTCCATGCAGATAAGGTAGTTTTGCGTACCAAACATGGGTTTCTTCCTAAGGTGGTATCTAATAAGAATATCAATCAGGAGATTGTTGTTCCGTCACTGTGTCCTAATCCTTCTTCAAAGAAGGAACGTCTATTACACAATCTTGACGTGGTAAAGTTTTATTTACAAGCTACTAAAGATTTTCGTCAAACATCTGCATTGTTTGTTGTTTACTCTGGACAGAGGAAAGGCCAAAAGGCTTCAGCAACTTCTCTTTCCTTTTGGTTAAGAAGTATAATTCGCTTAGCTTATGAGACTGCTGGCCAGCAGCCTCCTGAAAGAATTACAGCTCATTCCACTAGAGCGGTGGCTTCCACATGGGCTTTTAAAAATGAGGCTTCTGTTGAACAGATTTGTAAGGCGGCGACTTGGTCTTCGCTTCATACTTTTTCTAAATTCTACAAATTTGATACTTTTGCTTCTTCGGAGGCTATTTTTGGGAGAAAGATCTTACAGGCAGTGTTGCCTTCCATTTAAGCGCCTGTCTTGTCCCTCCCTTCATCCGTGTCCTATAGCTTTGGTATTGGTATCCCACAAATAATGGATGAATCCGTGGACTGGATACACCTTACAAGAGAAAACAAAATTTATGCTTCCCTGATAAATTTATTTCTCTTGTGGTGTATCCAGTCCACGGCCTGCCCTGTCATTTTAAGGCAGGTGTTTTTTATTTTTAAACTACAGTCACCACTGCACCCTATAGTTTCTCCTTTCTCTTGCTTGTCTTCAGTCGAATTACTGGAGGTGGCAGTTAGGGGAGGAGCTATATAGACAGCTCTGCTGTGGGTGATCCTCTTGCAGCTTCCTGTTGGGAAGGAGAATATCCCACAAGTAATGGATGAATCCGTGGACTGGATGCACCTCAAGAGAAATAAATTTATCAGGTAAGCATAAATTTTGTTTTCTTCTATGGTAAGCATTTTGAAGCCCAATTCCTCTCAGAGTACTGTGTTTGTCAGAGGGATGTGAATGGAGTATTGCCTATTGATTTTATGGTTTTCCTTGCGGGAAATCTTTTCAGAGGTTCTCTGTTATCGGTCGTAGGGATTCATCTCCTACCTCCCTTTTCAGATTGACGATATACTCTTATATACCAATTGCTCTGCTGATACTTTTTCAGTACTGGTTTGGCTATCTGCTATATGTGAATGGGTGTCTTTCAGTAAGTATGTTTTCAGTATTTTAGACACTCTCAGCTATGATTTGGCGCTTTATGTATCAATATAAAGTTTTAAATATATGCATTTTACTTATATTTGCCACGAATCAGGTCTATGTATATATCCTTTTGCAGACTGTCAGTTTCAGTTTGGGAAGCATGCTTTAGGAAGTTATTTTTCTTACCTGGGGTATAGTCCTTTTTTCAAATTGACTAATTTTCTTTCAATTTTTGAGGGAAAAATTAGGCTTGTGAGGTCGTAAAATCCTGTTATTTATTGCGTCATTTTTGGCATGAGAATGTTTGTGGCGCAAAGGTACATCTTTGATGACGCAAGTTCAGGTTGCGTCTGTTATGACGCGGGTTGTGTCATTTCCGGATATCATTGACGCCAAAAAAAATTCAACTTCCTTTTGCATCATGCGTCATACTTGGCGCCAAAATATGTAGTTTATTTTTCACCCCACTTTCTATATGCCTCTTGCCTTCTATCTGCTCAGAGGGCTATGCTGTTTGCATTTTTTCCCATTCCTGAAACTGCCATATAAGGAAATTGTAAATTTTGCTTTACTGTTGTTTTTTATTTTACATTTTGCAAGATGTCTCAATCTGATCCTGTCTTAGAAGCAACTGTTGGAACCCTGCTGCCTGATCACAGTTCTACCAAAGCTAAGTGTATCTGTTGTAAGTTAGCTGAGATTGTATCTCCAGCTGTAGTATGTAACAGTTGTCATGATAAGCTTTTGCACGCAGAAAAAATTTCCATCAGTACTAGTACAATTTCTGTTGTTCCTTCAACATCTAATGTACATGATATCCTTTTTGATATGAAAAATTATATTGCTGATGCGATACAGAAGGCTTTGTCTGTTATTCCGCCTTCTAATAAACATAAAAAGGTCTTCTAAAACTTCTCATAAAATTGATATAATTTCTAATGACTGACAACATACTGAAATATCCTCCTCTGATGTGGATCTCTCTGATTCAGAAGATCCTACCTCAGACACTAACACTGACAAATCTACTTATCTTTTCAAGATTGAGAATATTTGTTCCTTGTTAAAAGACGTGTTGGTTACTTTGGATATTGAGGAGTCTAGTCCTCTTGATATCAAAACTAGTAAAAGTTTAAATTCTGTTTATAAACCTTCTGTGGCTATTCCTGAGGGTTTTCCAGTTCCTGATGCTATTTCTGATGTGATTGCTAAGGAATGGATTAAGCCTGATACTTCTTTCATTCCTTCTTCTAGGTTTAAAAGGTTGTACCCTTTGCCAGCGGCTAGATTAGAGTTTTGGGAAAAAGTCCCCAAAGTTTATGGGGCTATTTCTATTCTTGCTAAATATAGTACTATTCCTATGGAAGACAGTACTTCTTTTTAAGATCCTTTAGATAGAAAACTCAGCAAGGTCATTATATGTCCACAATAGACTTACAGGATGCATATCTTCACATTTACGATTAATCCAGACCACTATCGGTTTCTGAGATTCTCTATTCTAGACAAGCATTACCAAGTTGTCGCTCTTCCATTTGACCTAGCAACAGCTCCAAGGATCTTTTCGAAGGTTCTCAGTGCCCTTCTATCTGTAATCAGAGAACAGGGTATTGCGGTGTTTCCTTATTTGGACGATATCTTGGTACTAGCTCAGTCTTTACATTTAGCTAAATCTCACACGAATCCACTAGTGTTGTTTCTTCAAAGACATGGTTGGAGGATCAATTTACCAAAGAGTTCCTTGATTCCTCAGACAAGGGTTACCTTTTTAGGTTTCCAGATAGATTCAGTGTCCATCACTCTGTCTTTAACAGACAAGAGACAAATGAAATTGGTTTCAGCTTGTCGAAACCTTCAGTCTCAATCATTTCCTTCAGTGGCTATGTGCATGAAAGTTTTAGGTCTCATGACTGCAGTATTGGATGCGATACCCTTTGCTCTTTTTCATATGAGACCTCTACAGCTTTGTATGCTGAATCAATGGTGCAGGGATTATACTCGGATATCACAATTGATATTGATATACTTAAATCCCAACATTCAACTCTCTCTGACTTGGTGGCTAGACCATCATTGTATAGTTCAATGGGCTTCTTTTGTTCGTCCTACCTGGACTGTGATCACAACAAATGCAAGTCTTTCAGGTTAGGGAGCTGTCTGGAGATCTCTGACAGCACAAGGGGTTTGGAAACCTCAAGAGGTGAGGTTACCAATCAATATTTTAGAACTCTGTGCTATTTTCAGGGCTCTTCAGGTTTGGCCTCTGTTAAAGAGAGAACCATTCATTTCTTTTCAGATGGACAATATCACAACTGTGGCATATGTCAATCATCACAGTGGGACTCACAGTCCCCTAGCTATGAAAGAAGTATCGCGGATAATTTCTTGGGTGGAATCTGGCTCTTGTCAAATTTCTGCGGTGCATATCCCAGGTGTAGACAATTGGGTAGCGGATTATCTCAGCCGTCAGACCTTACATCCGGGGGAGTGGTCTCTCCATCCAGATGTATTTTGTCAGATTGTACAGATGTGGGGTCTTCCAGAAATAGATCTGATGGCTTCTCATCTAAACAAGAAACTTCCCAGGTACCTATCGAGGTCCAGGGATTCTCAGGCGGAGATGGTGGATGCTTTAGCAGTTCCTTGGTTTTACCAACCCACTTATATCTTTCCACCTCTAGTTCTTCTTCCAAGAGTGATCTCCAAGATCATTATGGAACAATTGTATGTGTTTCTGATAGCACCAGCGTGGCCTCACAGGTTTTGGTATGCGGATCTTGTCCGGATGTCCAGTTGCCAGCCTTGGCCACTTCCTTTAAGATCAGACCTTCTGTCTCAAGGGCCGTTTTTCCATCAGGATCTCAAATCATTAAATTTGAAGATATGGAAATTGAATGCTTAGTGCTTAATACTATGCTACAGGCTCGTAAGTCTGTTTCAAGGAAGATTTATTATCGAGTTTGGAAGACCTATATTTTATGGGGTTCTTATCATAAATACTCCTGGCATTCTTTTAGACTTCCTAGAATTTTGCAGTTTCTTCAGGATGGTTTGGATAAAGGTTTGTCTGCAAGTACTTTGAAGGGACAAATCTCTGCTCTTTCTGTTTTATTTGATAGAAAGATTGCTAATTTCCTGATATTCACTGTTTTGTTCAGGCTTTGGTTCATATCAAGCCAGTTATTAAATCAATCTCTCCTCCTTGGAGTCATAATTTGGTTTTGAAGACTTTTGCTCCTCCTTTTGAGCCTATGCATTCTTTGGATATTAAACTACTTTCTTGGACAGTGTTGTTTCTTTTGGCTATCTCTTCAGCTAGAAGAGTTTCCAAATTGTCTGCTCTCTCTTGTGAGTCTCCTTTTCTGATTTTTCATCAGGATAAGGCTGTTTTGCAGACTTTGTTTAAATTTCTTCCTAAGGTTGTGAATTCTAACAACATTAGTAGGGAAATTGTTGTTCCTTCCTTGTGTCCTAATCCCAAGAATACTCTTGAAAGATCTTTACATTCTTTGGATGTTGTAAGAGCTTTGAAATATTATTTTGAATCTACTAAAGATTTCAGGAAGACTTCTAGTCTATATGTTGTCTTCTCTGGTTCTAGAAAAGGTCAGAAAGCCATTTCTTTGTCAACTTGGTTAAAGCTTTTGATACATAAAGCTTATTTGGAGGCTCAGAGGATCACAGCTCATTCTACTAGATCAGTCTCCATGTCTTGGACTTTTAAGAATGAAGCTTCAGTTGATCAAATTTGCAAAGCAGCAACTTTGTCTTCTTTGCATACATTTACTAAATTTGTACTATTTTTTTAGCCAACTGGCTAAAGTATCTATATATACTACAATATATCTGGTTAAGAATACATTTATTAAGTATACATAATTGGGGTACCCTAAGATTTTAAAACAATGTAAACAGTTAGTGTCCTCAAATGTCAGTGTCCTCCAATATTGAGGAATAATACAAAACTGTGAAAAAGTGTCCAGGGGAGTAATCCAATGTGAATATAAAGTCCTCTATAAATGTCTTTTGTTAATATCCAGTGTGTCCAAATAAAAATCTCAATGTGGTGACTCCTAGTAGAATAATATCCAATGATCCCAATGTGACAATATTCGATGAAAAGGAGAAAAATGTGAAAAATATAAAAAAAGCCAAAAGGCAAAATAAAAATAAAAATAAAAAATAAAAATATAGGGTAAATAATTAAAAGTGGTAGACCAAAAATCCAATGTATCAATACCTGTAAAACAAAAACACCCCAATATAAAAAAGCCTAATCTAGAATAAACTACAAAGTGCCTTTTGTAGGGCATTGCCCTAAAGTTTGTTAACTTTAGGGCAATGCTACAAAAAAAACTTTAGGGCAATTGCTACAAAAAAAAACCAAACCCACAAAATAAAAAGGGCATTTGTATGGGCATTGCCCTTAAAAGGGCATTTAGCTCTTTTGCTGCCCAAGCCCTTATCTAAAAATAGGTCTAATAATCGTTTTCGTTCCTTTCGTCACAATAAGGAACAAAAGCCTGATCCTTCACCCTCAGGAGCGGTATCAGTTTGGAAACCATCTCCAGTCTGGAATAAATCCAAGCCTTTTAGAAAACCAAAGCCAGCTCCCAAGTCCACATGAAGGTGCGGCCCTCATTCCAGCCCAGCTGGTATGGGGCAGATTACGATTTTTCAAACAAATTTGGATCAATTCAATTCACAATCTTTGGATTCAAAACATTGTTTCAGAAGGGTACAGAATTGGCTTCAAGATAAGGCCTCCTGCAAAGAGATTTTTTCTTTCCCGTGTCCCAGTAATCCAGCGAAGGCTCAAGCATTTCTGAAATGTGTTTCAGATCTAGAGTTGGCTGGAGTAATTATGCCAGTTCCAGTTCTGGAACAGGGGCTGGGGTTTTATTCAAATCTCTTCATTGTACCAAAGAAGGAGAATTCCTTCAGACCAGTTCTGGTTCTAAAAATATTGAATCGTTATGTAAGGATACCAACATTCAAAATGGTAACTATAAGGACTAATACCCATTAAAAAAAAAAACACCCCAAAATAAAAAAACTAATCTAGAATAAACTACCAATGGCCCTTAAAAGGGCCTTTTGTAGGGCATTGCCCTAAAGATATCAGCCCTTTTTCTGAAAAAAAAATTACAAACACCCACTAACATTACAAACCTAACACCCCCCCCCCCCAAACCCACAAAATAATAAAAAAAAACTATCTAAAAAACCTAAGCTACCCATTGCCCTGAAAAGGCCATTTGTATGGGCATTGCCCTTAAAAGAGCATTTAGCTTTTTTACAAGCCCAAACCCTAAACTAAAATAAAAACCCACACAAAAAACCCTTACAGTTTTTGAAGTCCTGCTTGGACGATCTTCATGCAGGCGGCGAGAAGTCTTCATCCAGGTGGCTTCTTCAATCTTCATCCTGGTGGCAAAGTCCTCATCCAAGCGGCAAGAAGTCTTCATCCAGACGGCCTCTTCAATCTTGATGCAGTAACATTGGCCAAATACTGCAAGGTAAAGAGGATACCTAGGGGACTTCGGATGAATGCCCGACCAACTCTAATGACCAGCAATGAAGAATATTGCAAACTATTTGTCAGCATATTGAATAAATGCTCCTACGATCTCATGATACTGACCAGGGAGTTTCTGCATAAAGAAATATCCAAGCAGAAATCGGAGGTATCGAGACTGAGGGAGGAGCTGAGTGAATCGCTGAAATTGGAGGCATATAACACCCTGGTAAAAAATGTTGACAAAGGAGAAGCTGAATATCGAAAGATACTAGAAGATCAGAAAAGAACGAAGTTCCAGAGAGACATCGAGAATTAAGAATCCGGATTGGTTTACCGATGGTCACATGATCGGGAGTCAAGCTACCGCCCACAAGCAGGGGAATTCCGTCAGCGATGGCGTCCGAGACACAGGCAGCAAGGCGAAGCTGCAGTAGGGAGCGACACAGATTCCTCAGCCGGTTTTTTAACCGAAGAATCGGAAGGAGAGGCCACAGGGGTGGCAGCAAACACAAGGGCCGCAAGAGGTACAGTGTCCGGATCTCAACCATTCTGGAGGGGTCCGAGGAGATCGGGTCGAGGTCGGAGATACTAGAGGGAAGTAACAAGGAACCCACTGACTGTCTGACATCTGATTGGGATAATCCCAACCATGAACTGCCTAAAAATGACATAATTATTAATATCTCTGACTGTACTTTATCTAATGAGCAAATATTAGCCCTTAACAAAGGTTTATCGTTCAGTCCAACTCAAAACCTAAATCTATTAAGATTGGAACAAGATTTATTTAGATTCTTTTGATCTATAAAACTGAAAAGTTTCTTTGCAAATAAAAATTCTCCAACTATTGATAAAGATAGCAGTACTGGGTTGACATTGAGTAGTTTTGGCCTCAGAAATAAAAGCAAATTTGTTCCAGTTAATGTTAACCATAGCGTTAATACGTATATGGAGTTAGTTAAAAAAGATCTGGAAAAAGTATACAAAAAGATTGCTGGAGAACATCCTGGTAACAATATATCTAAAAAAGAAAGAGAGGCAATTAATTTGTTAAAGAGTAATAAAGCATTAACAATAAAAATGGCAGATAAGGGCGGAGCAATTACTGTTATGAATACCAGTATGTATATTACAGAGATCAAGAACCAGTTATCAAAGTAAGATGTATATAGAGAGTTGCCATATGATCCTACCATATTTGTCCAAAAGGAGATTGTGTCTATGGTGAATAGAGCTTTAAAAATGGGTATAATATCTAAAGATGTTGCTGATTTAATGATCATAGATCACCCATGTATCCCAGTTTTTTACACAAAGGTGCACAAGCGGCTTGAAAATCCACCAGGTAGGCCAATTGTGGCCGGTATAGGTTCAGTTTTCTCGAACATAGCTATCTTTTTGGATAGAGTATTTCAGGCGCTTGTGCACCTTGGCAATTCATATATCAAGGACACTGGGGACTTTTTGGATAAAGTACACAATTTAGATCTATATGGCAACAAATATATACTCTTCACTTTAGATGTGAGCAGTTTATATACTGCAATAAAACATTAGAGTGGCATTCCAACAGTCATGAAGGTACTCCATACAGTCAATAAGTATTCTTCATCACAAAAGATGTTTTTTGAAAATCTATTGAGAGTTGTTTTATATCAGAATTATTTCTTGTTTCAAGATACATTTTTTCTCCAGCTCCAAGGAACAGCCATGGGTTCCAATGTCGCCCACACATACGCGAATATATTCATGAATATGTATGAGGAAACATTTATTTATGAGAATACATTATTTCTGCAGTATGCAGTGGCCTGGTGGCGGTATATAGATGATGTATTCGGTGTGTGGTGTGGCGACATTGGAACCCTGGAGGAATTTGTCGCTGAGCTCAATTGCAGCACTGACTCTATTAAATTTTGCCTCAATGCAAGTGAAATACAGGTTGACTTCTTAGACACTACAGTATATCTTATTGATGGTATGGTCTGTACAGATATATATGTTAAACCTACTGATAAGAATGGCCTGCTACACTACCAAAGTTTTCATCCCAGAAGTACAGTTAGGTCATTACCTAGAAGTCAGTTCCTAAGGGTACAACGTATTGTATCAGAGGAAGATAGACTACATACAAGGTTACACAATATGGCAAAACAATTTGAGGACAGAGGTTACCCTACAGCGCTGGTTCAGAATGAATTAACTAAGTTTCAATCTAAAAAGGATCCAACTCCAAAGAAGGAGGATAAACGAATGGTAGTAGTTATGGATCATAACAATCATGGTAGTGAGATTATGAGTGTACTAAAAAAACACTGGCGTATTCTACAGGGTTGCCATCCAGGTGTTGCTGAATTTGCATTACCCCCCATGCCTGCCTATAGAAGGAGGAGAAACCTTAGAGATGAGCTTATACACACAGACATTGGAAGTGCAAATAAAAAACATCAAAGCTATATATCTGATAAAAATCATGGTTGCTATCCCTGTCTGGGATGTGGCAACTGCAATTCGATGATTAAAGGCCCTCAATTTGTACACCCTCTCACTGGTAAAAAATTTTTGATAAAAGGCTTTTACACATGTGATACTGCTTTTGCCATCTATCTCATAAAATGCCCATGTGGAAAAATTTACATTGGCGAGATGACACGCCATGTCCGTGATAGGATAGTACAACACAAAAGCAATATCAGATGTGGAAACCTAGAGGCACCAGTGTCAGGGCATTTTATCCAATGTGGCCATAATATTAGTCAGGTTCGTTTTCAAATCATTGATGCAGTGCCACGTCCCAGATTGGGGGGGGGGGTAATAGAGAGTTAATGCTAAAATTGAAGGAGGCATTTTGGATATATAAACTCAGTGCAATGCAACCCTTGGGTTTAAACAAAGAATTAGATTACACTTTATTTTTGTAATCATTTTGAGTCAAAGAAATGTCAGAGTTGCTGCAATTGTTTTTCAATAATTTGTTTTTCAATAATTGGTTTTCCTATAATTTGTTTCTCAATAATTTGTCTATCAATAATTTATTCTGATGAAGCTACATTAGTATCTGTTCAAGCCATTGCTGTGTATATATTCTGCATTGATTTTAATTCTATCTTGCACCAAGGTGAAATAAGAATTTAAAGTTCTAACATTGATGTAATTAAGTTAGTAACCACTAGGTGGAATTGTTAAGAAGTGTTAATTGAACACCTGTGTATAGGTAGGCCTTTATAAGGATTGAACAGTGTGTTTTAGCTTTGTATGATTAAGGGTTCTATACCAGAAACGTCACTGTTTTATTCCAGTATGTGGAAATAAAGATATTTTTATATTGCAAGGTGCTGCCTTCTTCTTTGGATTTGTTCAATCTTGATCCAGGCGGCATCTTCTATCTTGATCCTGGCGGCGTGGAGCGGGTCCATCCTGAAGACATCCGGCACGGAGCATCCTCTTCATACGGTCACCGCAGTACACTGAATCTTTAATGCAAGGTACACGATTCAAGATGGCGTCCCTTGCATTCCTATTGGCTGAAAATTTTGAATCAGCCAATAGGAATTAGAGCTGATAAAATCCTATTGGCTGTTCAAATCAGCCAATAGGATTTAAGCAGCTCTCATTCTATTGTTTGATTCAAATTTTTCAGCCAATAGGAATGTAAGGGACGCCATCTTGAATCGCGTACCATGCATTGAAGATTCAGTGTACGGCAGCAACCACATGAAGAGGATGCTCCACGCCGGATATCTTCAGGATGGACTCGCTCCGTGCCACCGGGATCAAGATCAAGGCTTTTTTTAAGGTTTTTTTTGGGTGGGTTTGGGCATGTAAATGAGCTAAATGCCCTTTAAATAGCAATGCCCATTTAAATGCCCTTTTCAGGGCAATGGGTAGCTTAGGTTTTTTTTAGAGTTAGGTTTTTTTATTTTGGGGGGTTGGTTGGGTGGTGGGTTTCAAATGCCCATTCAAATGCCGCCTAGATGAAGATTGAAGAGGCCGCCTGGTTGAAGACTTCTCACCGCCTGCATGAAGATTGTTCAAGCGGGACTTCAAAAACTGTAAGTGGATCGTCGTGGGTTAGTGTAAGGCTTTTTTTTAAGGTTTTTTTGGGTGGATTTTTATTTTAGATTAGGGGTTGGGCATGTAAAAGAGATAAATGCCCTTTTAAGGGCAATGCCTATTCAAATGCCCTTTTCAGGGCAATGGGTAGTTTAGTTTTTTTTTAGAGTTAGGTTTTTTATTTTGGGGGGTTGGTTTGGTGGTGGGTTTTACTGTTGGGGGGTCTTTGTATTTTTTTTTTACAGGTAAAAGAGCTGTTTAACTTAGGGCAATGCCCTACAAAAGGCCCTTTTAAGGGCTATTGGTAGTTTATTGTAGGCTAGGTTTTTTTTTTTAAATTTGGGTGGGCTTTTTTATTTTGATAGGGCTATTAATTAGGTGTAATTCTTTTTTATTTTTGATAATTTCGTTTGTTATTTTTTGCAATTTAGTGTTTGTTATTTTTTGTAATTTAGTCTTTTTTATTTTTTGTATTTAGATACTTTGTAATTTTTAGAGTAGTGTTAGGATTTTTTTGATGTTTAGTTTAGTTTAATTTAATTGGTAGTTAGTTTAATTTTAGTTTAATAATTATATTAGTTTAATTGTTAGTTTAAACTTATTTTTTTTTTAATTTGACAGGTAAATTTTAATTTAATTTAAGATAGGAAAATTGTAATTTTAATCTAAAGTTAGGGGGGCATTAGGTTTAGGGTTTACTAGTTTAATTTTGTTTATTTTAGCAATGTGGGGGGCTTTCGGTTTAGGGGTTAATAGTTTATTTTAATATATTTCATTGTGGGTGGCTTGCGGTTTAGGGGATAATAGGTTTATTATAGTGGCGGCGGTGCAGGGCTTAATAACTTAAGTATAGTGGGGGCGGACAGAAGATTAGGGGATAATAATATTTAAATAGTGTTTGCGATGTGGGAGGGCGGCGGTTTAGGGGTGAATAACTTTATGATAGTGGTGACGATGTCGGGGAGCGGTGGAATATGGGTTAATAATTATTTTTAGTGGCGGCAATGTCGGGAGCAGCAGATTAGGGGTTAATAAATGTAATATAGTGTTTGTGATGCAGGAGGGCCTCGGTTTAGGGGTTAATAGGTAGTTAATGGGTGTTTAGTGTACTTTTTAGCAGTTTAGCTATGAGTTTTTTGTAACTGATTTGTAGCGTAAAACTCATAACTACTGCTTTTAGATGGCGTTAGGATCTTGTCGTTTTAGGCTGTTTTTTTAGCCAGAATGCAAAACTCGTAATTGCAGCGCTATGGGAATCCTATGAGTGCGGTACTGATTTTGCGTTACAGGCTAAAAGGCTTGCGGTACACTTATACCGTCAAGACTCGTAATGGCTGCGTTGCTGTTTTAATGCTGAAAATACCATATTTTTAGCATTGAAAGACAAACGCACAGACTTTTAATCTAGCTGTATGTCATTTTAAGACACATATAAATTCACTTCCATTAACAAATTTACTTTGTTCTCTTGTTATCATTTGTGGAAAAGAATCTGTACATACTGCACATTACTGGGAGCTAGCTGTTAATTGGTGGCTAACCAATTTAAATAGCATTGACAAATAACGGTAACTTTAATATCACTTTAATTAAAGTGAAAGCAGTAAAAACTCTTCCAACAAGCTCAAGGAACACAATTGTACAGCTAGCTTAGCAAGACTGTGAGACAAATTTTAAATAGAATACAAAAAAAAAACATCTAGATTTCAAAACCATAAATCCAAATGCAAACTTTACAAAGAATAAATTCTAAAACAAAAAAAAATATTGTATTAGATCCATCAGTACTATATTATATTGCCCTTGTGGCCCCTTCTCATTCTGAAATAGAGAAAACACACATTACTAATTATGCCCTTGTTATTGAGCAGGGGCTTCCCAACTTTGTTCTTCTAGTCGTATCCAGTCACCAATGTTTTTTATGTGACCCACATTAATACTTAAAGATATATAAATCCCCCAAACTTTGTTTCATTATTCAGAGGTAGTGTAAAATTAAAAAAAAAAACTTTCAAATTTACTTTCATTATCAAACATAACATTAACATTATGATCTCTTAGTATCCTTTGTTGAAAGCAGGTAGGAAGGTGTAGGAGCGTGCATGTGACTGGAGCAATATATGGCAGCAGTTTTATAACTAAGGTATATATTTGCAAAAACAGTAGGTGGCAGCACTGTTTCCTGTCATGTACTGCTCCATGCTACATATCTAGATATCTTCAACAAAAAATAACATGAGAATGAAGTACATTTGATAATAGAAATAAATTGAAAAGTTTTTTTTAAATTGTATTCTCTGTCTGAATCATGAAAGAAAGCCTTGGGGTTTCATGCCCTTTTGTAAATATGAGTGGTACATAAAGTTACACAAAATGAATTAATAGCAGCACATTTCCTGTGTAATTTGTAATGTCATGTTATGCAATGTGGTCTGTAGCCAATCATACAATTAATAACAGGTCCTTCATATGAAAATAAAGCAAACTTCATTTAGCTTGACCACACTATAACATGTCAGATATTGCAATCAAGTCTTGCAGACATAGCGCTCCATGTACTAAACAGCGAGAGCTGCTCCGGAGCCATTGCGGGGCAGGTTCGCGATGTAAGAAGCAGCAGTCATTAGACCGCTGCTTCTTACACCCTACGCCACCTCTGAGGTGGCGAGGGAAAATCACTGAGAGCTCACTCGCTCTCTGTGATTGACAATCACTTCTCTCACGTGATTGGTCGCGCAAGAGAAGGGGTGGGCATTACTTGCTCACTTGATACATACGGGCAGCGAATCCTGTTCATCGAGTTGAGAAACTTGTCTGGTCGCTCCTTCGTAAATGGGGCCCATAGGCATATTTTCCATTGCTGCTGAAAATTGTGTAGAATTGTGATAAAATAAAACATCTCCATAGATTTTAATGGAGATACTTGTTCTTACCACCAGTTTGCACAGTTAACAACAACAATGTAAACTAAGCAATAGTTAGCTTTACATAGTAACATAGTAGATAAGGTTGAAAAAAGACTGAAGTCCATCGAGTTCAACCTATACAAATCTAAAATACTTACAAAAAGCTCCAGTTAAGCTTAAATAACCCCATTAAAATGTGACCCATTTAATACTAGCAATCATATCCATGAATTTTGTTTATATACAGAAATTTATCCAGACTATTTTTAAATGTATCTATGGTATTGGCATTCACTACCTCCTTTGGTAATGAGTTCCACAATTTTATTGCTCTTACAGTGAAAAAACGTTTCCGTTGCAGGAGATTAAATCTCCTTTCCTCCAACCTTAAATTATGACCTCTTGTCAGAACCAATTTTCTTGGAATAAAAAGAGCTTCTGCCATCTCTGTATATGGGCCTTGAATATATTTATATAAAGTAATCATGTCACCTCTCAAGCGCCTTTTTTCTAAAGAGAACAGACCCAGTTTGGCTAGCCTCTCCTCATAGGTTAATTTCTCCAATCCCCTTATTAGCTTTGTGGCCCTTCTCTGAACTTTTTCTAGTTCTGCAATATCTTTTTTAGCAATCGGTCCCCAGAACTGCACTCCAAACTCAAGGTGAGGTCTTACCAGGGCTTTATATAATGACAGAATTATGCTTTCCTCCCTTGAATCAATGCCTCTTTTAATACATGCTAGTATCTTATTAGCCTTTGAAGCCGCTGCCCTGCATTGTGCACTCATCTTTAGCTTGTTATCTATTACTACTCCCAAATCCCTTTCCTCCTGTGTTTGGCTAAGTCTTGTCCCATTTAAAAAATACATAGCCTGCTTATTTTTACTTCCAAAATGTAGAACCTTACATTTTTCCGTATTAAATCTCATTTTCCATTCACTTGCCCATAGTTCTAATTTTAGCAAATCCCTTTGCAAAGAGAGTTCATCCTGCTCTGACCTAATGACCTTACTTAACTTAGTATCATCTGCAAAAATAGAGATGTCGCTATTTAATCCTTGCTCCAAGTCATTTATAAAAATATTAAAAAGAACAGGGCCCAGTACTGATCCCTGGGGGACGCCACTGATTACCTTTGTCCAATCTGAGTATGATCCATTTACTGCTACTCGTTGCTCCCTATCTTTTATCCAGTTATTTATCCATGAGCTAACATTTTCAGATATTCCCAGTCCCTTAATTTTGTGCATTAATCTCTCATGGGGCACTGTATCAAATGCCTTTGCAAAATCTAAGTATATCACATCAACTGATTCCCCTTTATCTATATTTTTACTTACTTCCTCGTAGAATCTAATTAGATTAGTTTGACATGATCTATTTCTCCTAAAGCCATGCTGATTAGAACTCATAATCTTGTTTACACGAATATGCTCATCAATATAATCCCTTATAATCCCTTCAAATATCTTCCCCACTATTGATGTCAGACTAACTGGTCTATAGCTTCCTGGATCATCCCTGCTTCCCTTTTTGAAGAGTGGCACCACATCAGCTTTACGCCAATCCTGGGGTACCATGCCTGAGGATAATGAGTCTTGAAAAATTAAGAGTAAAGGTTTGTCTATAACAGTGCTAAGTTCCCTTAACACCCTTGGGTGTATTCCATCTGGGCCTGGAGTTTTATTTACCTTAATATTTTTTAGTTTTTTCCTGATATCCTCTAAACAAAACCCAGTTAGTGGTATGGACTGGCATGTTCTATTCTGTTCCAAAGTATCATTCAATGGTTCCTCTCTTGTGTATACTGAAGAAAAAAACTGGTTTAGTACCTCAGCCTTCTCCCTGTCATTATTTATCATGCTACCGTCCACACATTTTAATGTACCTATATTATCCTTCTTAGATTTTTTGCTATTTATGTACTTAAAGAACCTTTTAGGGTTAGACTTAGAATCCTTGGCAATTAATTTTTCATTTTCAATTTTGGCTAATTTGATTGCTTTTTTGCATGCTTTGTTACATTCCTTATAAATATTGTATGCTGAGTCTGTACTATTTTCTTTTAATAATTTAAATTCCCTACGTTTTTTCCTAATTTCTTTCAACACATTTTTATTTAGCCATAACGGCTTAGTTTTTTTATTTTTATTTTTATAACCATATGGTATGTATTGATATGTATATTTATTTAACAAATTTTTAAATATTATCCATTTATCCTCTGTATTTTTATTAGAAAATACATTGTCCCAATTTATATTATTTAATGATTTCCTTAAATCGTTGAATTTTGCTTTCTTGAAATTAAAAGTCTTAGTTAAGCCTTTAAAACACTGCATATGAAAAGAGATTTCAAATGTGACCATGTTATGATCACTGTTACCCAAATGTTCTTTAACTTCTATGTTTGATATTATATCTGTATTGTTTGATAGCACTAAATCCAATATAGCTTTACTCCTAGTTGGCTCCTCTATTAATTGTGACAAGAAGTTATCCCTGAGAACATTTAAAAATCTATCCCCCTTAGCTGAATTACTAGTTTCATTGGCCCAGTTTATATCAGGGTAGTTAAAATCTCCCATAATTACAGCACTGTTATTAGCAGCCTTACCTATTTGGATAAGTAGTTGAGTTTCCTCCGGGTCACTAATGTTGGGAGGCTTGTAGCATGTTCCTAGTAATATTTTTTTAGGATTTTTCCCCCCACTCTTTATTTCAACCCACAGGGTCTCTACATTGTCACTTGTATCATAAATATCTTCCCGTATTGTAGGTTTAAGGTCAGGTTTAATATACATGTAGATTCCTCCACCCCTTTTATTATTCCTGTCCCTCCTAAATAATGTATACCCCTCTAAGTTAACTGCCCAGTCATGTGAATCATCCCACCAAGTTTCAGTTATACTGATAACATCATAGTCCTCTTCTGCAACTAAGAGCGTCAGCTCCCCCATTTTACCTGTCATGCTTCTTGCATTTGTTGTCATACATTTAATTTTCATGTGCTTTCTGCTGCTACTTGGTGTACTTTCCTCTATACTTTCTAATGTGACATTTCTTAAGTCATCCCTTCCTTGAGATATTAAGGGAGTGACATATTCAGACACTGATCTCTCTGTTCTATTTTGTTCTAATTGACCCTCCCCCCCTTTGCCTAGTTTAAAAGGTTCTCTAAACGTGCTACCATCCTTTCCCCCAACACACCTGCACCCATGTCATTCAGGTGCAATCCATCCTTACTGTACAATTTGTACCCTAGTGAAAAATCAGCCCAGTGTTCTAAAAAGTCAAACCCCTCATTTTTACACCATGTTTTTAGCCATGAATTAACAGACCTTAGCTCCTTCTGCCTTACTGAGTTAACACACGGCACTGGTAATATCTCAGAAAATATTACTTTGGAGGTCCTTGCTTTAAGCTTGCTACCTAACTCCCTGAAGTCATTTTTTAGGACTCTCCATCTCCCACTGATTTCTTCATTAGTACCAATATGCACCATGACTGCAGGATCAGACCCGCATCCCTCTAACAATCTATCAATACGCTCCACAATATGCCTAACACGAGCCCCTGGAAGACAGCAAACTGTTCTATGTAACGGGTCTGGATGACAAATTACCCTATCAACCTTCCTTATAATAGAGTCTCCTACCACCAACATCTGCCTCTGGCCCTGACTTGTATGCCCCTCTTCCATGACTGAAGGACTGCCCACCATAGTATGCTCCTCTTCCACAGCTAAAGGACTGTTCACTATACTAGGCAACACGGCCCTCTCTGACACTGCCACCCCTGAACTGATATCCCCAACATCTTCACTTAATCTTGCAAATCTATTGGGGTGTACCAGCTCAGAACTGGCCTGTCTCTTCCGCTTACTTCGCCCTCTAACTGTGACCCAGCTACATCCTGGAGTCTCCTCATCTGAATCCTCCCCATTCCCACTGCTGGAACCATTAACAACCAGCTCAGTCCTATCCATTTCCCTTTCAAGTGTCTGAATTTCATGTAGTGTTGCAATTCGTTCCTCCAGATCCCCAATACGAGTTTCTAAAGAGACAATATGCTCGCACTTGCCACAAACATATAATCCCAGAAGCGGCTGCTCCAGTGATGCAAACATGTGGCAAGCTGTACACTGAATGAGATTCTCACACATTCTTAATAAAAGGTTTAACTTAAAAGTATAAAATAAATATATTTCCCCTTGGTTACCCCAAAACCTTGTTTGCCTAACTACCTTGGTTAGCTAACTATTATACTTAAACAGACAATGTTACTTTAACAGATAATCAATACAGCAAGCCTAAAAGAGCAAGCTCACAGAGTAAATGTGCTAAATTTATAGGCTTGCAAGGCCCAAACAGGTGAAAATAATCCCACCCCTAATTACCCACACAGACAGAAAAAAAAAAAAAAAAATGGAATGCTAGAAATAAAGTTATTTAGTTATTTCCTTTTTTTAAAATAAAAATGCAACCCTTGCAAAGCAAATAATTTATAAAATAGCTTTGTTGAAGAACCACATTTTACTGCAGTTAACTATTTCTGTTTATACATAATCACTATTTAAAGTGTTAGTGACATATTCACATTTCTTGACATTCCAATCAAAAGCCTTGTAATAAACATTAAAAAAAAACTTTTTATATGTGTTTAACTTACCTACAACATATTCTATCCAAAATTGGTCTTTTTCTGGATTGTACGGACGGTTAAAGTCAATCTGAATATTGAAAGTTTGTCCGCGCCGGATAATAAGTTTATTGTTGAAGTATCTATCAGTGTGATGTTCTTTCTTGTTGTTTTCATTAGGCAGCTTGAACAGGTGAACATTTTGAACTTCTAGGTAATCTATAAATTCAAGCAAATAGAATATTTTAATAAAGTCCAAATGAAAATGTGAAAGAATAAACTGCTAAAAGTGAATTTATTAAATACATACATAGTTGATAGTTTACTACAGGCAGTCCCCGGGTTACAGACATTCGTACTTACAAACGGAGAAAATAGAGCTTTATCGCCAATCCTTCTTTCCAGGATAACCCAAAATACTCAAAATCCAATTGTCACAAGGACAGAAAGTGATGTGAAACGTTCTTAACAGGGGCAGAGATAGCAACACAAACTTTTCCCTGTGCTATCCAAAACTAAAAAAATGTTTGGCTACAGTTTCACCTAAAAAAGTGCCTGCTCCAACCTACATACAAATTCAACTTAAGAACAAACCTACAGAACCTATCTTGTTCGTAACCTGGGGACTGCCTGTACTTAAAAACTGTTCTTCTTCCTCTTTACCACACCCCTTGGCCAATAACAATTTAATCAAAGTTCAGCAATACAAACAAAGCTAAACAAATTGCAGTAATAGTAAAAATAGATCCTTTATTGTGGTACAAAAAAAACCCATGCAGTATAGGGGCGACACTACCTCACAGTCTAACACGTTTTGTGCTTCCTCAAAAACTCTTAAGTAATAACAGGGTGATTCATTAGTTATTTACAGACAATTAAAATCTACATCTAATCATTATTGGAGAATAATTACACAATTCTTCCACTTTTTTTTCTGTATCAACCCAATCACCTTCTAGTTCGTAAACTCTTACTAGACTGGGGGGCATATGTATCAAGCTCCGAATGGAGCTTGATGCCCTGTGTTTCTCGCCAGAAACAGCAGTTATGAAGCAGCGGTCACAAAGACCGCTGCTCCATAACCTGTCCGTCTGCTCTGAGCAGGCGGACAGACATCGCCGGAAAAATCAACCCGTTCGAGTACGATCGGGTTGATTGACACCCCCCTGCTGGCGGCCTATTGGCCGCGAGTCTGCAGGGGGCGGCGTTGCACCAGCAGCTCTTGTGAGCTGCTGGTGCAATGCTGAATACGGCGAGCGTATTGCTCGCCGTATTCAGTGTTGTCTGTCAGACCTGATCCGCACTGTCGGATCAGGTCTGACAGACATTAATAACTAGAGGCCTGGGACTCTCAATTCTTTCTTTCTCAGTATGTTATCCTGTGTTCTGATTTGTTTTCATTATGCATTTATGTTATTCCAATTGGAGTAAAAAAACATGCAATGGGCTAAAACAAAAAAAAATTGCCAAATTGAATAAATTGTATGTGTTTTACTAATTAAAGTGTTATACTAGTTAAATAATTTGCCATAGAAGTAAATATATGCATATGATACTTTTTAATCTGTAAAGGATGTATAGCAGTTAAAACCACCCCCTTATATTATATATGAAAGATTTTAAATTCTGCCATATTACGTTGCAGTAAATATAACTTTCTGACGAAGTTTGATCTCTCACTCAAAACGCGTAAGAGGATTTCTCTTGCACTTAATGGGGAGCACCTATTACCTTGTGCACTATTACACAAAATAAATTGATTGAAGTTTGACCTGATTGCTGTAATTCTTCTTTCTTAAAAATAACCAAACCTGATGGATACAGTGCAATGTGAACTATCCAAGAAGTCGATACACTTGAAACTTATGATACAAATGTATGATTTTGCAATGAAAATATGCAAACCCCTATCCATATTTCCAGTTTCTCTTCACATAAAAGAATTTGGCATGAATTAGCGTGAACAGCACATTTGGATGCAGCAGCAAACATACATTTTGATTCCATTTGTTTTATCACTGGCCAAGTGTGCGCAAATATACCACTGGAGATTTGGATGCATGCTAATGCTATCTTCTACTGACCCATTTAAATAGGAGTAATGTAATAAAAATGTAAGTTTATGTACAAATCTTTATCCTTACTGTAGTGTACTTCCCATTGTTTGATTTCCTATTCTACTTATATTGCTCATAGAGGGCAAGATTACTAGTGGCATGCTAACAGTTACGCATGAGTAAAAAGGGGTATAGTGTGGGTGTTTGCACGCATCTGGTGTAGTGCTTGTATAACAACTTGAAAGTAAATAAAATCGTTTGAGCGCAATTGAAAAAAAAAAAAAATCAGTAAAGGGCTTTAACGTTGCGATACATACATATACATGTATATGTTTATATGTGTGTACATATGTATTTATGTGTTTATATGTGTATATATGATTTATATATATATATATATATATATATATATATATATATATATATATATATATATATATATATATGTATATATATATATATATATTTATATATATATAAAAATAAATATACCAAAATGTCATCAGATATATGTAGAACTATGCATTTAGAATTAAATAGAACATATTCTTCTATATGAAGAAATTGGAATGTGAAATATTCATATTTTCATGTCGGGTTAGTGCACTTGGAATATGCGATTGGGTTTGCGTGCGAGTAGAGTCTTAGCTTTTTTTTCACCTTTTTGCTCCTTTGACTTCTATGGGGGAATATGTTAATGTGAGCATGATATTCCAAGTTCAGCTTTTTGGGCATATCAGGTTAGCACACAAGTGAAAACTCTTTACTTTCAACTTGTAATGCAAATGCTACCTGATGCCCCGAAGCTTAATTCTAGCAGAGTTAGCATGCGAGTGGGAGCATTAATTACCACTCCAGTGATATCTGGCCCTTAAAGGGACACTAAACCCTACATTTTTCGTTCATGATTCAGAGAGAGCATGCAATTTTAAGCAACTTTCTAATTTACTCCTATTATCAAGTTTTTTTCGTTCTCTTGCTATCTTTATTTGAAAAAACAGGAACATAACTTAAAGGGACAGTATACACTCATTTTCATATAACTGCATGTAATAGACACTACTTTAAAGAATAAGATGCACAGATACTGATATAAAAATCCAGTATAAAACTGTTTAAAAACTTACTTAGAAGCTGTCAGTTTGGCTCTGTTGAAAAGGTAGCTGGAAAGCCCACTGCAAGTGGCAAATAAGACACTCCCCCCCCTCCCCCTTCTTTTGCATATGAAAAGACCCTTTACACAAACAGGAGCAAGCTGGAGAAGGTAGCTGACGGTATTCACATAAAGCTTTGGGGCTTGGTTAGGAGTCTGAAAATCAGAGCAATGTTATTTAAAAATAAGCAAACCTATACATTTATTTAAAAAAAAACTTTATGGGCTATATAAATAGATCATCTACAAAACATTTATGCAAAGAAAAATGAGTGTATAATGTCCCTTTAAGAGCCGGACCATTTTTGGTTCAGCACCTGGGAAGCGCTTGCTGATTGGTGGCTAAATGTAGCAAACCAATCAGCATAGGGTTATTCTATCTGACAGTTTTAAAGTATATTGGGGAAGTGGCTTCTACTGTAACATTGTCTCTCTTAAAATAACGTTTTCATATTATTAACTTTTAAAATGCTGATCCATTTTACTTAACTTTTTCAAAATTTGTAGATATTTATTTTTAAAAAAATGCTAAATGTCTGCTAAACAAATTCTTCCATTTAAAGTACCGCTTAATGCAGTAGAAATGCACAATTAACAAGTGCATGATAAAAAGACAATGATTTAATACCTATTCTGAATTTTAAATAAGCAGTATATTTTTGTCTGACAAATTTATTTTTTCTCCCATTTTCTGGCCCCTTGTATCATGTGACAGACATCAGCCAATTACTGACTACTATACGAATACCCTGTAAGCTTGTGCACATGCTCAGTATGATCTTGTTCCATAGAAAGTTTGCATATAAAAAGACTGTGCAAGATGTAATAATGGAAGAATATTGGAAAATTTCATAAAACTGCATGCTCTGACTCGGAATTGACTTTAGTTATGCTACTAGCACGAAGGGCCATACTAAGACATTGGACTGAACCCACATGACCCACTATGGCATATTTTTGCAATATGCCAAAGACACAGCTATTTATAGAGCAGGTTGATGTTACAGTAGATATAGGTAATAGACTTAACTTATTCCTGCACAAATGGCGCAGGTTCATTTTAACTTTTGAGCTATAGATCCAGAGGCAGGTTCTTGCACCATTCCGACACACTAGTATTTTTCTGGAAGAAAGCCTGCGAGGCGAATGGAAGCACATTGTGTCCCCTAATGATACTTGAGATTCTAAGGGGAGAGTGAGAACGGAAAGGGGGGATGAGAGCCCTCACTCCCTTTTTTTTTTCTCCTGGCTGGATCCTCTAATTTACCCAAAATAGTTTCAGATTACATCCTTATTAGAATAAGTTTAGGATTGGAACAAGGTTACGGGGGTAGGGGAGATTAGTTAAGGGGAAACATATCCTCTATGGGTAATATGTAAAATGTGAGAGATGTCTTGTTTTTCTTTTTTCCCTTTATATCTATATACGTTTGATGGAATGATTCTATTAAAGACACCCTGTGCGGTGTTTGATGGTACACCTGGGAATGATACGATAATACCATTGTTAATTGAAATGGCCACTGCACAGGCTTTGATCTTGTTTTGTATGTATTTATTTGACTGCTCTAAATAAAAAGAAATGTTAAAAAAAACTAAAAAAAGTTGCATGCTCTTTTTGAATCATAAAAGTTTATTTTGAGTTGAGTGTCTCTTTAAAATAACTTTCAAAAATAGTTTAACATTAGATTATCCTTTAAACAAACTAAAGAGAAGGATAGAGAGGCAAACCAATGATAGATAGACAGACAGACAGATAGATAGATAGATAGATAGATAGATAGATAGATAGATAGATAGATAGATAGATAGATAAATAAAGCGGAGATGATCTCTACACTTCCTAATATATTCAATTGCTTTAATGTTATATCATAGCATTATATTGTGCTTACATATGCTGTACTTTGCTTTAAACCTAAAGTAACCAGTTAGCCATTAAAAAGGTAACCCTTTTACTCAATGTGAACTGTGTATAATGTGGTTAACCCTTTAGACAAACAGGAGCAAGCTGGAGAAGGTAGCTGACGGTATTCACATAAAGCTTTGGGGCTTGGTTAGGAGTCTGAAAATCAGAGCAATGTTATTTAAAAATAAGCAAACCTATACATTTATTTTAAAAAAAACTTTATGGGCTATATAAATAGATCATCTACAAAACATTTATGCAAAGAAAAATGAGTGTATAATGTCCCTTTAAGAGCCGGACCATTTTTGGTTCAGCACCTGGGAAGCGCTTGCTGATTGGTGGCTAAATGTAGCAAACCAATCAGCATAGGTTTATTCTATCTGACAGTTTTAAAGCATATTGGGGAAGTGGCTTCTACTGTAACATTGTCTCTCTTAAAATAACAACGTTTTCATATTATTAACTTTTAAAATGCTGATCCATTTTACTTAACTTTTTCAAAATTTGTAGATATTTATTTTTAAAAAAATGCTAAATGTCTGCTAAACAAATTCTTCCATTTAAAGTACCGCTTAATGCAGTAGAAATGCACAATTAACAAGTGCATGATAAAAAGACAATGATTTAACACCTATTCTGAATTTTAAATAAGCAGTATATTTTTGTCTGACAAATTTATTTTTTCTCCCATTTTCTGGCCCCTTGTATCATGTGACAGACATCAGCCAATTACTGACTACTATACGAATACCCTGTAAGCTTGTGCACATGCTCAGTATGATCTTGTTCCATAGAAAGTTTGCATATAAAAAGACTGTGCAAGATGTAATAATGGAAGAATATTGGAAAATTTCATAAAACTGCATGCTCTGACTCGGAATTGACTTTAGTTATGCTACTAGCACGAAGGGCCATACTAAGACATTGGACTGAACCCACATGACCCACTATGGCATATTTTTGCAATATGCCAAAGACACAGCTATTTATAGAGCAGGTTGATGTTACAGTAGATATAGGTAATAGACTTAACTTATTCCTGCACAAATGGCGCAGGTTCATTTTAACTTTTGAGCTATAGATCCAGAGGCAGGTTCTTGCACCATTCCGACACACTAGTATTTTTCTGGAAGAAAGCCTGCGAGGCGAATGGAAGCACATTGTGTCCCCTAATGATACTTGAGATTCTAAGGGGAGAGTGAGAACGGAAAGGGGGGATGAGAGCCCTCACTCCCTTTTTTTTTTTCTCCTGGCTGGATCCTCTAATTTACCCAAAATAGTTTCAGATTACATCCTTATTAGAATAAGTTTAGGATTGGAACAAGGTTACGGGGGGAGGGGAGATTGAAACATATCCTCTATGGGTAATATGTAAAATGTGAGAGATGTCTTGTTTTTCTTTTTTCCTTTTATATCTATATACGTTTGATGGAATGATTCTATTAAAGACACCCTGTGCGGTGTTTGATGGTACACCTGGGAATGATACGATAATACCATTGTTAATTGAAATGGCCACTGCACAGGCTTTGATCTTGTTTTGTATGTATTTATTTGACTGCTCTAAATAAAAAGAAATGTTAAAAAAAACTAAAAAAGTTGCATGCTCTTTTTGAATCATAAAAGTTTATTTTGAGTTGAGTGTCTCTTTAAAATAACTTTCAAAAATAGTTTAACATTAGATTATCCTTTAAACAAACTATAGAGAAGGATAGAGAGGCAAACCAATGATAGATAGACAGACAGACAGACAGACAGACAGACAGATAGATAGATAGATAGATAGATAGATAGATAGATAGATAGATAAAGCGGAGATGATCTCTACACTTCCTAATATATTCAATTGCTTTAATGTTATATCATAGCATTATATTGTGCTTAAATATGCTGTACTTTGCTTTAAACCTAAAGTAACCAGTTAGCCATTAAAAAGGTAACCCTTTTACTCAATGTGAACTGTGTATAATGTGGTTAACAAAATCAAAGGCAACACATAAGTTAAGTTGACATTTTCATCCAGTTAGCATATAATTAATTTCCAGATTTTTTTCCCCATTTTACAAAACCTTTGTTTTATAATTTATTTAATTGGATCAGAGTTAGTTTTGACTCAGAACCAGTAGTGCTTTGCAAGTCTTGAGTGGTACATTGACTGTGGGGTTAAATACATAGTAGTGCAAGGTCACTAGTCTTAAAATTATTTTTTAACGAATAAGAGCATGTAATGTTTCTACTATTATACCCTTTTAACTAGGAAAAGTGTTAACATCTACAGTCTTATGATAAATGCCTCAACAGCTGAGGTGTTTAATAGCTTGGCTTGACTTGACTTGTAGAGTTAGGGTGTAAAGCCAATTTATTAAAAATGTAAAACTTCTCAAGGCTAACACTATTATATTTATGTATCTAAAAGGCTTTAATAGATAAGAACTGTAACATTATGACGGTGACTAGCCTTTTTGTCTGTGGACCAGATTGGCTCCCCCAAATAAGACAAATAAAGGGTGTAGTTTGCCAATTGCAGTAAAAAAAGAATGTTAATTGTTTTAAAAACATTAAGACTTGGCTAATATATAATTGCATAGCAACACAATAGAAATATCTTGTAATTACAAGATTTTCACTGTCCCTTTGAAAGAAAATAATGCAAAACCTTAATTTTAGAAGAAGGTCTTTCATTTTAAATAAATGCAATGCAATAGTCCAATTGTCTCCTAACAGTACCTGGGCATTTTGGGGGATGTTTGTATTTGCTCATCAGTTGTAATCAACCTTAATGCCGATTGGCTGATATAATCCTATCAGCCAATCGGAATTTGAGGGACGCCATCTTGGATGACGTCATTTAAAGGAACCTTCATTCGGACTTAGGACGTCGGAAGAAGAGGATGGATCCGCGCCGGAGGTCTTCAAGATGGAGCCGCTCGTCATCGGATGAAGATCGAAGATGCCGCTTGGATGAAGATGGTTGCCGGTCCGGATCTCCTCTTCTGCCCAGATAGGATGAAGACTTTGGAGCCTCTTCTGGACTTCTTCTTGCCACTTGATAGAAGACTTCAGCCGGATGATGGATCTCCAGCCCCCGCTTGGGCTTGGATGAAGATTTCGGAGCCTGGATGGATCGGTGATACCCGGTGTGGTGAAGATAAGGTAGGAAGATCTTCAGGGGCTTAGTGTTAGGTTTATTTAAGGGGGGTTTGAGTTAGATTAGGGGTATGTGGGTGGTGGGTTGTAATGTTGGGAGGGTATTGTATGTTTTTTTTTACAGGCAAAAGAGCTGAATTCTTTGGGGCATGCCCCGCAAAAGGCCCTTTTAAGGGCTGGTAAGGTAAAAGAGCTTTTCTATTTTAATTTTAGAATAGGGTAGGGCATTTTTTATTTTGGGGGGCTTTGTTATTTTATTAGGGGGCTTAGAGTAGGTGTAATTAGCTTAAAATTGTAATATTTTTATTATGTTTGTAATTAAAAAAAATATTTTTTGTAACAGCTTTTTTTATTTTTTGTACTTTAGTTAGTTTATTTATTTGTATTTATTTGTAGGTATTGTATTTAATTAATTTATTGATAGTGTAGTGTTAGATTTAATTGTAGATAATTGTAGGTATTTTATTTAATTAATTTATTGATAGTTTAGTGTTAGGGTTAATTGTAACTTAGGTTAGGATTTATTTTACAGGTAATTTTGTAATTATTTTAACTAGGTAGCCATTATTAACTATTTAATAGCTATTGTACCTTGTTAAAATAATTACAAAGTTGCCTGTAAAATAAATATTATTCATAAAATAGCTACAATATAATTATAATTTATATTGTAGCTATATTAGGGTTTATTTTACAGGTAAGTATTTAGCTTTAAATAGGAATAATTTATTTAATTAGAATTATTTTATTTTGTTAGAATAAAATATTTAACTTAGGGGGGTGTTAGTGTTAGGGTTAGACTTAGCTTTAGGGGTTAATACATTTATTAGAGTAGCGGTGAGGTCCGGTTGGCAGATTAGGGGTTAATACTTGAAGTTAGGTGTCAGCGATGTTAGGGAGGGTAGATTAGGGGTTAATACTATTTATTATAGGGTTAGTGAGGCGGATTAGGGGTTAATAACTTTATTATAGTAGCAGTGAGGTCCGGTCGGCAGATTAGGGGTTAATTATTGTAGGTAGCTGGTGGCAACGTTGTGGGGGGCAGATTAGGGGTTAATAAATATAATATAGGGGTCGGCGGTGTTAGGGGCAGCAGATTAGGGGTACATAGATATAATGTAGGTTGCGGCGGTGTACGGAGCGGCAGATTAGGGGTTAAAAAAATATGCAGCGATAGCGGGGGCTGCAGATTAGGGGTTAATAAGTGTAAGGTTAGGGGTGTTTAGACTTGGGGTTCATGTTAGAGTGTTAGGTGCAGACTTAGAAACTGTTTCCCCATAGGAAACAATCGGGCTGCGTTAGGAGCTGAACGCTGCTTTTTTGCAGGTGTTAGGTTTTTTTTCAGCTCAAACGGCCACATTGTTTTCTATGGGGGAATCGTGCACGAGCACGTTTTTGAAGCTGGCCGCGTCCGTAAGCACCGCTGGTATTGAGAGTTACAATGGCAGTAAATTATGCTCTACGCTCCCTTTTTGGAGCCTAACGCAGCCCTTCTGTGAGCTCTAAATACCAGTGGAATTTAAAAGGTGCGGGGGGAAAAAAGCCAGCGTTAGATACGCGGGTCGTTACTGACAAAACTCTAAATCTAGCCAATAGGCAGGCGCAGAAAGCCTTACGCTAAAAATGTGAGCACCGTAACTCCCGTAACTGTCTGAGAAAATTAACTAACACCTAACGCATGCGCAATATCTATCTACCTGTCAACCGCCAACCCCCACCGCAATAACTAATAAAACTATTAACCCCTACTCTGCCATTAACTCACATCACAATAAACCTAATAAATGTATTAACCCCTAATCCGCCATTAACCCACATCGCAATAAACCTAATAAAACTATTAACCCCTTATCCACCATTAACCCACAACGCAATAAACCTAATAAAACTATTAACCCCTAATTTGCCAAACCCACACAACGCAATAATCCTAATATATCTATTAACGCCTAATCCACCAATCCCCAACAATGCAAATAACTAATTAATTTACTAAGCCCCCTAACCTAACACCCCCCAAATTAACCCCAATTACATAAATTAAAAAAAGACTAAGTTACAACAAAAATAAAAAGCATTACTTCAAAATATTTTTTTTTTCTAAATTAATCAAAGATTAAAAATATAAAAAAGTCTAACATTACATAAAATAATAAACCAAATTATCAAAAATAAAAACATTAAACCTAATCCCTATGAAAATAACCCCCCAAAAAATAAAAACACCCCCTAAACTAATACTTAACTACCAATAGCCCTTAAAAGGGCCTTTTGTAGGGCATTGCCCTAAGTTAAACAGCTATTTTACCTTAAAAAATACTAAGTCCCCCCTCTAACAGTAAAACCCCTCACCCACCAAAATAAAAAACCTAACACTAAAAAATCCTAAACTACCCATTGTATGGGCATTCAGCTCTTTTACTGCCCTTCTAAAAAAAACAAAAAAAAACCTAAGTCTTATCCCCAGATAGGTACTTACTGTTCCTGAAGTCCGGCGGAGAAGGTCCTGTCCCAGGTGGTGAAGTCTTCTTCCAAGCAGTAACCTCTTCCTTCTTCATTCAGGACCAAGCCGGTGCGGAGTGGAGATGAGCGTGGAGCTGGACCGGTGACTGCGTAGCCATGGAGTGTGGAGGATCCTCTTCATATGATTGCCGCGTACACTGAATAGTGAATTTAAAGTAGGTGTTTAAATATGGCGTCCCTTGCATTCCTATTGGCTGATTTGATTCTTCAAATTCAAATCAGCCAATAGGATGAGAGCTACTGAAATCCTATTGGCTGTTATACTTAAGCATTTTTCTAATTTTTTATTATTATTTTTTTTAAATTAAGGATTTATTGGGCACTCTTAAAAGAGCTGAATGCTCTTTTAAGGGCAATGCCCATACAAATGCTCCTTTAGGGGCAATGGGTAGTTTAGGATTTTTTAGTGTTAGTTATTTTTTTATTTTAGTGGGTGGGGGGTTTTACTATTAGAGGGGGACTTAGTATTTTTTAAGGTAAAAGAGCTGTTTAACTTAGGGCAATGCCCTACAAAAGGCCCTTTTAAGGGCTATTGGTAGTTTAGTGGGTGTTTTTATTTTGGGGGGCTGTTTTATTTTCATAGGGATAAGGTTTAATTTTTTTATTATTTTATGTAATACACTTTTTATTTTTTGTAATCTTAGATTCATTTAATATTAGTTTTTTATTTTTAAGTAATGTTAGCTTTTTTATTTTAATTGTAACTTAGCATTTTTTAATGTAGGTAATTGGGGTTAATTTAGGTGGTGTTAGGCTAGGGAGCTTAGTAATTTAATTAGTTATTTGCGTTGTGGGGGTTTGGTGGATAAGGGGTTAATAGATTTATTCATTTTTTGCAAAGTGGGTTTGGTGGATATGGGGTTAATAAATTTATAAGGTTTGTTGCGATGTGGGTTAATGGCGGATTAGGGGTTAATACTTCTAATAGGAAGTTTGCGTTGTGGGGGGTTGGCGGATTAGGGGTTAATACTTTTATTAGATAGATTGCGATGTGGGTGAATGACAGATTAGGGGTTCATACATTTATTAGGTAGATTTAACTTTTTTTTTTTCTTAGGTGCCGGCAGGTTCTAACGTTCCGTAAGTCACTGGCGACTCCAGATATTTGTATTTACGCACATTTCTTGACATTTCTTTACATATTTAAAGGGACACTTAAGTCAAAATAAACTTTTATGAATCAGAAAGAACATGCAGTTTTAAGACACTTTCCAGTTTACTTCCATTATAAAATTTGCACAGTCTTTTTATATTCACACTTTATGAGAACAAGATCCTACTGAGCATGTGCACAAGCTCACAGGGTATATTATTATACTAGTCTGTGATTGGCTGATTTCTATCACATGATACAAGGGGATGAAAAATAGAAGGAAAAAATAAATTTGCCAGAAAAATATCTACTGCTTATTTGAAATTTAGAGTAAGTGCAAGTCTTTCTTTCTAAGTTTAATTTTTTTTAACCCATGTACCATTTTATTTATATCCATTTGTAAATATCAGCTCCAGAACTGTACACGAGTCAAGATGAGGCCTAACTAGTCATATGTAATGTGACATAAGAACCTTACTATTTCTGCTGCAAATATTTCTGCCTATACAACCTATTGGCCTTACTAACGGCAATGCTTCATTGTTTAACATTGTTAAACACATTTTAAATAATCCAATATAATGAATACCACCTTTTGTACCTGTGGGCAGAGCTGTGAAATTTTTTGGCACTTTATAAATAAAGTATAATAATAAAATAATTAAAAAATACTGTGTCTGGTACTTTTTTAACAGTTAGTAAAGTGTCATTAAGGGGCCGTTTTATCAATGTCTGTCCGACATGATACGCTGTATCATGATAAGCTGTGTCATTCAGCCCGATTGTATAGGATCGGGCGGTTTGCAGACAGCAGCCTCAGAGGTAGCGGACCAGTTATAGAGCAGCTTCATTATAGTTCATTATAGCGGACCAGTTATAGAGCAGTGCTTCATAACCGCTGTTTCCAGCGAGCCTGAAGGCTCGCGCGGAAACAAGGGGAACAGGGGCTATTCAGCCCTTGTTAAATCGACCCCTAAATCTGTAATTAACCACTGGATTTGTTATGTTAAACTTTATTCTTCAGTCATCTGGAACAACTCCTGCCAATAGTGATTGATGAGGCAGCTAGCAGAGAAGTTCCTATAAAACTCTTGGATAAATCATAGCTTTTTTAAATTACATTTTTGATAATGACAAAAAAAACTCATCCTCTGTTAAAAAAAGAAGATCCATATAGTAGAACTACAGTTGTAGTTGTCCCATTTTCACAATATTTTGTAAATACAGAACAGAAATAATCATTGACAAAAGTCTGCAATTTGTTTTTCTTCTTTCACCACTCTACCATCAGCTGTATTGAACTTTACTACCCCTCACTTATTTCTTCTACTTTTGCTGATATATCTATGTGTTTATACCTCACAAACCTTCCTCTGTTCAGTAAAGCAGGATGCTAAGGGAAGCTGTTCTGTATTCATGAAAATATGAACTAGTGACCCCTTGTGTCCCTTTCTCATTTGTGCTCTCACTATTCTAAATTTCAACACATTTTTTAGAACTTATATCCCTTAAAATACATTCATTCTGAGGAATAAGATATATAAACAAAATTGCATATTATATTAATATTTAATGTTTGAAGATACAACTGAAATTTCTGAAGGTTACTTCATACACAAAAAATCAAATTGATGAATACACCTATTTAAAACATATACCGCTAGATTCAAAGTTCTGCGGCCAAAGGGGTGCGTTACCTACGCATGCTTTTTTTCCCCCGCACCTTTTAAACACCGCTGGTATTTAGAGTTCACAGAAGGGCTGCGTTGGGCTCCAAAAAGGGAGCGTAGAGCATAATTTACCGCCACTGCAACTCTAAATACCAGTGGTGCTTACGGACGCGGCCAGCTTCAAAAACGTGCTCGTGCACGATTCCCCCATAGGAAACAATGGGGCAGTTTGAGCTGTAAAAAAACCTAACACCTGCAAAAAAGCAGCGTTCAGCTCCTAACGCAGCCCCATTGTTTCCTATGGGGAAACACTTCCTAAGTCTGCACCTAACACCCTCACATGTACCCCGAGTCTAAACACCCCTAGCCTTACACTTATTAACCCCTAATCTGCCACCCCTGCATATTTTTTTAACCCCTAATCTGCCGCTCCGTACACCACCGCCACCTACGTTATACCTATGTACCCCTAATCTGCTGCCCCTAACACCGCCGACCCCTATATTATATTTATTAACCCATAATATGCCGCCCCCAACATCGCCGCCACCTACCTACAATTATTAACCCCTAATCTGCTGACCGGACCTCACTGCTACTCTAATAAATTTATTAACCCCTAAAGCTAAGTCTAACCCTAACACTAACACCCCCCTAAGTTAAATATAATTTTTATCTAACGAAATAAATTAACTCTTATTAAATAAATTATTCCTATTTAAAGCTAAATACTTACCTGTAAAATAAACCCTAATATAGCTACAATATAAATTATAATTACATTGTAGCTATTTTAGGATTAATATTTATTTTACAGGCAACTTTGTATTTATTTTAACCAGGTAAAATAGCTATTAAATAGTTGATAACTATTTATTAGCTACCTAGTTAAAATAAGTACAAAATTACCCGTAAAATAAATCCTAACCTAATTTACAATTAAACCTAACACTACACTATCAATAAATTAATTAAATAAAATACCTACAATTATCTACAATTAAACCTAACACTACACTATCAATACATTAATTACATACAAATACCTACAATTAAATACAATTAAATAAACTAACTAAAGTACAAAAAATAAAAAAAGAACTAAGTTAAAAAAAATAAAAAAATAATTTACAAACAGTAGAAAAATATTACAATTTTAAGCTAATTACACCTACTCTAAGCCCCTAATAAAATAATAAAGCCGCCCAAAATAAAAAAATGCCCTACCCTATTCTAAAATAAAAATAGAAAAGCTCTTTTACCTTACCAGCCCTTAAAAGGGCCTTTTGCGGGGCATGCCCCAAAGAATTCTGCTCTTTTGCCTTTAAAAAAACCCATACAATACCCCCCCAACATTACAACCCACCACCCACATACCCCTAATCTAACCCAAACCCCCCTTAAATAAACCTAACACTAAGACCCTGAAGATCTCCCTACCTTATCTTCACCACGCCGGGTATCACCGATCCGTCCAGAGGAGGCTCCGAAGTCTTCATCCAAGCCCAAGCGGGGGCTGAAGAGGTCCATCATCGGGCTGAAGAGGTCCATCATCCGGCTGAAGAGGTCCATCATCCGGCTGAAGAGGTCCATCATCCGGCTGAAGTCTTGATCCAAGCGGGGGCTGAAGAGATCCATCCTCCGGCTGAAGTCTTTTATCAAGCGGCATCTTCAATCTTCTTTCTTCCGGATCCATCTTCATCCCACCGACGCGGAACATCCATCCTGGCCGACGACTTCCTGACGAATAACGGTTCCTTTAAATGACGTCATCCAAGATGGCGTCCCTCGAATTTCGATTGGCTGATAGGATTCGGAACAGCCAATAGAATGCAAGCTCAATCTGATTGGCTGATTGGATCAGCCAATCGGATTGAACTTGAATCTGATTGGCTGATTCCATCAGCGAATCAGAATTTTCCTACCTTAATTCCGATTGGCTGATAGAATCCTATCAGCCAATCGAAATTCGAGGGACGCCATCTTGGATGACATCATTTAAAGGAAACGTCATTCGTCGGTAAATCGTCGGCCAGGATGGATGTTCCGCGTCAGCGGGATGAAGATGGATCCGGAAGAAAGAAGATTGAAGATGCCGCTTGATAGAAGACTTCAGCAGGATGATGGATCTCTTCAGCCACCGCTTGAATCAAGACTTCAGCCAGATGATGGACCTCTTCAGCCAGATGATGGACCTCTTCAGCCTGATAATGGACCTCTTCAGCCCGATAATGGACCTCTTCAGCCCGATGATGGACCTCTTCAGCCCGATGATGGACCTCTTCAGCCCTTGCTTGGTCTTGGATGAAGACTTCGGAGCCTCCTCTGGACGGATCGGTGATACCCGGCGTGGTGAAGATAAGTTAGGGAGATCTTCAAGGGCTTAGTGTTAGGTTTATTTAAGGGGGGTTTGGGTTAGATTAGGGGTATGTGGGTGGTGGGTTGTAATGTTGGGGGGGGTATTGTATGTTTTTTTTACAGGCAAAAGAATAGAATTCTTTGGGGCATGCCCCGCAAAAGGCCCTTTTAAGGGCTGGTAAGGTAAAAGAGCTTTTCTATTTTTATTTTAGAATAGGGTAGGGCATTTTTTTTATTTTGGGGGGCTTTGTTATTTTATTAGGGGGCTTAGAGTAGGGGTAATTAGCTTAAAATTGTTGTAATATTTTTCTAATGTTTGTAAATTATTTTTTTATTTTTTGTAACTTAGTTCTTTTTTATTTTTTGTACTTTAGTTAGTTTATTTAATTGTATTTAATTGTAGGTATTTGTATGTAATTAATTTATTGATAGTGTAGTGTTAGGTTTAATTGTAGATAATTGTAGGTATTTTATTTAATTAATTTATTGATAGTGTAGTGTTAGGTTTAATTGTAACTTAGGTTAGGATTTATTTTACAGGTAATTTTGTAATTATTTTAACTAGGTAGCTATTAAATAGTTATTAACTATTAATTAATAGCTATTGTACCTGGTTAAATAAATACAAAGTTGCCTGTAAAATAAATATTAATCCTAAAATAGCTACAATGTAATTATAATTTATATTGTAGCTATATTAGGGTTTATTTTACAGGTAAGTATTTAGCTTTAAATAGGAATAATTTATTTAATAAGAGTTAATTTATTTCGTTAGATAAAAATTATATTTAACTTAGGGGGGTGTTAGTGTTAGGGATAGACTTAGCTTTAGGGGTTAATAAATTTAATAGAGTAGCGGTGAGGTCCGGTCGGCAGATTAGGGGTTAATACTTGAAGTTAGGTGTCGGTGATGTTAGGGAGGGCAGATTAGGGGTTAATACTATTTATTATAGGGTTATTGAGGCTGGAGTGAGGCGGATTAGGGGTTAATAACTTTATTATAGTAGCGGTGAGGTCCGGTCGGCAGATTAGGGGTTAATAATTGTAGGTAGGTGGCGGTGACGTTGGTGGGAGCAGATTAGGGGTTAATAAATATTATGTAGGTGTCGGCGGTGTTAGGGACAGCAGATTAGGGATACATAGGGATAACGTAGGTCTCGGCGGTGTTAGAGTGGTGGCGATGTGGGGGGGCCTCGGTTTAGGGGTACATAGGTAGTTTATTTTAGTGTTAGTGTACTTTAGAGAGCAGTAGTTAAGAGCTTTATGAACCGGCGTTAGCCCAGAAAGCTCTTAACTCCTGGCTTTTCTCTGCGGCTGGAGTCTTGTCGTTAGATTTCTAACGCTCACTTCAGCCAAGACTCTAAATACCAGCGTTAGAAAGATCCCATTGAAAAGATAGGATACGCAATTGACGTAAGGGGATCTGCGGTATGGAAAAGTCGCGGCTGCAAAGTGAGCGTTAGACCCTTTCCTGACTGACTCTAAATAACAGCGGGCAGCCAAAACCAGCGTTAGGAGCCCCTAACGCTGGTTTTGACGGCTAACGCAGAACTCTAAATCTAGGCGAAAATTAATTAGAATAATTTTAATGTTGCTTACTGTAAACATATTAAAGAAATATGTAGTTTTGTTTGCTTTCACACTTCCTTCAATAATGCAAATATAAATTGCAAGGACCTTTTGTGTAGAGCACTTCTGTTTGTGTTATCTAGTGATTTTCAAAAATGTTTGAATTTGGCTGTAGTTTGGAATATTTGTTGTGATTGAGAGCTACTATACATCCTGACAATCTAAAGTAAATTGGTCATAGTAGGATTTTTATAAAAATCTACACCAATGGGGTAGTGAATTTCTAGGGACGGATTTAACATGTTGCAAATGCAGCTGTTTCCGTCCGAGCCTTCAGGCTCGCCAGGAACATAAGTTAAGAAGCAGCGTTCACAAGACCGCTGCTCATTAAAGGGATACTAAACCCACATTTTTGTTCTTTCATGATTTAGAATGAGGATGCAATTTTAAGCAACTTTCTAATTTACTCCTATTATCAATTTTCCTTTGTTCTTTATCTATCTTCATTTGAAAAGCAAGAATGTAAGCTTACAAGCCGGCCCATTTTTGATTCAGCACCTGGGTAGCACTTGCTGATTGGTGGCTAAATGGAGCCACATTATCATCAAGCGCTATCAAAGGTGCTGAACCAAAAATGGGCCAGGTCCTTAACTTAGATTCCTGCTTTTTCAAATAAAGATACCAAGAGAACGAAGAAAATTTGACAATGGAGTAAATTAGAAAGTTGCTTAAAATTGCATGCTCTATCTGAATCCTGAAAGAAAAAATTTGGGTTTAGTATCCCTTTACTCACCGCCACCTTCTTTGGTGGCAGACAGCAATCATCCCAATCAGAAACGATCGGGATGATTGACCCCCCCTGCTAGTGGCCGATTGCCCGTGAATGTGCAGGGGAGGTCATTGCACAAGCATTTCACTAGAAATGCTTGTGCAATAATAAATGCCGACAGCGTATGCTGTTGGCATTTAGCAATGTCGGGCGGACGTGCTCGTATCAATTTATAAGAAAGCAGTTAGTATTTACAGAAATTTAAAACTATGTCCTGCCAATTTCTGATGATTCCCACTCACAGAGGTAGAAAAAAAGCTGCCAAATTGAATTGGCTGGGCAAACACACATGTTTTATATCAAATTTGTTTTCATAACTAGATTTACGAGTTATGTCAATTTGTGGTTTATTTCCGGATAAGGGCTAGATTACAAGTGGATCGCTATTTTAACATGAGCCGTAAAAGGAGGAAATTTGCCCGTTTACGAGTGCACATTAAATAACCAGCCATTACAAGTGGCTGGTTAATGCTAACACAAGTTTGCGGTAGCACTTTAGGCTAAGTTCAATTAACGAGAGGTCAGACCTCTGGTTCATTAAAAAAATGTCCTCCAATTCCCCCCCCAATAAAGTGTACAGTTTCTTTATTAAAATAAAAAATATGAGCATCTTTTAAATTTTAAAATTACATTGTGGTCTATGGGGACTGTGTTTAAAACTGTAAATATATATGTATATGCTTATATACATATAGATTTATGTGTTAATATGTGCATATAAACACAAAAATATATATGTATATATTCATACACTGAACATATATATTTTAAATTTGCTTCCCAACGCTGCAAGACTTACTCGCTGCACTGTGCTAGGTTCTTTGCTGTGTCTCTAGGGATCAGAAAGAGGCTCCCATTGGAGCCTATGGGAACACGCTCTTGTTAGCGCAATGCTTCCAGGCAACCTTGCGTTAGCATTGCACTTAACTTTTAATACCAGCACACATTTGCGCGCGCTAGTATTAATGAGCGAAGCACAAATATCGTGCTTGCGGAATCACAATTTTGCACTCTACTCGTAATCTAGGCCTAAGTAAGTTATGAAGCACTTATGTTTCTAATTCAATTTTATATATAATGTATAGTTTTGTGTACAGCACAAACAGACAAACCAGAACACAAACAGACTGATTTTATGTTCCCTGTATTAATTTACACAAAAAGGGGTCTAGTGCATTTTAAGGTCTCATAAAAAAACATTTTACTATTAGATTGGAAGCGATAAATGGGTATTAAATAGCTTTTTGGGTGCGGTTGAAGCACAAATTTATCTCACCTAGCACCGGCATCTGCAATTAACCAATGGTCTGTTTCTCTGTGTGACTGTAAAAAGTTTTCCTAAGTATCCTAACAGTGCAGGCAATATATTGATATAGCACCATGCTATTAGACTGAGCTTCACAGTATCTAGGTTGATGTCATTGTAGTTTTAAGAATCATTTATCATAGCTTAGACTAAAATATTCTAATTTTACAAAAATAAATTAGGGTAAAGTATTGACTATAATAGTATAATTTTATACTTCTTGTATGTAATGACTCTACAAACGATAAAACAACTAAAATGCACACCATGGGACATATAGAGAATCTTATTCCTAGGTTGAAATTTACAAATCACAAGTTCAACACAAAATCCATGCAATAAATAGTACAGCTGTATATGAAAGATAATCAGTATTTAAGCATTTATAGACTATTTATACTTAAAAGAAATAGTCTAGTGAAAACTAAACTTTCAGGAATAAGATAGAGCATGCAAGTTTAAGCAACTTTCTAATTGACTCCTAATATCAATTTTTCTTCATTCTCTTGGTATCTTTATTTGAATGTAAGCTTAGGAGCCCATTTTTTGTTCAGCACATGGGTAGTGCTTGCTCATTGATGGCTACATTTAGACACCAATCAGAAAGTGCTACCCAGGTTCTGAACCAAAAAAGGGCCACCTCATAAGCTTACATTCTTGCTTTTTCAAATAAAGATACCAAGAGAACAAAGAAAAATTGATAATAAGAGTAAATTAGAAAGTTGCTTAAAATTGCATGTTCCATCTGAATCATAAAAGTTTAATTTTGACTAGACTATTCCTTTAAAATAAAATTCTAGAGTTGTTTCCCTTGTCGTCTAGCAATGATCCAGTTTTAGAGGGCTTGGAAAACGTTGCAAGCAGAGATTTCTTAGCTTTCATTCTATAGTGGAATAATGCACTAGAGCGTGCTTCATAGAAAATTAGAATTCATCAAACACATCAATGCCTCTTTTAAAGGAAGCCATGCTGGAGTATTTAAATACACTAATTATACCAATTTTTAAAATATAATATAAATCCTTTTTTATTTTCTTTTAAGAAGGAATGCTACGCTTTTTTAAAAATATATATATTTAGATCCTTTCTCAAGTCTTCATATATAGACGTTGATATTGTTGTTACCTTTTGTATTAAAACCCCTTGGAATAAGACCAAAAGCTTCCACGGTAGGGATCTCATCTTCTTCTGAATTGGAAACATTTGGTGGCAGAGAACTGCGACCTGTATGGCCTGGGACGGGTGCCCTTTTCTTTTCCTTCACACTTGTTTCTTTTGGTTGAGACATTTTTGTAATAATAACTAAACAAATAAGAAAAAAGTATATGCAAAATGATTGTAGAATTTGTTTCACATTATAGAAAAATGTTAGACAAGAATATGTCTCACCTGGTCAGTTTTATAGTGTGTTACTAAGCAACAGTTTCAGTTCTATAGTGTAAATTGTTCTGTAACTGTTCACATCAAATCTACAAATAGCGCATCTCCCTGTGATGGTTTCAAAGTCTATGAAATAGTTAGGTATGGCAATACATTTTAAACTGAACACCTTATTCTCTGCTGTGATGGGGATGAAAGTAAATAGGTTTATGGGACACTGCCCACTAACTTGTGGAATGTTAAACAAACCCACACATGGAAACCGTTAAAGGAAAATAGTTCAAATGCCTTTAAGGCAAATTGCAGAGTAAATAGAAAACAAAATGCAACTAATTGCTCATGCATTTTAATTTAAACATTTTAAATTTATGTTAGCAAAACAATATATTGCAATGTATTTGCTGTTATTATTGTGTGTGTGTATCATATCGTCATACTAGATAATTATTGAATATGTTCTAGTGTAAATTATATAAAAAGTTCAACATGTATAGAAACACATGAACTATAAGAGTTTTAGTAGTTTCTTCAAGAGATTATGCAAAACGACATATACATTTATCAACTCATCATAAAAAGTATCAAAATCGAAATTACACAAATAACATCTCTCAAATATTGGAGAAGCTGTATTCTTTGATATAGGGGTATTTAACAGTGATTCATTGGAGCTGTTCAACTGTTCAAAAGAACATTTACACTTTTTTCACCAAACAAAATGTGCATTTTTAAATATGTACAGTGTTAGCTTTGTCGTTATTATTACTTAATAATTTAGGAAATATTTCCCTCTATGAATTGCTTAATAGCTAAAATGGCGTACCCATTAAAAAATAGCTAGCAAATATTATAGTAATATAAATTATTTACAAAAATAGCTACACTTATATTAGCAAACTCATAACAGAAAAAGTAAGGTGACTACATTTGTTTCAAAGGTGATAATTAGTGCAATTCTCTAGTTTCCCTGTGAATAAAAATATAAAGAAGATGCTAATTATATGCCTGGTAGCTGCAGCAAAAACTAATAGTAAGTCCTGCAGAGACAAACTTTATATACAAATACACAACATTGTCAGTAAATCTTGGTAACAGAAATAGAATTTTACATTACTTAAGTTTTTAGGGATCATACCTTTCTTCTTTATATTTCTTAGAGAGGAATCCTCTTTCCTACAGAACTAAAACTGTCCTTTGTCATATGTAATATTTTGGAGAAGGTCCCCCACCCTCTTTACCAAAGTGGTTTTATTGGTTTTCCTGCTTACTCTTCCCCACCCATTGATGAGTAATTATTAGCAGATTTCACAAATGCCTTGGGTAAAGGAGTATTTTATTGTAGAAAGGAAACTCATGACATTTGCTGCAAAGAAAACAAAAAAATATAAATACAAATAACTGGATGAACATTTCAGTTATGCATTATCTCATTTCACTGTGCATCTATTAATGTAAGAAAATGCATTTGTTAAATAGTGAAGGGTCAATAAAAACATATTATTTAAAGGGATAGGAAAATCAAAATTAAACTTGCATGATTTAGATAGAGCATGCAATTTTACAACACTTTCAAATTCACTTCTATTTTCAAACGTGCTTTGTTCTCTTGGTATCCTTTGCTGAAAAAGAATATGCACATATCCAACACTAGTGGGAGCTAATTGCTGATTGGTGCCTACACACATATGTCTCGTGATTGGCTAACTAGATGTGTTCAGCTAATTGCCAGTTGTACAATGTTATCCCTTCAGCAAAGGATAACAAGAGAGTTAAACAAATTTGATAATTGAAGTAAAATGTAAAGTTGTTATATTATATTATATATATATATATATATATATTATATTGTATGTTCTATCCAAATAATGAAATACATATAATGGTGGTTCCTGTCCCTTTAATTCCTGCTCTTAGAACTATTAGCTTTAATAAAATCTGTATTAGAGAGAGCGAGAGAGAGAGAGAGACAGGTAAATGCTGCTTACATTATGTAAACAAAAGGGAAAGTTTTGCTAGATTTAGGGGTCGATCCGATAAAAATCGTCGCCCGCAAAAGCTGGCGACGCCAATATTTGCGCGGGTTTGGTATCCTATATACGGCGTAACCTAGAAGTTACGCGCGTATATTTCTGCCATCGCCCGTAGTTTTTTGGGCCATAGGCAGGTATACCAAACCCGCGCAGTTTGGTATCCAATATACAGCGTAAGGACTTACGTGGCGAAAATGGAGAAATCTTACTCCATTTTCACCTCGCCACAAAAAGTAGCCGTAAGAAGCCTTACACTGAGTATTGGAGCCCCGTAACTCCCTAAACTGGCTGCTAAATAAACCTAAACCTAACGCATGCGCAATGTCTATCTACCTGTCAACCGCGATCTGCTAAATAAAACCTAACACCTAACGCATGCGCAATGTCTATCTAACTGTCAACCGCGATCTGCTAAATAAAACCTAACATCTAACGCATGCGCAATGTCTATCTACCTGTCAACCGCGATCCCCCGCCTCAATCCCTAATAAAGTATTTAACCCCTAAACCGCCGCCATCTAGATAAACTAACCCCCTACTGTGAGCCCCTAAAACTGCCACCATCTAACTGATCTATCCCCTACTGCGAGCCCCTAAAACCGCCACCATCTAACTGATCTATCCCCTAATCTGACCCCTTACACCACCGCCAGCTATATTAATATTATTAACCCCTAATCTAATATCCATAAAGTAATAAACTCTATTACCAGCCCTTAAAAGGGCCTTTTGCGGGGCTTTGCCCCAAAGTTAACAGCTCTTTTGCCCTATAACCTGCCCTCCCTACACCGCCGCACCTATATTAATGGTATTAACCCCTAATATAAGCCCCTTACACCGCCGCCATCTATATTAAAATTATTAACCCCTAATAGTTAATATAGTTATTACATTATATATATTAACTATATTAACCCTAATTATATTAGGGTTAATATAGTCAATATAGTTACTATAGTATTTATATTAACTATATTAACTCTATCTAACCCTAACACCCCTAACTAAATTCTTATTAAATAAATCTAATTTATATTATAAACTAAAATATTCCTATTTAAATCTAAATACTTACCTATAAAATAAACCCTAAGATAGCTACAATATAATTAATTATTACATTGTAGCTATGTTAGGGTTTATATTTATTTTACAGGTAAATTGTTAATTATTTTAACTAGATATAATAGCTATTAAATAGTTATTACCTATTTAATAGCTACCTAGTTAAAATAATTACCCAATTACCTGTAAAATAAATCCTAACCTAAGTTACAAATACACCTACACTATCAATAAATTAAATAAACTACAAATATCTATCTAAAAATACAATTAAATAAGCTAAACTAAATTACAAAAAACAAACAAACACTAAATTACAAAAAATAAAAAAAAGATTACAAGATTTTTAAGCTAATTACACCTATTCTAAGCCCCCTAATAAAATAATAAACCCCCAAAATAAAAAAAAATCCCTACCCTATTCTAAATTAAAAATAGTTCAAAGCTCTTTTACCTTACCAGCCCTTAAAAGGGCCTTTTGTGGGGGCATGCCCCAAAGAAAACTGCTCTTTTGCCTGAAAAAAAAACACAATACCACCCCCCAACATTACAACCCACCACCAACATACCCCTAATCTAACCCAAACCCCCCTTAAATAAACCTAACACTACCCCCCTGAAGATCTCCCTACCTTGTATTCACCCCGCCGGGCAGAACTCTTCATCCGATCCGGGCGATGTCCAATCAAGCGGCAAAGAAGAATTCTTCATCCCGGTGATGTCTTTCTCCAAGCGGCAGCAAAGTCTTCTTCCATCGGGCAGCATCTTCTATTAAGCGGCATCTTCAATCTTCATTCTTCGCTCCTCCAACGCGGAGCATCCATCCCGGCAGACGACTGAACGACGAATGAGGTACCTTTAAATGACGTCATCCAAGATGGCGTCCGTCGAATTCCGATTGGAATTAAGGTAGAAAAATCTGATTGGCTGATTGAATCAGCCAATCAGATTCAAGTCCAATCCGATTGGCGCCGCAAACTGCGATCTATATCGGATCGCGCCCATGATGTGTGCGCATGCATGTGTACAAAAACAACCTTTACTAAAGGGCACAACTCAACTCTGATGCATGACCAAAATCAAAATATATGATAACAGTAATCAACAGCTGACAGATAAAGCTCAAAATAAAAAAAAGAACTTGCTACACAATCTCAAATAATTTAAACTGGTGAGGTTTGAATTATTGGTAAAGTAAGGATGAGTCATAAAAAATACCCTATGGTTATTGATCCACATTACTTTATGTGTCATTTTAAAAGTTTAAAGGGATGCTGAATACACATTTTTTCTTTCATGGTTCAAATAGAGCATTCAATTTTAAGCAACTTTCTAATTTAATCCTATTATTAATTTCTCTTGGTATCTTTATTTGAAGAAGCAGGAATGTAAGCCTACGAACCGGCCCATCTTTGGTTCAGCACCTGGGTAGGGCTTGCTGATTGGTGTCTGCATTTAGCCTTGATAAATAAATCATGTAGTAATCAATATTGGAAATATTGCTGGACAGAGTTCATGTATGTGTAGATTATCCTGTAACTGGTTGTTGTCATATTCCCTATACATGTTATGTGAATGGGGAAAATGTGAAAGGAGTATTATGGTTGCTATAGAACCAAAGTTCTGTATCTTTTTTGATCAGTAAGTTCCAAGAAATTATGGTATTAAGAAGGTTTTAATTGACTTAATGGTGACTTTAGAAACCTATGTGCTACAAACTGCAATTGCAGTGGATGAAATATTTTACTATTGTTTTGGCTTTATGGGGATCCACTGACTTTTTAACCTAAAGATGTGCAGACAATGATAATTGTGAATCAGTAAACAGGGAGAACAAGACACTAACCTTGTGCCCTATGCCAGCATAATATGGGATAAATAAAAATAGACTGCAACCTGTGAATAGTTAAAAGCAATTCAGTGACCAAAATTAAGAAATTAACTTACAGTGAGAAGATTCTATATTAATATAGACCAGTAAGCCTTCTTACAACCAAGTGAGCAGTACTTTACGCATTAACTTTGCTAGATAGAGGCATGAGCACTAACCTGACGCACGCCAAAGGCCAAACTTAGAATATCCTGACCGCGTTAATGTATTCCCCCATAGGGGCCGATTTATGAAGTCCCATATTTAGCCATATGAGTTAGAAACAGGAGTTAAGAAGCCGCGCTATTAAGTCCGCTGCTCCTTAACTCATCCTCCACCGGTGAGGCGAAGGACAGCAATCAGCCCGATCGGATATGATCGAGTTGCTTGATACCCTATGCTAGCAGCCGATTGGCCACAAATGTGCAGGGGGCAGCATTGCACAAGCATTTCACTAGAAATGCTTGTGCAATGATAAATGCTGACTGCGTATGCTGTCGGCATTTATCAATGTCAGCCCGCACAATGGTAAATCGGCCCCATAGACTTCAATGGATAGCAAATAGTGGGGAAAAAAACTAACACCAAATAAATCTCGTAAACCCGATCACGCTTCCTCAGTTGTGCTAACCCGACATGAAATATGAATATTTCACATTCAAATGTTTTTCACAAAGAAGAAAATGTTCTGTTTATTTATAAATACATATAGGTATTAGGTATCTGATGTTTTTTTGGCAAAATATCTCTATCTATCTATCATCTATCTATCTTTTCTATCTATATATCTATATATATATATATATATATAAATATATAGATCAAAAAAACAAAAGCGTACAAGAGCTGAAGAAACTTCTCCTCAAAATGTACAGTAAAAGCACACATTTATTATTAAGGAGTTGAAAGCATAACAGCATACAAGCTGATAAAGCACACATTTTAAAACAAACACACTGTTAGAGCGGTCAAGACCTTACGCAGACATGTTTCGTGTGTATGCGCACTTGGTCACTGCTTGGTTGCAGTCTAGACCGCATTTTGCTTTATAGCACATTTTTAAAGGTAAAGTACCCTATATTGCAACATTGTGTTACAGTTACTTTACAATTGATATAGATAACGCTAAATATTTACACAGTTTACCTATTATTAGAATTAATTATCACACCAAGATTTATATGGTTATTTCTAAATGATAGATTTAAAGGATTTATCTGGAATTAAGTTTATATTCAATCTAAAGTTCTTTTAAACTTTATTATGTATTTATATGGCTATATTAGATCCTTTACTAAACAATAATTTTAGAGGTATTAACAAAGATAAATACATATTTTTTCTCAAAATAATTTTTTCCCCCCCTTTCCTTTCAACAAAAAATGCATTAAGGTATTTTACTTATAGAGAAAACTACGAATTGTGATGTTTTATCTTTTAGACAAATAAATCTAAATCTCTTCACATGTTCATACCTTGTGGATTACTTGTTTTGAGAGAAAATATCCAGAAAACCTCTCGTTTATTAAATTTATCTTCCCTGTCACCACCACGTTTCCACATAGGAACATGATCAATTCCCTGGATCTTAAGCATAGATGCATCAGAGTAATGGCATGTTTTGAAATGTCTGGATACCGGAGTATCTGTACTCTCATCTTCAATCGATCTTAAGTGTTGTAAAAACCTATCTTTAATACAGCGTTTCGTTTTTCCTACATATTGAATTTTGCAAAGTTGAAGTTAATAAATATACCACGTGTTGTTGAACAATTTATATAATAATTGATGTTATATTCTTGTTGTGTAACATGTGAGATGAATGCATTTCCTTCAATGACTTGATTACATGTTTTGCAGATATTCTTTCTGCATCTAAAAAAAACCTTTCTTTCTTTCAACCAACATTTGTTAGATTTAATAGGAAGATCAGAGGGAGAAAGGTAGTTAGCTAATGTTTTACCTCTCTTATGTATTAATTCTACTCTTTCATGGGTTATTTCTTTCAAAACTGGATCAGAATACAAAATGGGGATTGTTTGTTTCTTTAGGTTTACATTGTTTTAACTAATTTCCTTTTGTTTTATTGAATGCAATTACTGTCTTTATTTCACTGAAAATTGATACTTTATATATTTATTAAAGGGGCATTCTAGTCAAAATTGAAATACACATAGATTAATCACATCTGTGAATAGAAACATTTGTTATATATATATAGATTTGCAAAAATGCTTCTAGTAAAAGTTATCTCTGTTTTAGTGTTAACATTTTTCTCTGCACGTGCATGTGAAGCATAGCTAGATATTCTCAGTGCACCAGCATTTTAAATGCTGCAGATGTTCTAAGCGCCAGTGGGGCTTTTATCCTGTCAGCAATTAACAAATTGAGTCATTACTAGATGATACAAGCAGTGTTTAAAATGCTGGTGCACGGAGTGTACTTAAATACACTGTTGAAACAGCTATAGCTCTTATTAGAAAATTTTTTTTGCTAATTCATGTAAAAATTCTTCTATTCAAAAGTGAAATACTCCCATGTGAATTCCAGGTTTGGCTGCAATGCATTGCTATTTCTTCAAAAAGGATATATAAAGAATGAAGCAAATTAGATAATAGAAGTTAATTGGAATGTTATTTAAAATTGTATTCTCTATCTGAATCATGAAAGAAAAAATCTGGGTTTCTTGTCCCTTTAAGATTTTACCTAAACCTCAAAAGAGCCATAGTTGTATGCCACATATTTTATTTATGGATGGAAAGCCCATATATTGGTACAGTTTTTTGTAAAGAGTTACTACTGTCCATGCTATCTTATAATTTCAGATAATAATACCTTGTTCAGATGTTCTTTTACTGAAAAAACTTTTTAGAAAGTTCCTGAACTTTTATTTTTAATATTATTTTAAGTTTCATATATAATTATTTGTCAATGAAATAATAAAAATACTTAAAATATACTGTATTTTAGTGCTTGTTATGCAAATATATACGTTAATCATTCATAACTAACCAACACAATTTCAACAAAAATGTCTAACACAGCATTTTCTATAATTAGCAGTTCCTCAACAACTTATCCAAAAGCACGTGCTTGCAAAAAAATATTTTTTATGAATATCGATCAACATCAATTTAAACAAAGCCTGAAATTTAAGTAGTACTTTAAAAGCAGTTTTTAAACAAGAAAATGCTCTGTTTTTGTTTTTCCTTGTAAATTTTAGAAGGAATATAAAAAACTTTCTTGCCATTTTTTTTCAGTTTTGTTTTCAAAAAATGTTGCAGCAGTTGGGTTGAGTAGATATTTTTGTAAGCATTTATAAATCATTGAAAAAATATAGGATTTTTCTTTAATAGAGGGTTTTAATATCATTTTTAAGCCATTATTTTTTTTTATTTATTGTGTTACAATAATATAGATCAAAAGCAACTGAAAGAAATAACTCAAAGATGAAGGATACAAGAATTTGCCAAGCGCCACTTTAATATTCAGCCTTTTTCTTTACACATCTCAGAGTAACAGCAAAGAACCACATGATCTTAATTTTCATGGGCTCTGAAGACTTTGTCACATCTTGCCCAGTGTGTAGCACTGCCTTTATATATATAGTTCAAAGTATTTTCATTTTTCAACATTGCATTGCATCACTGGTATCTTACAGTGTCATAGGCATATCAAATAAAACATTGTGATGCTATGAATTTCAAATGTAACAAAAGAAACGTTGGCACAATATGATATATATATATATATATGTGTGTGTGTGTTTTTATATATGTGTATATATATATATATATATATATAGATATACAGTATATATATATCTGATATGATTAGAAATTGTGTTAAAAAATGACAGTGTGAAAGAACAATTTTAGATCTTAAATCAAGTTTTTTTTCTGTCAAAAACAAGCAGGTGAGGGGGCGGAGCGAGCGGCCGACCAAGATGGTCGCAACACACTGAGGCTCCGTAAACAAGCCGGGTGCCTAAACTGATATAAGCTGCTAAATCTTTCTCAAGACCTCTCTCCATGCTTGGAAAAGGGGTCTCAAAGCTATGTCAACAAGTCTGAGCTTTTTCCAGACCACTCGCTCAGCCCGAACACCGCCATTACTAGCTGCTGGGGCGGAGGCCTGCACGGAAAGGCAGCTACTCTCTTGCGCACTTTCACCAGCTGTGACTTACTAGCCATCCACCTCTGGTCACCGCGCAGCGGGGCTGAGGCCGCGGACTAACACTGACTTACCTTTGTGCGAGGTGGAGAAAAGAAAGTGATACGAGGCCTTCCTAGGGTGATACGCTACACACAACAAGAGAGGCAAAGCTGAAACTTTGACAAGCGGACCGCCACGTGGGTACTATCTAAGAGTTAGTAAACGCAGACACGCAAGGACCTAATGCTGGCACGCAAGGTAAAAACAAACGCTGCAGTTTTTCTCAGGGCAAGCACTAAAGTGAAGCAATGTTAAAATAGCAGACTGGGAGCCACCTACATTTGATAACAGCTTTATCTCCACTTAGAACCTGAATAGCGAGGGAGCAGCATGTGAGACACAGAACAGTCTTAAAATACCACAGCTCCAGGGCTAATACAGACGGAAACACAGATATACAACATGGGCAGTTGCTTGGGACATTACACATATCTCTCTACATTAGCCAGCAAGAATACAATCGGCTACTGAAGCTGCAGCTCAGTATTTGAACTCTGAGCTATCTAAACAGCGGCACTTAATAGATCTTTAAAACACATAACCCTCTCCCCTTTCCTGCTGCTTTTTATAGTAGCAGGTCATATCACCCATTCCCTTTGCCGAGATCGCCCTGTGAGGGCAAATTCCCCAGGGGTTATTGTGTTTTGAGAGCACCCACAATTATTCGGCATACAGATCTTGAGTCTATCTCTCTCAGTCCCTTGCTAGGGAGGCAACCTATAAAATGTCCCAAAGGAGGGCTCCAAAGGGGGAAAAAATGCCAAAACAGCCACAGAGCACACAGAGCACTGTCAACACCTTCTTTAGACATACTGAACAGTCTACACATAAAGGAGATTCTGGAGCCCAGCTGACACATAACGAAGAGGGCCAGAATGAAGAGTCAGATAACTCTAGCAGCCCCTCTCCTACAAGGCAGGCAAATAGTGAAGATTCTCTGCTTACCTACAAGGCTATGGAGGCTCTCATTGAACCGGTTAAATCCTGCATTAAAGATGAGTGCGCAGATTACCGACCTTGGGCATAGAGTTGATACCCTTGAAGAGCATCAATATATTATGTCACAAAAAATTGAAAATCTGGCAAACAGACAATCCCAGCAGAATCAACAGGTATTGATCTGGAGGATAAGATAGACGATTTAGAAAATCGTTCAAGGAGAGGCAACCTTTGATTTAGAGGAGTCCCTGAGACTGTGCTGAATAATGAACTCCAAGAATATTTACAAGCTCTCTTTGTAGAGATGATGGAAGGACATGTGGAAGAATGCCCGACAATACCACTTGATAGAGCTCACAGAGCACTGCGCCCTAAACCTTCAGAAGATGCTCCACCTAGGGACATTATAGTTCACTTTCAAAACTACAAGCAGAAGGAAGAACTATACAACATTGCAAGGAAACAACAAGCAATGTCATTCCGAGGGCATAGGATCCAGATTTACCAAGATTTGTCCCTTCGAACCCTCCAAAAGAGAAGAGACTTTCTTATCCTGACCACTCACTTACGAACCTTACATATCCCTTATAGATGGGGATTCCCCACATCAGTAATCACCCCAAAGAATGGGAAAAAAATCGAATGCACCTCTATGGCTGACATAGGAAAATTCTGCAATCTGTTGAACATTACACCGCCGGACAAAGGCGATCTGCAGGCCTCTTAGAATTTAACGGGAGGGCAAAACAACCTTAGATCTCATAGGCGCCAAGGCCTAGAGCTGCCAACTCTACAACACAAAAGAAGGCAAACCACTCTTTCTCCATCTAAGGACGTTTGTATGGAAGCTCCAAGATGAACACCTGGAACTTTCCGCTCTGATTTCCATCTTTATCAACTCCAGGGGACTGTGACATGGCTTAAAGAACTATGTTCTCTCACACTAACTTTCTAGAGGAACTTATAAGTTGAAGATAACCTTTTGTTTTTACAGGTTCAAGACCATCTAGAAGAAGAAGAGTCCGCCTTCACCCCAGCAGGAGGGTAACACTATAGACTTTTGTTAAGAGCTTTGTTAAATTTGTTTAGTGATAACATGCCTAACTGAAACTTGCATTTAAAGAATATTGTGCATAGTAGACGTTAGCCATCTACAAATATCTTCCTCACGCCTATCACTAAGTTATTTATCTTATTGAATCATATAATTGCATTTTTAGATTAAGGCATTATTGTGCTCTGTTCGAGTCGTGTTTACGGCTGTCTGTTTTAGTTAACCACATGACTCAGTGGCTGTTTGTAATTTACGTTCATTGCTCCAATGATATTCTGTTTGTAATAAATTAACTTCTTAATATTCAGGTACCGTAAGTTTAATGTATAATGTTATTAATAATGCAATGTTATTTAAGATCTATAGAAAATGAAACTACCACCGCTGCACCACAATTAAAAACGTCCCCAGTACGCTAAACACAGTAATTATCTACTCTACACTTTGACTTCCCTATCACAAATTTAGTATTCCTAGGTGGCCTAGGCCCCCTGTGTTTTAAAAAAAAAATAATTAGACACCCGGCTTGTGCTAAAGCTCCCAAATTCACCTAGACCAATCAGGAGCTGTGCGGTTACTGAACTGTCACAAACCCTGAAAAATGTATTTTAGATAATTGCGCTTGAAGCACTTATAGCAACTTCTTGCCTCCTTTCTATCTAATTTCCTTTCCCCATTTACCTGTCCTACCTGATATCCTATCCACTTCTTTTGGACCAGTCCATACACCTATATAGGAGCCGTTAGTCAAACATAAACATGTCGACACACAAACGAAAAGGTACACTAATGCTAGCAACTCAAAATGTCAAAGGCTTTCTGTCTGCAGAAAAAAGATCCATTGCTTATTACGATTTTTAAAAGAAAAACCTAGATATAGTTATGCTCCAAGAAACCCATTTCAAAAAACACTCTGAACCCTCACTCTCTACAAGATACTATGACAGGCATTTTTGTAGTTCAAGCCCACTTAGGAAGAATGGGGTATGCATTTCCATCAAACGTAATATTCCCTTTGAGCTTCTGCTAAAACATACTGATAAAGAGGGTAGAGTTTTGATCCTAGTGGGGTTGTGTTATGGGATTCCTGTCACTTTGGCCAATGTCTACGCCCGAACAGACCCACCCCCATTTTTTTCAGATCACTGGCCAATACATTGCTGGATATCTCTAAAGGCCCGATAATTCTAGGGGGTGACCTCAATTTCCCTATGAACCCTTCAATTGAAACATCCACTGGAAAGTCATACCTCCGGAATAACTCTTTGAAAAATAACTGCGCAGCACTCCAAAATATAAGTCTATTTGACACTTGGAGAGTAACATATACAAATAGAAGAGACTACACATTCTTCTCCCACCCTCAGCGGTCCTACTCCAGACTGGACTATATTCTATGTAGCCAGACGCTCTTGACAAATCTTATTCACTCTAAAATATCCCATACATCCTGGTCAGACCACAGTATGGTAATCACCAAGTTCAAGTGGTATAAGAGTTCACAGAATACGTTTAGCTGGAGATTAAATGACTCTATTCTCACTAAACAGGAAACTGTTGATGAGCTGAAAAAGCTCTCTGGGGAATATTTTTCCTTTAGTAAACCTGAGGACACATCGGCCGCAAACAATTGGGAGGCATACAAGTGTTTCATAAGAGGGATACTGATAAAGATCAATGCTAGACAGCGTAAGCTTAAGTCAGCCCAGTTCACCGCGTTAACAGATAACCTAGCTAAACAGGAATCTATTCATAAATTAGACCCAACATCCCCCACAAAACTCACTGCACTCACTGCTGCCAGAGACACTCTTAACAATTTCCTTATACAGAATGCCCACATGAGAGCTCTGGCTACTAAAGCAAAATTTTTCATAGAGAGCAACAAAGCAGGCCGCCTGCTAGCCAGATCACTCAAAAAACAAAGACATGCTAACCTTATCAGATCTATCACACAATCCCCGGGAGTGACTGTCAATAAAAATGACGAAATTGCGAACTCATTTATCTCCTATTACACAAAACTGTATAATTTAAGAACCTTTACATCTCCTGAAAGGCCCCAAATGATATATTCATACTTAGCAAACATAGACATTCCTTCTATAGAGGAGGACGATAAAAATTCTCTAGATACCCCAATAACATTGCAAGAAGTCATTACTACAATAAAAGCACTCCCCAATGGCAAATCCCCAGGTCCCGACCACCTCACAGTAAAATTCTATCAGCTCCTCCAAGAACATATAAGCCCACAACTTTGCACACTCTTCACTGACATGGACCAAGGTATAGTTTTCCCAAAATCCCTACTCGGGGCGTTGATTACGGTCATCCCTAAATCAGATAAAGCAACAGACTTAGTGGGTAATTACAGGCCAATTTCACTTATTAACATAGACATGAAGATCTATGCAAAAATCCTCGCCAATAGGTTAAATAATATTATGCCATAAATTATACACCCAGACCAGGTGGGTTTCATCAAGGGACGAGAGGCCAAAGATAACACAACTAGACTACTACACTCTCTACAGTATGCTCATGACTGCCATATTCCACTTGCTCTACTCTCCACAGATGCGGAAAAAGCTTTCGACAGGGTGGACTGGCAATTTATGTGGAAAGCCCTGTCGAAATTTGGTTTCTCGGACTCATTTATCAACAGAATCCAGGCCCTCTATCGAAACCCAAGTGAAAAAATTAAAATAAATGATACAATCTCCCAATCATTTTCCATCTCCAATGGCACTCGCCAGGGTTGCCCTCTGTCACCCCTGTTATTTGCCCTTACAGTAGAAATCTTAGTGAAACAGATTAGACACAACGCTGAAATTAGGGGCCTAGAGTTTGGTACCATTACTCAGAAATGCCTGTTGTTTGCGGACGATGTAATCCTTATGTTACAAGCCCCAGAGACGACACTGCCGGCACTAATAAAGACACTTGAGGATTACAAACAAGTTTCAAACTTTTCCGTTAATATGGAAAAATCTGGCCTAATTCCACTTAATTAATCACCTCAAGAGATAGCGGCCATAACGGGACTTACGAAATTTACTGTTACTGAGAAGCTCAGATACCTGGGCTTGGTGATTCCGAAAGACACTAGTAAACTATTTCCTGATAACTTCTTAGCGCTCCAAATGAAGGTCAAAAGCCTGTTAGAAACCTGGCATAGACAGGGGCATCTGTCCTGGATGGCCAGGATCAACACGATTAAAATGATGATAGTTCCCAAATTTTTATACCTTTTTCAGACTCTTCCGATGGCGCTGCCGAATACTTACCTCAGGGCACAACAGAGAATGATAAATTCATTCATCTGGGCTTACAAGAGGCCTAGAATAGCACAACATACTCTATACCTTAGTAAAAATGATGGAGGTCTCAATATCCCTAACCTCACTAATTATTACAGAGCAGCTCATTTAGCGAGAATACTATCTTACAACCACTCTCCTCCGGACAAGGTTTAGGTACAGATAGAGAGCCACCTTTCCCGAGCTAAAAATATGAGAGATATAGTCTGGCTACCGAAACACACTAGGCCCCAGACCTTACTTAGCAATAGCTTTGTTAAAGCCACTCTTGAGACATAGGACAGTGTTATTAACCATATTGACGGAATTTCCACCTCAGTATCCCCTCTGACCCTGTTGTTAGGCAACCATCTCTTCATGCAGCACGACCTCTTTGCCCACACTAATGCAAACAAATTGCTACAGAACCTTCCTTTATATCTACTCACAAGCCCAACTGGAGTTAAGGAGAGAGCCCAGCTTTATGAGGAGCTGGGGCCTCCCTTTCAAAACTGGTATGTGTATTTCCAAATTAGACACGCCATTTATAGCAGTCCCTTTAAACGAGACATACAAAGACCTCTGCCGCAATTCGAACAACTTTGTATCAACCCTAGGATAAAAAAAGCACACTTGTCTAGGACATACAATATCTTAAGAGGCTCCTTCCCAGTGCAGCGACCTACTTACTTGGCGAAGTGGAATGAGGAAGTGCCAAATGATTTAAATGATGAAGATTGGAAGCGTTGTTTCCATACCACACATACCTCTTCCACCGCCCTAATTATGGCTGAAGTGAATTATAAAATTTTAGCTCGCTGGTACTTGACTCCCCAGCGCTTGCGAGTCATATACCCCAATGCCTCTTCCAGCTGCTGGAGAAGGTGTGGAGAGGTGGGCTCCATGACCCACATATGGTGGTCTTGTCCTGCTCTGGCTGACTTCTGGCCGTAAATAGAACAGAACATAAACCATATTCTGGGCACGAACATATCTTTGAATACATGCTCCATACTACTAAATCAGGTCCCACAGATCTCCTGTGCCTACCGCAAAAAAATTGTTTCAGCTAATGCTGACATGTGCCAAAAGGCTGATCCCTAGACTCTGGAAGACAAGAGAGATACCTTCCATTCCTAAATGGGTCTCAGAGGTGGACCACATTATAGCTCTCGAAAGAATGTACTACTCTTACTCAGGGAAGCAAGACTTCATAACTAACATTGTATTCATATGGGAACAAAGGAATCATATCCACAACTGACACTCTGATGAACCCCCTTTCATAAGGACATGCTCCTCTATGTTGTTCAGTATCACCCACAGGAAACCGAGAATTATGATGAATGGTTGTAATGTGTTAGATTAACTGTAGGTCTTAAGTCCAAAAGATACATATTGGACTAGCAATGATTTATATGTGATAGGATTTCTTGCCCCACTCCATTTATTCCTCCCCATACCCTTCCCCTCCCCCTTCCTTTATCCAAGAAAATACTGGGTCACTGTTATAACGCAATGTACGTGTATTCAATTGTTATTATGATGTTAAAAGTTATCTTGCATCTTTGTTTAACTGCTACACCCAATAAAAAATATTTAAAATAAAATAAAAAAAAATAAAAACAAGCAGGTGAGTAGATTTACAAAGTGCATTGTTAGGTTCCATGAAAGTCACTGTTTGCGGTTCTGTCAAAACCAAGTCATAAAGATAAATCAGTTTAATTGCTGAATGACTATTGAGCCATATTTGTCAGGTAACTGTGAAATAAAAATGGAATGAACATCTGTTGTTTTTTTCGTTTGCATAAACATCATATTTTAAATAAAAGTGACATGAAACTGACAGGTGTGTATGCTAAAAAAAAGTATTTCAGTTATGTGTCTGCTGTCATTACATTTTTCTCTCATAAAAAACAACTTAATTCATTTATTTTATACCATATTCCTTGGAGATTGATCTGACCATAACCTTCTAAGATATTGGTGCAATTAATTTGTATGTACCTTATTTTCATATCATATATGATCAGATTTAAATTTGTGCTAAAACGTTCTTATGATACAATAAATATTTACTACATACAAGAAAGGAAGTTCTGTAATTTCACCGGCAGTAAAACATTGCCTATGCAGTGTACTAGTGATATATGTAGCCTAGCCTATGCTTAAAGGGATACTAAACCCACATATTTTCTTAAGTGATTCAGATAGCGCAGGCAATTTTAAGAAACCTATTATAATTTTTTCTTTGTTCTCTTGGTATCTTTATTTTAAAAAACAGGAATGTAAGCTGAGCAGCCGGACCATTTTTGGTTCAGCACCCTGGATAGCGCTTGCTGATTGGTGGCTATATTTAGACACCAATCAACAAGCGGAACCCAGGAGCTGAGCCAAAAATGGGTCAGTTCCTAAGCTTACATTTATGCTTTTTTAAATAAAGAGACCAAGAGAATGAATAAAATTTGATAATAGGAGTGTTCCTATGTAACTATGGACCCAATGAGTGAAACTTAGCTGGATCAAACTTGAAAAATCACGCTGACACTCACATGGGTTATCCTCATGGAGCTATCTAAATAAGGGGGGCTGTACCTGTGAATTGTGAGATGCAGATACATTTCAGCTACTCCCACGCAACGACCCAGTTCAGCTCACTAGCAGGGGTGGTCAAACTAACTTTACAAAAAGGAAAATAATATGCTTGGATTTTCGTATTATAAATGAAATGCGTATTTCACAGCAATTTGCATGTGCAATGTAATTTTATTACAACTTCCATTAATAATAAAAAAAAAAATTCCTGCATAACTTCAATGTGAATGTTTTTCCATAAAATATGATTTTTAATGCAATTAAACAATACAATATTACAGCATATTTTATTTTCAATATTTTTATTCATTTTATACAATGTTTAAACTCTGATTCTTTATTGTAATGTATGCATCACCTTCACGTACTTAACCCCTTAATGGGTCTTTGAGACCACATTTTAACAGGAGGCCTGTGGAAGGAGGGAGATGTAGTAGTGTGGTCTTGCTGCTGGTGGCAAGACCCTCGCTATTACATGCCAAATTACTCTTAAAGGGAATGTAAAGTTTCATGAATGAGTGCCTGTTTTTTAAAAATACTATTAAAAACAGGGGAACTTTCATTCATGAAACTTTACATTGCAGCGTTGTTGTTTTTTTAATACTTACCTTTTTCTTCAGCAAAGCCGGACCGACGATCCCCTGCCTGCTACTCCTCTGTACTTACCTCAGCAATGACGAAACCGGCTTCCACCAATCATGGCATGCACCCCAGAGCGTCCATCTTGTGAGGCCACACCATGATTGGAGGAAGCTGGTTTTGTCATTGCTGTGCTAAGTACAGCATGAGAAGTGGGCAGGGGATCTCCGGTCCAGATTAGCTGAAGAAAAAGGTTAGTATTTTTTAAAAAAAATGCTGCAATGTAATGTTTCATGAATGAAAGTGCCCCTGTTTTTTATAATATTTTTAAAAACCAGGCACTCATTCATGAAACTTTACACTCACTTTAAGGACCAGCAATGTAGAGGATACGTTGCAGTCGTTAAGGGGATAAAAACAGGGGGCTCCCCTTTGCAAGATACACTGTTCTCAATATAGGGTTAAATTCCACACTGCTTAATGTTACTGGCAATACAAGTGTTACATTATAATAATTACTGAAAATATGTGTATTACTAGCAATAATTGAGCTAAATAGCTGCATCTTGTTTTTGTTTTACTGACAATAACGAGGTGAAAACACTAACAATATTACACAATGCACTAGACGTGCACAGGGGAAAAATTTGATTCAAACTAAATTTTCGGAATATCCGCCTGCTGTACTATTCAGTATTTGTTTTGTTTTAAATGAAAAGAATACTAAATATTTGTGAAACGTTTTTGTTAAATAAATGTAAATGTTCATTCTCTACAGGTGAAAAAAATCACTTGTAGCATTATATACTTACCTCTAACACGCCGGAGAACCAGGCTAATCACGATTCACGACCCTTCTTCACAGTGCCCGGGTCACACTAATAGGAGGCTTCATGCAGCTATGAAACGAGTATGTTTTTTTTCCTGCTGCTTTTTATAGACGTATCTTTTTGATATGTGGATTCTCCATTATTTTTTATGCCTTTTTTTTAATAAATGCTAACTTTTATTGTACTTTCAAGTGTTGCTTTTTCTCTCTTGTTGAATTGTTTCTATTCTATTGCCAGTTATAGAGCAACTCCCCCTGCTAATATTGCCAAGTTAACTATTTTTTATTTTTTCCTTGGATGCATTGTGGCCACGATATGAAGAGGCTTTTACAACACACAGATGAAATTGTGGGGTAACCATCCTTACGGACTTCTCCTGTTTGCCACTGCTCTTTTATATTGGATCTTACAACATACAGTTCGACCTGTGTGGCAGTGACCAGGGATTGGAGACATGGAGTCTAGCGGTTACATTGTACCTATACTTATGTGTACCTGTTGAGCCAGTATCTATCTTCCTGGTGGATGCAACTGTGAATCAGCATCATAGGGCCCCCCGGTGAAAGGCTAGTGTGTCATATTTGATGAACTGGTGGAGGTCGATACTGAGGCACAGTACATATATAAGGGATCCGGTAACCCCCTGCACACACATAACATTCCCCTCACTGAGTGAGGGTGCTGTTCTGCTGCTCTGCTATTACACACCTTAGATGTCTAATACAGACGACTCAGCACGTATATAAGAAGGACACTACAAAATACACCTTTTATATGTGGAAACAAATGTTTTGTACTTGGCTTAAATTGTAAATGTTACTTGGCACAATTATGATCTCTTGTATTTGAGACATATTTATTTCATTTTTTCAGTCCCAATACCAGAATTCTTTTTCCTTTACTGCAGCGGATCCCACAGCCTGCGCTAATGGACCTTAGCCTTTAGTACAGGCCCTGGGATCTCCCACGCTAAGCCTCTTATTAGCATGCAACAGGGCGATGCGAATAAGGGTTAGGATAGCGCTGCTCTCCAGCACGTTAGAGGTATTTTTAACCTCTAAGGTAATTTAAAGAAAACAAATGAATACGGATGAATTTTGTCAGTATGTCTAATTTTCTTTAGATTCATGGTGCATTCATTCTGCTATTCATTTAATGAAAATGACACAAATATCCATGTTTTTTTTACAGAATTTGTATTCATAAGGAAAAAATGCACGTCTACTATGTAGTATTTTTGTTACCTACACTGTGCTCCTAAAATATTACCATTTTATTATATAGATATAGATGAACTGATGACTTCAGCTAGCAAGAGTCTACTTTAATACTGGCCAGTGTTTAAAAAGTGAGAGAAAACTACGATTTTTGTATCTGCTTCTTTATTTTTCCTCCTAAACTGACAATAAAATGACCTCTGGATCATCAAGTCTTAAAATCTAATTCAGATTTCATGCTGCAATAATATGTGCACTTATCAGCGCATTTTCTGTCTTCTGGTTTATGTGTTAGTAAACACCCACTGATGTGAAAACACAACTCTCAAAACTTATAGGGAAATCTCATTAATCTGTTAATGTTAGAAGCTTTGATGCTCATATTCTATTAATATGCATCATTTAATAGGGACAGATATAGAAGATGTGTAACAATTAAGGGGGTATTATTGGTATTCTGTGGCTGTTTTAACACACTGCAATAATACAAAAAAATCTCTTTTAGTCTTTAATAAACTAATAGATCAGTTAATCTTGAAGACTGTTACAGGTGCTAATTGGTGTGTAAGCACCATGTATTTGCTCCTATGTCAATCAAATTCATGAATGAACGAGCAAGCACCAGTCAATGACTAAGTATACTGTGAGATCAGCACCTGGGGCAGTGCAAGATATGCTGCTCTCCACACTGAAAACAAAAGACTAAAAAAACTTTATTTATTGATTATTATTTTTTTAGCAAGCTTTATACTACAACAGTAAGATAGCACTTTCACTACACTGCTGTTCTTATATGGACAGTGGACATCCCAATTTTCTGTAGGATCTTCATAAGTTGGGACTGGAGGTCTGGCCCACTTCCCGCTCACAGCTTCTTGGTGTCTTCTTCTTGTCTTGTCTTCTTCTTGGTTTTCAGGGACTTTTCCAGCTCCACCCAGGACATATCCTGTCCTGCTGTTTGCACATCTCATCCCCATCAATGACCTGCCCCTCCTGCAGAGGCCTATCCACTGTCACCAAGTTTCTTAACCTCCCTGTCCTGGAAACCCTCTGATGTTTCTTAAAAATAACTTCCAGGGTTATGGTACCTAGAGTTGTCACATTTTGTTATAATAAAATGTCAGCTTTCTGTTGACTTCTAGAATATATTATGGAATACAAAGATTAAAGTAACATTAAACTCTTAAAGTTATATGAATAATTACTACTTAACTATGTTTAATATGTTTTCAATTATTGTTTGTTTTTTGCAGAAAAAAAGTAAATGTTAAAAATGTTTATTTTAATGGAAACAAGAAGTGCATGTTAGCGTACAATTGGGCTTTAAAGGGACATTATACACTTAATTTTTCTTTGCATAAATGTTTTGTAGACAATCCATTTATATAGCCCATACAGGTTTTTTGTTTTTTTAAAATGTATAGTTTTGATTATTTTTAAATAACATTGCTCTGATTTTCAGACTCCTAACCAAGCCCCAAAGATTTAGGAGAATACAGAGGTATACCTACTCCAGCTTGCTCCTGTTTGTATAAAGAGTCTTTTCATTTGCAGAGGAAGGGGGAGGGGGGAGTGTCTGTTTCCCACTTAAAGTTGGGGTTCTAGCTACCTTTTAACAGAGCTAAACTGGGAGCTTCTAAGTAAGTTTTTAAACAGTTTTATACTGGATTTTTATATTAGTATCTGTGCATATTATTCTTTATAGTAGTGTCTATTACATGCAGTTATATGAAAATTGGTGTATACTGTCCCCTTAAAGTGATGGTTAATTCACTTCCATAACTCTGAATAATTTTCCCTTAGGCTTCTTTGACTGGCAGCTCTTTCAGCCAATCATAGCCTCACCATGCACCCCATGTAAGTTAATAACAGCACGCTCCCGTGCTTGAAGCTCAGACTGGAAGTTGAACTGCGCAAACGCAACTGATACGCTATTTGCGCAACATAAACAGTGAGGCTGCTTACTGTTAACATACTGTAAGTAGCCTCACTGTTTATGTTGCGCAAATAGCGTAGCAGTTGTGTTTGCGCAGTTCAACTTCCAGCCTGTTCCAATCAGCCAATAGAATGCGAGCTCAATCCTATTGGCTGATTGCATCAGCCAATAGGATTTTTTCAACTTTAATTCTGATTGGCTGATAGAATTCAATCAGCCAATCGGAATTCAAGGGACGCCATCTTGGATGACGTCCCTTAAAAGAACCTTCATTCTTCAGTAGCCGTCGAAAGAAGAAGATGCTCTGCGCCGGATGTCTTGAAGATGGAGCCGCTCCGCGTTGGAAGGATGAAGAAAGAAGATGCCATCTGGATGAAGACTTCTGCCCGCCTGGAGGACCACTTCTTGCCGCTTGGATGAAGACTTCTCCTGGCTTCGTTGAGGATGGATGTCCGGTCTTCAAAAACTGTAAGTGGATCTTCGGGGGTTAGTGTTAGGTTTTTTAAGGGTTTATTGGGTGGGTTTTATTTTTAGCTTAGGGTTTGGACTGAAAAAGAGCTAAATGCCCTTTTAAGGGCAATGCCCATCCAAATGCCCTTTTCAGGGCAATGGGGAGCTTAGGTTTTTTATATAGGATTTTATTTGGGGGGTTTGGTTGTGTGGGTGGTGGGTTTTACTGTTGGGGGGTTGTTTGTATTTTTTTTTTTTACAGGTAAAAGAGCTGATTTCTTTTGGGCAATGCCCCGCAAAAAGCCCTTTTAAGGGCTATTGGCAGTTTAGTTTAGGCTAGGTTTTTATTTATTTTAAGTGGGCTTTTTTATATTGATAGGGCTATTAGAATGTGTAATTAGTTTAAATATTTGATAATTTCTTTTTTATTTTGTGTAATTTAGTGTTTATTTTTTTTTGTAATTTAGTTAATTGTATTTAATTAATGTAATTGATTTAATTGTAGTGTAAGATTAGGTGTTAGTGCAAGACAGGTTAGTTTTTGTTTTACAGGTACATTTGTATTTATTTTAACTAGGTAGTTAGCAAATAGTTAATAACTATTTACTAACTAGTCTACCTAGTTAAAATAAATACAAACTTAGCTGTGAAATAAAAATAAAACCTAAGATAGCTACAATGTAACTATTAGTTATATTGTAGCTAGATTAGGGTTTATTTTACAGGTAAGTATTTAGTTTTAAATAGGAATTATTTAGTTAATGATAGTAAGTTTTATTTAGATTTATTTTAATTATGTTAGTGGTTGTTAGGGTTAGGGTTATGTTAGGGTTAGGTTTAGACTTAGGGTTAGGTTTAGGGGTTAATAACTTTAGTATAGTAGCAGCGACGTTGGGGGTGGCAGATTAAGGGTTAATAAGTGTAGGTAGGTGGCAGCTATGTCAGGGGTGGCAGATTAGGGGTTAATAACTGTAATGTAGGTGGTGGCAGTATCAGGGGCGGCAGATTAGGGGTAAATAAGTGTAGGTAGGTGGCGGCGATGTCAGGGGCGGCAGATTAGGGGTTAATAATTGTAATGTAGGTGGCAGTGACATTGGGGGCGGCATATTAGGGGTTAATAACTGTAATGTAGGTGTCGGCGGTGTCGGGGGTGGCAGATTAGGGGTAAATAAGTGTAGGTAGGTGGCGGCGATGTTGGGGACAGCAGATTAGGAGTTAATAAGTGTAATGTAGGTGTCAGTGATGTCGGGGGCAGCAGATTAGGGGTGTTTAGACTCAGGGTTTATGTTAGGGTGTTAGGTGCAAACATAACTTTTCTTTAACCATAGGAATCAATGGGGCAGCGTTACGGAGCTTTACACTCCTTTATTGCAGGTGTTAGGATTTTTTTTAGCTGGCTCTCCCCATTGATGTCTATGGGGAAATAGTGCACGAGCACGTAAAACCAGCTCAAAGCAGCGGTATGGAGCTCAATGGAGCTCAACGCTGCCATATTGCCTGCTAATGCTGGGTTTTTGCAAACCTGTAATAGCAGCGCTATAGGGAGGTGAGCGGTGGAAATACCTTGCAAGTTATTACCGAGCCGCTCATAACGCAAAACTCATAATCTAGCCATGAGTTTGCATTGAATTTGCTAAAAAATGTGCCGCAATTTTATTTCCAGATAGTGCAGATTAAACCTTTAATTTTAAACAATGGTTTAATTTATGTTCCATTCTAGTTGGGATTATTTTATGTTATAATCAGAACTCACTTATGATTTGTTCTCTAACAGGAATCTGGCATATTATTTAGCATATATAGGCTAAAGTTACAGAGGAATTACAGATGATGGGCTAGACAGGTGGCATGTTAACTGTTGCGAGCGAGTGATAAGGGATTTATTACAGCTCTTTGCTCGTGTCAGAAGCATTACAAGTTAAAATTAAATCCGTTTGCTCGAGCACAATTGAATTTAATGCACGCTGGAATAGCGCAACTTCAGAGCTCTGGTTAACTGTTACACTCAACTAAAAAGTAGCACAAAACACATCAAAAACACATTTAAAAGTACAGTTACACAATATCTAAGTCCCTGATCCTTAAATTCCAACAACTGTGTAATAAATTTATCTGGCGGAATAAGGTTCCTAGAGTTGCAACGAGCATCAAAGCAGCCTGTGTCTGCTGGAGGGGCAGCTGCCCCTAACATCCTCTACTACCATGAAGCTGCTCGCTTGTCCCGTGTGACGCAATGGGGTATGCCAGTTGATAGCAGATGGGCGGAATTAGAGCAAGCTGTGCTCCCGCCAGGAGTTTTGCTCGAGGACATGGTTTGGATACCTAAACACGCTAGGCTGCAGGCTACTCTAGCCAATCCCATCATAGCTTCTAATCTAAAATTCTGGGACAAAATCCATAACCTTCCCACAGTGGCACCCCACCCATCACCATCTCATGGGATAAGGGGGCTTCTTTTGGCATTGCCAGATACCCATCCGTCTCTGTGGTCGGTCTTGGATATTACAAAGGTAGCTGACCTATATGAAGGGTCTCAACTACTCTCATACCAAGCTTTTCTTCAGAAATATAACCTGCCTTTACTCTTGCATTTTGAGTTCTGAAGACTTAGGAGCTTCCTTAAAGCGTGGGGCTTTGATAGAGATCCCCTTCGAACCAAAACTAAGTGGGAAACGAAATGGGATCTAAAGATCTCATTCAAAAAGCTGCTTTTGTCCTCATATCAGGATATCCTGCACCCTTCAATCTTCTATAAATCTGCACCTATAAAACAATGGGAATCTTCTTTGGCTATAACTCATGACCCATTAGCCTGGCATCAGGCAACTCGACTAACCAGAAGGGCGGCACATTGTGTCACCCTTTATGAACTATTCCTCAAAGTATTATTACAGTGGCACTTGACGCCGGTTCGTCTTTTCAAAATATCGCTCACAAATTCCCCCAAGTGTTGGAGGGGATGTGAAGCTTTGGGCACTCCGGCCCACATTTGGTGGTTTTGCCCTGTTGTTACACCATAAGGGCAAAAGGCAGTTCACTACTACAATTCCGAGGGTATCTCGATTACAGCAACACCTAGCGCGGGTTTGTTCCACATTCTCCCTTCAAAGCTACCTTTCTCGCAGAGATTGTTTTGTGTCTATTTGTTTCTGGCAAAGTTATCCATTGCCAGAATGTGGTTGCGACCGGCCTCCCCGCTTTGGGAGCAAATCATGGACACCTTAAGGTATCTCAAATCCATGGAAGCATATGTCTCTCACATACATGGCTCTGAAGACTTACATATCTCCGTTTGGGATTATAGTCCTGTATAACTTTAGATAGTTCTTTTTGGATCTGGTGATTTATTCTTCAGTTGAGTAGGATACTGAATTAGAGTGGTCTAGAGTGATGTAGATAGAACGCTCGGCCACTTTACTACTGTACTTATATTTTATCCAACTATGAATCCCCTCCTCCCCCTCCCTTGGTGTTTCCCTATCCCCTTCCTCCCCCCCCTTTTTTTTCTCTCTCTCTTCATCTCTCTCTCTTCTTCTTTTACTTTTTCCTTCGTCTTCTTCTTTTCCTCTTATTTTTATCCAGAGATGTCATACACACGAAGATCTTTAAATATGAACCATTTATTGATTTGATTTCATACACTAATATATTCTCTTTTGCCAGGAGTTCATTCCAAAGATATTAATCACATGTTAATCTCCAATTGTTATTATGTCATTATTGCATGTTTTGGTTGAACACAATGGTTGTCTTCCTGTTTGCACTAAAGGACATTAGAATTTGATGGGACTTGTGAGGTTTACACTCCCACATCATATAATCAAAACCATATTGAGACTGCATTATCATTATAAAAGCTGTATCTGATGTTGTTATTGTTCACATCATGTTAATATATAATGTTTCCCATTATGACTGTATTGCATATGTCCAAATAAAAACTATGTTATAAAAAAAAAAAAAGTACAGTTACACTAATAATAACACTGTCTAATAAAAATAATTTATTTAACACATTGAATAAAAAATATATAATGGCTCAAAGATATGAGGTCAGGTGTTAGAAAAAAAAAAGGCATGCAAAGAGATACATACATATACATGTCTAAATATGTATGTGTGCGTACATATATATATAAATATATATATATATATATATATATATATATATATATATATAAAAAATATATATATGTTTATATGTGTGTACATATGTATTTATAGGTGTGTATATATGTACTTGCAGACATATATGCATATATAAACAGATAAATAAATAGGTATATATATATATATTTATATACAATGTTCAAAGAGAGCACTCTCACCTCAATTGCAAATGCCAGGGTGCCAGCGGTTAAATATAAGGACAGAAGAAGGCACTCACTGGTCTTTTAGTGAATACATTTTAATGGATATAGCGTGACGTTCCGGGGACACACCCCCTTCCTCAGACAAACAAACACAACACTCCAATGGCGCAATTTTTCACTAGGGGAGGGGCTTACACTGTTTAAATTGTCAGTTGAATGTTGTGTTTGTTTGTCTGAGGAAGGGAGTGTGTCCCCGAAAACGTCACGCTTTATCCATTAAAATGTATTCACTAAAAGCCCAGTAAGTGCCTTCTTCTGTCCATATATATATATATATATATCCACAAGGCGTTTACCAAGCACTCTTGTTTTTGTATTCAATTGCCTAGGTGCGTTGCATAAACACACATATACTTCAAAATAGAGACCGCACTCATAGGTCTTAATCAATCCACCTTACTGTAACGTTTTGGGGTTTCCCCCTTTATCAAACATTAAGAGCATAGTGTACATACCTCATTAAATACCCCATCCCGTTCATACACATCCAGATCTGCCCAGTGTGACTTCCAGTAGCGTCTCCCTGAAGCAACTGCGCATGCGCCAGGCAGCGCTATGGAAGCCTGTGTAGGCCAACTGAAATGATCAAAGTACAAAAAGAACCTTAACTAAGATACGGCAACTTAAAAAAACATTTTGTTACAATACAGAATATATATATATATACAGGGAGTGCAGAATTATTAGGCAAATGAGTATTTTGACCACATCATCCTCTTTATGCATGTTGTCTTACTCCAAGCTGTATAGGCTCGAAAGCCTACTACCAATTAAGCATATTAGGTGATGTGCATCTCTGTAATGAGAAGGGGTGTGGTCTAATGACATCAACACCCTATATCAGGTGTGCATAATTATTAGGCAACTTCCTTTCCTTTGGCAAAATGGGTCAAAAGAAGGACTTGACAGGCTCAGAAAAGTCAAAAATAGTGAGATATCTTGCAGAGGGATGCAGCACTCTTAAAATTGCAAAGCTTCTGAAGCGTGATCATCGAACAATCAAGCGTTTCATTCAAAATAGTCAACAGGGTTGCAAGAAGCGTGTGGAAAAACCAAGGCGCAAAATAACTGCCCATGAACTGAGAAAAGTCAAGCGTCCAGCTGCCAAGATGCCACTTGCCACCAGTTTGGCCATATTTCAGAGCTGCAACATCACTGGAGTGCCCAAAAGCACAAGGTGTGCAATACTCAGAGACATGGCCAAGGTAAGAAAGGCTGAAAGACGACCACCACTGAACAAGACACACAAGCTGAAACGTTAAGACTGGGCCAAGAAATATCTCAAGACTGATTTTTCTAAGGTTTTATGGACTGATGAAATGAGAGTGAGTCTTGATGGGCCAGATGGATGGGTCCGTGGCTGGATTGGTAAAGGGCAGAGAGCTCCAGTCCGACTCAGACGCCAGCAAGGTGGAGATGGAGTACTGGTTTGGGCTGGTATCATCAAAGATGAGCTTGTGGGGCCTTTTCGGGTTGAGGATGGAGTCAAGCTCAACTCCCAGTCCTACTGCCAGTTTCTGGAAGACACCTTCTTCAAGCAGTGGTACAGGAAGAAGTCTGCATCCTTCAAGAAAAACATGATTTTCATGCAGGACAATGCTCCATCACACGCGTCCAAGTACTCCACAGCGTGGCTGGCAAGAAAGGGTATAAAAGAAGAAAATCTAATGACATGGCCTCCTTGTTCACCTGATCTGAACCCCATTGAGAACCTGTGGTCCATCATCAAATGTGAGATTTACAAGGAGGGAAAACAGTACACCTCTCTGAACAATGTCTGGGAGGCTGTGGTTGCTGCTGCACGCAATGTTAATGGTGAACAGATCAAAACACTGACAGAATCCATGGATGGCAGGCTTTTGAGTGTCCTTGCAAAGAAAGGTGGCTATATTGGTCACTGATTTGTTTTTGTTTTGTTTTTGAATGTCAGAAATGTATATTTGTGAATGTTGAGATGTTATATTGGTTTCACTGGTAAAAATAAATAATTGAAATGGGTATATATTTGTTTTTTGTTAAGTTGCCTAATAATTGTGCACAGTAATAGTCACCTGCACACACAGATATCCCCCTAAAATAGCTATAACTAAAAATAAACTAAAAACTACTTCCAAAACTATTCAGCTTTGATATTAATGAGTTTTTTGGGTTCATTGAGAACATGGTTGTTGTTCAATAATAAAATTAATCCTCAAAAATACAACTTGCCTAATAATTCTGCACTCCCTGTATACATAATCAAAGAACAAACCGGCATGATTCCTTGGTGCTGTTAAAACGGAGCTTTATTTAACCAATTTAAAAGTTTGGCCAGGAGTGTCTGACATGTTTCGGCGTGAGTGCCTTAATCATAGACATGATCTTGCTTAAAAAACAACTTAATTTAAACGAAAGCCTTTGCTTCTATTGGTAGCTCATTGTAATCACATGATTAGCTTCTAGTCACATTTAAAGGGCTCTTATACATCTAAAAATTAATCATAAATACATAGTAGAAACAAAGCTCAGGAGCTCATAGTTACAAAGTTTTTCTAGATATATGGCAAATAATATTATTACCTTTGTAGCAAATAACACACTTTTGCAAAATGTTAAAGAATAAGCAATCATAAAGATACATTAATCCTAATTCATTTGAAACATTGAATTTGCATATGCTATGAAAATGCTACAAAAAGTGTAAATACATATATTGCAAAAAGAACTCACTTAGAGCATAATCTATGCTTGTCCTATGCAATACATTTCTTTTTACTATTCACATGGGATTCTGATCTTAGTTACTAATCAAAACACTGACATTAAATTGGCACTACGTTGATTGGCTTCTAGTCACATTTAAAGGGCTAAAATACATCTAAAAAAGAATCGTAAATAGATAGTAGAAACAAAGCTTAGGAGCTTATGGTTACAAGGTTTATCTAGATACTGTATATGGCAAATAATATTACCTTTGGAGCAAAAAACACACCTTTGCAAAATGTTAAAGATAAGCAGTCATAAAGATACATTAATCCCAATTCATTTGAAACATTGAATTTGCATATGCTATAAAAATGCTACAAAAAGTGTAAATACATATATTGCAAAAAGAACTCACTTACTTAGAGCATAATCTATGCTTGTCCTATGCAATACATTTCTTTTTACTATTCACATGGGATTCTGATTCATACTTATACTTAATTCATGGTCAATAAGTGAATATGTTTACTCAAGACATTAACCTATTCAAAGTCATCTATTAACAGAGAGAATAGACCCGATGTGAACACATTACTGAAAAAACATTGTCAGTAAATTCAGGATAAAAATATACTATGTAATATATACTATTGTTGTAAAAAGTATAGTTTATTCCCAGTAATTGATAATATCAAATACAGAGTTATAACCTATAGGTGTACCTGTGCCTAATGTAAATATCCAAAACGCCTCTCTTTTGTGTAATAATTTCACTGTCACCACCTTGTGAGAGCAGATTAGTTTTTTCGATGACCATCCATTTAAGGGTATAATTTTTACTGTCGTGTTTGGTAATGAAGTGGGTGGCCAGTTCAGAGGATTGGTGGCATCTTTTTATGTCTAATTCTTTCCCTGACCTCTCGCGTGGTGCATCCCACATACTGTCTAGTATTGCAGGTGCACCACATGAGATAGTCTACATTTTTACTTCTGCAATTCACATAGTCCCTGACTGTATATCTTGCCATTGTCCAATTTCTCAAAGTAGTCTGACCTGGTACTGAAACTACAGGGTATGCATGGGCCATATCTACATTTATGCATTCCCTTAGTGGTTAGCCATGTCCTATCTCTGGAGTTTGTTGGTAATTCACTCGGGGAGATGATGTTTCCTATGGTAGCGCCTCTCCTGTATGAGATGCGACATCCTCATTTGGTGACTTTATATAGTTTATCATCTGCAGCCAACATGGGGATGTATTTGTGTATGATTTTACACACATCCTCATAATCTGAGGAATATTGGGTCACAAAAGTTACTGGTTGATCTCTGCTATCATATCCTGACCCTATTGTCCTCATTTTATTTCTATTTTTATTTTTGTCTTTGAGGAGTGAAGTCCTATTTATGGCATCTACCTCAGTCTTAGCTTTTGAGATCACTTCCTGTTTGTAGCCTCTTTCTAAGAGTCTATATGTTAATTCTGTAGCTTGTTTGGTATAGTCTGATTCCTTAGAACAATTCAGTTTTATTCATATGAATTGACCTTTAGCTATTGAGTATGGTACCATCATGGGGTGATTACTCTTCCCATGTAGTAATGTATTACCTGAAATGGGTTTACAGTATACTGATGACTCAATACAACCTTTCTCAATATCAGCTGTAAGTGTTATATCTAGATAATTAATTGTAGTTGGATGGCACTCATATGTAAATCTAAGTCCCCACGGGTTGTCATATGAAACAAATCTCTCAATGTTTCTGTGACTTCCAGTCCAAATAAAAATAAGATCATCTATAAAGTGATAAAAAAGACCTATGTCAACTCCATAAGGGTTACCATCTCCAAACACGTAGGCACACTCCCAAATGCCCATGACCAGATTTGCATATGAGGGTAACACTTAGAGATGACATTCAGAAAGGTTGTATTGAGTCATCAGTATACCGTAAACCCATTTCGGGTAATATATTACTACATGGGAAGAGTAATCACCCCAAGATGGTACCATACTCAATAGCTAAAAGTTAATTCATACAAATAAAATGGAATTGTTCTAATGAATCAGACTATACCAAACAAGCTACAGAATTAACATATAAGTTAAAAAAGAGTTATTTTTGCGATATATGTATTTATACTCTTCCTGGCACTCTTCAGTCTTCTGTGTGGTCTCTCTTGATCCTCATAAAAAAGAAGAAATATGCCACATAGCGTAATTCTGTAACTTTGTTGCAATACAAAACTTGTGTCTGTGCGAATGGTTACTCACATGCGGTGGAGCTATAACCAAGCTCAGGTAGAAGCGCACACCCACTTTTATACTGTTGGGTAAACAGATTCTTGTACCAGTTGTTCAAATAAATGAATTTATTAAAACATGATATATAAAATATATAAAATAGCGTCACCAGACCTGCTATCAACACCTTTTGTAATAAGTATAGGCAATACAGTGTAGTAATTGCTCAATATGAGCTTAACAGGATACTAGAAACCGTGGTAAGGAGTGTAGAGACTGAACCACACAACTTCCCCCAGAAAGTCCAGTAACTGTTGCTCTTCTTATTGGTGTGCAGGTACTTGGGAAGGCGCCAGATAACGATAAATCCAACGTACGTTTCGCAATAAGCTTTATCAAGGATGGTGTGCGCATGTCCAAAACCTTAATTGATCATATTGAGCAATTACTACACTGTATTGCCTATACTTATTACAAAAGGTGTTGATAGCAGGTCTGGTGACGCTATTTTATATATTTTATATATCATGTTTTAATAAATTCATTTATTTGAACAACTGGTACAAGAATCTGTTTACCCAACAGTATAAAAGTGGGTGTGCGCTTCTACCTGAGCTTGGTTATAGCTCCACCGCATGTGAGTAACCATTCGCACAGACACAAGTTTTGTATTGCAACAAAGTTACAGAATTACGCTATGTGGCATATTTCTTCTTTTTTATGAGGATCAAGAGAGACCACACAGAAGACTGAAGAGTGCCAGGAAGAGTATACATATCCTTATATGAACTCTAATTAATTAATTTTATGGTTCAACATATATTAGTGGCACCACATATATATAAATAACACTTTTTTGGGTTTATTTTATCTTATCACATTTATTTCATTTATTCCCTTTTTGTGATATTTTGGTACTTGTTATCATATATGTATTTACACTTTTTGTAGCATTTTCATAGCATATGCAAATTCAGTGTTTCGAATGAATTAGGATTAATGTATCTTTATGATTGCTTATTCTTTAACATTTAGCAAAGGTGTGTTATTTGCTACAAAGGTAATAATATTATTTGACATATATCTAGACAAACTTTGTAACCATGACCTCCTGAGCTTTGTTTCTACTATGTATTTATGATTCATTTTTAGATGTATAATAGCCCTTTAAATGTGACTAGAAGCTAATCATGTGATTACAATGAGCTACCAATAGAAGCAAAGGCTTTCATTTAAATTAAGTTGTTTTTTAAGCAAGATCATGTCTATGATTAAGGCACTCACGCCGAAACATGTCAGACACTCCTGGCCAAACTTTTAAATTGGTTAAATAAAGCTCCGTTTTAACAGCACCAAGGAATCATGCCGGTTTGTTCTTTGATTATGTTTGAAACTTATCCTCATACACCGGGCGTTTTCCTTTCCTGCTGAATTGGGCTGGAGTTTGTTTGATGCAGGTACTTAGCGGTCAGGTGAGCAGGCTGTATTTGAGATAAGCTGTTACTGGTCTGAATACTCAGCATACTACAGTGGATATGGATCATCAGTTTTGTTGCTGAAAAGAGGAAGCATTTTAGCCTATATAACTACCGCACTGGCAAACTGGGGGACAAATTCAAGGCAGACCTGCATAATTCCCGGGGGACCGGTGATCATCTGGACTTTGGGGAGCAAAGTGTGTTCCGTTTATTGTTTGAGGCAGTGTATGCTACACCCTGTAGATGGAAGGTAGGAGCCCTGAACAGGACAGGCTTCATGTGAGATAACACAACACATCCTAGGCAGCTGGTGAAAATTTCCACTAACATTCTAAAACTGCAGACAAACAGTATTTCTCCATTTTGTGCTTGCCACTGATATACTTAACTGTCATGTTTTGAGCATATTTAATCATCTACATACATTTTTTATTATATATATATATATATATATATATATATATATATATATATATATATAAAAGTGCATTGGAGCCCTTTGCAATCAAGTAGCTGAAAATATGGAAAGCATATTTATGCAATATTAACTGTGTACTGTGTATTTACTGTAAATATTTCACATTCAGATGTTCTTCACATAAGGGAATATGTTCTAACTATTTATAAATATATATTTCTAAATACATCTGTATATATATATACCTATATATAATCATATATATATATATATATTTTACCAAAAAATCACACACACACACACACACACACACATATATATATATATATATATATATATATATATATATATATATAAATGTATTTATGAATAAATAGAACATATGTAAAGAACATTGGAATGTGAAATATTAATATTTCATGTCAAGTAAGCTCGCTAAGTGCCAGATTACAAGTGGAGCACTATCGCTTGAGGGAGGAACGTAAATGTGATTGTGAGATCACAGTGTTCTTTATGCTCAAATCCATATTGCAAATGGCGTGCTGTTAAAATTACCTCAATATTACTTGCAGTAATTTACGCTCATAGAAAGAAGGATGGACAGTTCATATTAAAATCCAAAAAGATTTATATGTAGCCCTAAAAACGTGGAAGGAAAACAAGTGCAATAGGGTAAGCGTAGCACCACCTGGCTTACGCGTTTCGGCTTACGCCGTAATCATAGCCATAGCCAAGTAATTTACACTCCACATATTTTCTATGGGTAGCGTTGAGCGGTAATATGCGCACTTATTACAAGTTGAAAGTAAATGCGATCATGCAAATGCAATCACATTTACCGCTCAAACATTTTACCAACCTTAAAGGTTGCGTAAATAGATTGTCCGTAGGAAACAGTTGCAATAAACTACACAAAGAACCCCTAATCGGCCACCCACCCACAATGCAAACTACCTCCTTTATATTATTAAGCCCTAAACCACCACATCCACCACCGCAAAGTAACACCCCGTAAATTAACCCAAAATAATCTAACTCTACGTTTACCAAAAAAAAATCTAACTAAATTTAAAAAAAAAAGCTTACCTGTGAAAGTAAAAAAATAAATCTAATCTTACCAGATCTCTGGTTAATTTTTAAAATATCCCCCAATTGCTCCCAAAATAAAGTATATTGTAGTTTTTTAGTTTAAAAAAAAGCATTTTTTTAATAAAAAAAACTGCACAAAGCAGTTTTTAGGGGTAACGTTGGCGGGTGTGAGGTGTTAGAAAAAAATGGCACTGAAAAGTGCCTTTACATTGCGGTCTTGGGGAACTGTGGGTTCCCTGTAAATATATATGTATATAAGCATATACATATATATTTCAAATCTGTTGCCCATTGCTGCACAACTTACCCCCTTCGCTGTGCTAGGATCTCATTCCATGTCTCACAGCATGAGACTGAGGCTCCCATTGGAGCCTATAGAAGCGCGCTCTATTGCAATGCAATGCAAACGCGACCATGCATTCGCATTGTGGGTCACTTCAAATACCAGCACACACAATTGAGCTGGTATTATGAGTGGAGAGCAAATATCTTGCTCATAAAAAGCGCAATTTTGCGCTACACTAGTAATTTGGCACAATGTTATTTATAATTTCATAAGTGGTTATTACTATTTGGAAGTTTTATCCAAGGACTGCAGGTCTTATAAAAATTGGATTTTTTTTTTTCTTTTGCATTACAAGGTATTTTTATTTCTAAAGGATTATATTTATTTGAATTTCTGCTTCTTCCCAAGCAAGTAATCCTTTTTCTATTCCCTGCTTTAGAGACTATAATCTAAACCATATTTACAATGTGAACTATTCATTTTTTTAACTCTAGTAACTTAATTGAAGGTGGTATTACCTGCTTTTTACAATTTACTGGCAGGCTGCTTCTAAATCTTCCATTGCTTTAATAAAATTAAAGTTCCATTTGAATGCAAAATATCAGTTCTAAAATGATTTCGGGAAGAGTGATTATGAAACGTGATTGTTCAGGGGAGATAAAATCCCATGATGTGCTGACCCTCAGTTTGCAATTAGAAGAAACTAAAAGTCATTCTTTTTCTACTGAATACGGTGGGTAGATGAAAGAGATACAAGATTACTAAAATCCACTCATAAGAAACTCCTAATTATAAAACAAGTAATCGAAGAAATCCTTCTGGAATTATCAAAAAGTAAAATATCCTAATCACAAATATAATACAAAATCCTATTAAGGAGTTTTATCAGTTCCAGTGTCCACAGAATAATTCACATCTTCCACCTTGGATTAAATAGATTAGCAGGTCCTCTTTAAGGCTTTCTTGGGGCCCAATGATATTAAGGTCTCTAGGCTAGCGAGATTATTAAAGAATGCTCACAATTGTACTTCTATTTCTCTGGTGGAATGATCTAAAGCCATATAGCCACATACTGCATTTTCATATGGGAAGGAGATGTAAACATTACAAAAGTGCTGAATAAAATTTGTATTTAAAAAAATTTACAAAATGAATAATTTATCCATTCACACAAAAATATGCAGGAAACATTATAATGTTAAGGTGCATCAAAATTACACATAAATAAATTGTGTACCCCGGATGTGCAAAAATGACTTTTGAAATTTGTATTTTTAATTACAAGATGCAAAACGTAATTGTTGTTGTTTTGTAAAATGGGCTAAACATGGGAATTCCATGGACATACATAACATTGTCTCTCTAATCCCAGTGTAATTCTGTAAAGATTTTCGTACTACAGTTTTTTCTTGCAAACTAAAAGGTGGCGATCTTTTCTGAACACACTCAAAATACTTACAACCTTAATAGAAAAATACATGCGTATGAAAATATAGGAGATTGTAAGATGCCACCTGCTCACTGCTAACGTCACTCAATGGAGCGAAGTGTCCCTTTCCTGAGAGCTCCATTACTTTCAGTAGGAGATATCTCGCCACTCACAGGGACTGCCCCATTTTTTTTTACAATAATTCCACCAGAGCAGAACCTGTGAGGGATGGCAAGAGACACCACGTCTGATCTGGCAAAGTTTAGATCATGGGGCCGATGGCATTATGTGCAGAATTCTAAAATATAAAAATATGAAAGAGTGCACCCCAATAGTACTTAATTGACTCAATCCACAATGTATAAGTAAAAAAATCCAAGTATACTCACAATATTAAAAGCTCTATTAAGTGCTAGATCTTGGGGAGCTGTCTATCTAGCTCAATCAGATGATCACTGTGTATACTTGTAGAGCCAGGATTGATCTTATCAGACTTGAGTGCACAGTGCTCAATGTTCTACTGTTGTACTGGACCCCTCCAGGATATTAAATGGATTTCAAATTAAGACTTTTTATTTTTCTACACTGACCTGAGGATAGAGTTTTCTTTATTCTCCGTATATATATATATATATAAAAGCCAAAAACATTGTAAAATAATACCTAGAATCAGCGACCCCCTTCCAGTAATCACCCGGAGTAGGAAGGCTTTGAGGAAGATTTAACTTGTGTTGACCTGATGAAACAGTTGACTTATGACTAACAAATGTGTTTTGATAGTTTTTAATCGATAAATAATTTCAATCTGTGTTTTAGCAAAGGTTCGTAGGTAGACAGATAGGAGGGAATCCGGATATGCTTTTTCAAGGAAAATAGAGGATTGGGACAAGTATCCAGTTTTTACTAAAGGATGATTTTTTAGACATCACACTTTTGGTTGAATATTGGGTTTTTGTTTTGTTTTTAGGTTGGTGGGTTTTTAGCTCTTTTTTAGTTTGTTTGATGTCTTTGTTCTTTTTTTTTGGTTTGTTTGATATCTTTATGAGAGTGTTTTCGTTTTTTTAAGTGTAGAGTGATGTTGATTTGGAGGGTATCATGAAAGATGGGTCCATTGCTTTTTCACTGCTCTCTAAATTGTGCATAAAACATAGAATTCCTTATGCAGTGTAAGCATACAGGACTATTAAATTCAACATTTTTACATTGCATAAAATGTTTTATAGTATTCATTTTAATATACATTTTATTATTTATTTTGTTTTGTTTTTTGCTGTAAAATGTATCCGAACTAATGTTTACCTCCCCCCTTCTCTTTCACTTTGGGTACGATTTATCATTGGCCTGTCCGACATGATCCGCATCATGTAACAGTCATAAGCCAATCACAAAATGCATATATGTATATTCTGTGAATTTTACACATGCTCAGTAGGAGCTGGAGCCTCAGAAAGTGTGTATATATAAAGATTGTGCACATTAAAGGGACAGTATACACCAATTTTCTGCATGTAATAGACACTACTATAAAGAATAATATGCACAGATACTGATATAAAAATCTAGTATAAAACCGTTTAAAAACTTACTTAGAAGCTCCCAATTTAGCTCTGTTAAAAAGGTAGCTAGAACACCCACTGCAAGTGGGAAAAACCAGACACCCCCTCCCCTTCCTCTGCATATGAAAAGACCCTTTACACATATAGGAGCAAGCTGGTGTAGGTATTCGTCTGTATTCTCCTAAAACTTTGGGGCTTGGTTAGGAGTCTGAAAATCTGAGCAATGTTATTTAAAAATAAGCAAAACTATACATTTAAAAAAAAAAAACTGTATGGACTATATAAATGGATCATCTAAAAAAAACATTTATGCAAATACAAATTGAGTGTATAATGTCCCTTTAATACAATGGAAGTAAATTGGAAAGTTGTTTAAAATTGTGTGCTCTATCTGAATAATGAAAGTTTAATTTTGACTTGAGTGTCCCTTTAACTGCACTCATGCAAACAACAGCTTATGCTATATGTGTGTATTAGTTGTGATTGGTTAGCAAGAGTACTTTTGTTCTGGGGGACAGTGAAATCAGTGGAAAAGAAAAAAAAAAACATACAACATTATGTTCATTTGACAAAATAAAAAGATATTATTCATTGCAAAAATCTTCTCAGATATGAATGTTCAATTATCCTAAAAGCTAATAATGGAGTATCAGATGGGAAAATGCCTATGGAGTGCAGTAGAAACTGCAAAAGCTAGCATTACTGTGGAGTAAAAAGGCATAGGGGTCCATTTAAAAAGGGCCGCACAGACAATCCACCATGTGAACAAAGCTGCCCCCTTCTCACGCGGAGCAGATGCTGTCAATCGGAAAAGTCCAGGGGGATTGGGAAACATCACTTTACAGTTGTCGTAGCATATAATGCTTGCTCTGATGCTGCATTTGCAACTTCTTAAATGAAATCCAAAACAAGGACTTTTATACTGCTTATGATTTAAAAATGTAGTGGTTGCCCTGCAAGGTACTATGCATGGTTATAATGTGAAGAGCTCATTAGTGTGCTAGACGTGTGCCCAATACACATGATAACCAACTTCAAATATAAAATGTTGCCAGAAAAGGTAACAGTACCCAACAGCACTACAATCTACCAACCCCCAGTATCAAATGCCTAAACCCAACCCTTTAATGTATTTAACCTTTAAATTGTCACAACCCACTATTCACCTCTATAAACTGCCACCACCCCTAACATACCTCCATACCAACAAAAAAAAACTTCTATTAACTACTGGACTGCCACAACACTAATGCAAAAAAACTCTGCTATTATACTCTAGACCGCCACATCCACAACACAAACCCCACACAGCTATTAACCCCATACAATTGTATAACTCTAAATGCACACCCCTCCCCTATTAATCATTAAACCACTACAAACTACAAGCAAGGAAACCCAACATCCAAAATCTTCCCTCCGCTATTAACTCAAATCTGCCACAAAACCCTTAAAGAAAAAAGAAAAACTGCTATTAACTGCCCAATTACCTAAAGGTCTATGGGCCGGCAAGATTACTTATAAATGCCAGTATTTATATTTTCCTGGTGGAATTATCTAAAGCCTCTTTTTTACCTTAAAACAGGGTGTCTCGCTAATGGGCGTATACTGCATTTTGTTATGGGAAAAAGATGCATTACAAAAGTTCACAATGAAAGGTAATTTTAAAATCATACAAAACAAACAATTGAACTATTCACATATAAATACTCTGGAGAAAATGTATTGTTAAGGTAAATGAAAAAATCGCAACAATATTGTTCACCAAAAGTCGTATTTTATGAAAAACTATTTTTTTAATGTAAATTACACAGGAATAAATCGTATTAAATATGCACAGTGCAAACCATAGTTTAAGTACACGGGTTTGTTACAAGAACAAAATACAAAATGTAATTGTTGTTTTATCACAAAATGGACTGAACATGGGCGTTTCATGGGATTGTATGAAATAGTCTCTTAAATACCAGCATAATTATATAAACATTGTTGCACTACAGTTCTCACTTTTTTTATTGCAAACTAAAATTTATGGAGGTTGTGACAAAATATGCAAAATACTTAATACCCTAATAGAAAAACACATGCATACAAAAATAGAGGTGATTGTAAGATGCTATATGCAGAAAGCAGCGCAATGGGACTTGTTTTTGATGTAGGATTTAATTTTTAAAGTGTACCCCCTGCTCACTGCTAACTTTGTTCTATCCAGGGAAGTTTCCTTTCCAGTGAGCTCTATTACTTTCTGTAGGAGACTTGTCGCCACTTTTTTACGTTTTTTGTTGCTAATTTTTTAAGATAATTCCACAAGCGCAGCCCCTGTGAGGGTCGACTTGAAAAACGTCAGAACTGGTGAATTTTAAATAATCGGGCCCTAAGCATCAACAATCCCAATGCAACTTCAGGAGACTTTTCAAGGGGTGTGCCCCTAAATTCTTACAAAAATGTTGTCTTTAAATGCTTTTAAAAATAGTTATTTTGGGTGCAGATCTTTTGCAATGCAGGGATTAACCTCTGATGTAGAAATAGAAAATGACTTAACATCCCTTTAACTATAGACTATAGTCTATACAATAGGGTTGATGTGACTGAGATTTAACATTGAATAAGAACTTTCTTGTGCAATGCCATCCTCCTGGTGGAAAGGCAAAATAAGCTACTTCTGCTTCTTAAATTTGTGCTGCAGACTCACTTATGCGAGTCTGTTCCAAAAAGCCTCAAAAAGTTGTTTATGCAGCTTCATAAATGTACCTATTACAAGACATGCATTTTGGATTTTTATAAGGGTCACAAAAAAGCATTTTATATACAGTATAAGAATCCCTTTCTCATTTTCCTTTCTCTCTAGAAAGCCATACAAAGGAAATTAATTCAGTCTTGGGGAAATGTGCATCAGCAGCAGCGTATGTTGCATAATTGAAAGGTCATTCTCTCCACAAGAAGTTTATTAGCTTGTGATTGCAGTATGCAGAATGAGTAGCTTACAGCACAGCTCAGGAAGTACCGTGCTTATCTGCAGTGCTGTCAGTAGGAATCCTTTCTACTTATCGAATTCCTCTTGTGCATGGCCAGAGGAGCGATAAAATGAGATATAGAAAGAGGTTACAATTGGTGTTGCAATGTGGGCAAATTTGAGGTCTTTTTTTAAACTGCACTTTGTTATATATTTTGCAGCTGACATAAAGACCACAATGACATGAACTTAATACATTGAAAACACAATTATCAATGGTTGCCATTTGTAACCACAAAGGGTGGGGACCAAGGAAGTGAAAGTTAAATAAGAATGTAATGATGTTCCACAATTGTTTGTTGTTTTAAAATAGAATTCATAGTGAACTGTGCATATTTGGTTTTCAGGAATATTCATAATTTCATGTGGCTATGTATGGTTTTAAATAAAATATCCTTTTAAAAGTATTAATAATAACAACATTGTTACTATTCATTTATTGGATCTTAGAAAAGGTTCAGTCACATTGTAAACAAGAAATGTTTTATCCAAGAAGTTAAAACTGTAATATTATTTTGTTTCTTTACAATAGGGGGCCGATTTATCAACGTCTGGCGGACATGATACGCTGTAGCGAATCATGTCCGCCAGACATCGCTGAATGCAGACTGCATATGCTGTCGGCATTTAACATTGCACAAGCAGTTCTAGTGAACTGCTTGTGCAATGCTGCCCCCTGCAGATTCACGGCCAATCGGCCACTAGCATGGGGTGTCAATCAACCCAATCGTATGCGATCAGGCAAATTGATGTCCGCAGCCTCAGAGGCAGCGAACGAGTTAAGGAGCAGCAGTCTTCAGACCTCTGCTTCTTAACTCCTGTTTCCACAAGCTTAAAGGCTCGCACAGAAACAGGGGTATTTAGTGCCATTCGGCCCTTGATAATTCGGCCCCTAGGTCTCAACCTTTTTAATAGCAAGTACCCTTTAAAAAATGCTATTCTTCTTAAAGGTACACTGAACTCAAATTCCTTCTTTCGTGATTCAGATAGAGCATGAAATTTTAAGCAACTTTCTAATTTACTCCTATTATCAAATCTTTATTCTGTTGATATCTTTATTTGAAAGGCAAGAATGTAAGTTTAGATTTTTGGTGAACAACCTGGGTTGTTCTTGTTGATTGGTGGATACATTCATCAACCAATAAAACAGTGCTGTCCTGGGTACTGAACCATAAAAAAAATGCTTAGATGCCTTCTTTTTCAAATAAAGATAGCAAGATCGGAACAGCCAATAGAATGCAAGCTCAATCTGATTGGCTGATTGGATCAGCCAATCGGATTGAACTTGAATCTGATTGGCTGATTTAATCAGCCAATCAGATTTTTCCTACCTTAATTCCGATTGGCTGATAGAATCCTATCAGCCAATCGGAATTGAAGGGACGCCATCTTGGATGACGTCCCTTAAAGGAGCCTTCATTCGTCGGTAGTTCGTCGGGAAAGGAGGATGTTCCGCGTCGGCGGGATGAAGATTCAAGACCCGGCTTGGAAGATGACATCGCAAGGATAGAAGACCTCTTCAGCGCCTCTTGGAAGATGACATCGCCCGGATCGAAGACTTCTTCAGCGCCGCCTGGATGATGACTTCATCGGATGGAAGATTTCTTCAGCGCCGCTTGGAGGATTAACTTCTTCCGCTCCGGATGTCCACTTCGGTTCCATCGCTGCTCGGCTGAGTGAAGACGACTCAAGGTAGGATGATCTTCAGGGGATTAGTGTTAGGTTTTTGTAAGGGGGGTTTGGGTTAGATTAGGGGTATGTGGGTGGTAGGTTTTAATGTTGGGGGGGGTTGTATTTTTCTTTTACAGGCAAAAGAGCTGAACTTTTTGGGGCATGCCCCCACAAATGGCCCTTTTAAGGGCTGGTAAGGTAAAAGAGCTTTGAAATTTATTTAATTTAGAATAGGGTAGGGCATTTTTTTATTTTGGGGGGGTTTGTTATTTTATTAGGGGGCTTAGATTAGGTGTAAGTAGCTTAAAATTGTTGTAATATTTTTAAAATGTTTGTAACTTATTTTTTTATTTTTTGTAACTTAGCTTTTTTATTTTTTGTACTTTAGTTAGTTTATGTAATTGTATTTAATTGTAGTTATTTGTAGGTAGTTTATTTAATTAATTTAATGATAGTGTAGTATTAGGTTTAATTGTAACTTAGGTTAGGATTTATTTTACAGGTAATTTTGTATTTCTTTTAGCTAGGTAGTTATTAAATAGTTAATAACTATTTAATAACTATTCTAACTAGCTAAAATAAATACAAAGTTACCTGTAAAATAAATATAAATCCTAAGATAGCTACAATGTAATTATTAATTACATTGTAGCTATCTTAGGGTTTATTTTACAGGTAAGTATTTAGTTTTAAATAGGAATAATTTATTAAAGTATAGTGTAGTGTTAGGTGTAATTATAACTTAGGTTAGGATTTATTTTACAGGTACATTTCTCTTTATTTTAGCTAGGTAAGCTATTAAATAGTTAATAACTATTTAATAGCTATTGTACCTAGTTAAAATAAATTGAAAGTTGCCTGTAAAATAAAAATAAATCCTAAGATAGCTAGAATATAATTATTATTTATATTGTAGCTATATTAGGGTTTATTTTATAGGTAAGTATTTAGTTTTAAATAGGATTAACTTAGTTAATAATAGAAATATGATTTAGATTTATTTAATTAATATTTAAGTTAGGGGGGCGTTAGGGTTAGTGTAAGACTTAGGTTTAGGGGTTAATAATTTTATTACAGTGGCGGCAGTGAAGTGGGGGGCAGGATAGGGGTTAATAAATTTAATATAGGTTGCGGCGGGTTCAGGGAGCGGCGGTTTAGGGGTTAATACATTTATTATAGTTGCGGTGGGCTCCGGGAGCGGCGGTTTAGGGGGTAATAACTTTATTTAGTTGTGGCGGTGTAGGGGGGACAGATTAGGGGTGTTTAGACTCGGGGAACATGTTAGGGTGTTAGGTGTAGACAGCTCCCATAGGAATGAATGGGATGTCTGGCAGCAGCGAACTTGTACTTTTGCTATGGTCAGACTCCCATTGATTCCTATGGTATCCGCCGCCTCCAGGGGTGGCGGTTTGAAAACCAGGTACGCTGGGCCGGAAAAGTGCCGAGCGTACCTGCTAGTTTTTTGATAACTAGCAAAAGTAGTGAGAATGTGCCGCATCTGGAGTGACGTAAGAATCGATCTGTGTCGGACTGAGTCCGGCGGATCGAAGCTTACGTCACAAAATTCTACTTTTGCCGGTCTCGAGCCTTTGATAACTAAGGCGAATCAGCCTCGCCACAAATACGCTGCGGAATTCCAGCGTATTTGAGGTTGACCGCTTGATAACTAGGCCCCAGGGAATGCAATTTTAAACAACTTTCCAATTTACTTTTATCATCAAATTTTCTTTGTTCCCTGGGTGGTATTTTTGAAAGCTAAGCCTAGGAAGGCTCAAACTGATTTCTAAACCATTGAAAATTGCCTCCTAGCTCAGAGCATTTTGAAAGTTTTTCACAGTTAGACAGTACTAGTTCATGTGTGTCATATAGATAACATTGTGCTCACTCCCGTGGAGTTATTTAGAAGTCTGCACTGATTGGCTAAACTGCATGTCTGTCAAAAGCACTAAGATAGGGGGCAGTCTGCAGATGCTTAGATACAAAGTAATTACAGAGGTAAAATATATATTAATATAACTGTGTTGGTTATGCAAAACTGGTGAATGGGAAAGTTATGGGTTTTAAGTTACAAAGCTGTACCATAAAACTCATAACTAAAGTGCTACAAAGTACACTAACACCCATAAACTTCCTTTTAACCCCTAAACCGAGACCCTCCCGCATTGCAAACACTAAAATAAATTTATTAACCCCTAATGTGCCGCTCCGAACATCGCCACCACTATAATAAACATATTAACCCCTAAACTCCCGCACTCCCGCATCGCAAACACTAGTTAAATATTATTAACCCCTAATCTGCTGTCCCTAACATCGCCGCAACCTACATTACTGTTATTAACCCCTAATCTGCTGCCCCCAAAATTGCCGCCACTATACTAAAGTTATTAACCCCTAAACCTAACCCTAAGTCTAACCCTAACACCCACTAACTTTAACATAATTAAAATAAATCTAAATAAAAATTACAATTAATACCTAAATAATTCCTATTTAAAACTAAATACTTACCTATAAAATAAACCCTAAGCTAGCTACAATATAACTAATAGTTACATTGTATCTAGCTTAGGTTTTATTTTTATTTCACAGGTAAGTTTGTATTTATTTTAACTAGGTAGACTAGTTAGTAAATAGTTATTAAACAAAATAAAAAAATCCTAGCCTAAACTTAACTGCCAATAGCCCTTAAAAGGGCCTTTTGTGGGGCATTGCCCCAAAGAAATCAGCTCTTTTACATGTAAAAAAAAATACAAACAACCCCCCAACAGTAAAACCCACCACCCACACAACCAAACCCCCCAAATAAAATCCTATCTAAAAAAACTAAGCTCCCTATTGCCCTGAAAAGGGCATTTGGATGGGCATTGCCCTTAAAATCGCATTTAGCTTTTTTTCAGCACAAACCCTAAGCTAAAAATAAAACCCACCCAATAAATCCTTAAAAAACCTAACACTAACCGCCGAAGATCCACTTACAGTTTTTAAAGACCGGACATCCATCCTCAACGAAGCCGGTAGAAGTTTTCATCCAAGCAGGCAGAAGTCCTCAACAAAGCCGGGAGAAGACTTCATCCAAGCAGCAAGAAGTGGTCCTCCAGGCGGGCAGAAGTCTTCATCCAGACGGCATCTTCTATCTTCATCCTTCCAATGCGGAGTGACTCCATCTTCAAAACATCCGACGCGGAGCATCCTCTTCTTTCGAATCCTCTTGAAGAATGAAGGTTCCTTTAAATGACATCATCCAAGATGGCATCCCTTTAATTTCCTTTTGGCTGATAGAATTCTATCAGCCAATCGGAATTAAAGGTGAAAAAATCCTATTGGCTGATGCAATCAGCCAATAGGATTGAGCTCGAATTCTATTGGCTGTTCCAATCAGCCAATAGAATGCAAGCTCAATCCTATTGGCTGATTGCATCAGCCAATAGGATTTTTTTCACCTTTAATTCCGATTGGCTGATAGAATTCTATCAGCCAATCAGAATTCAAGGTACGCCATTTTGGATGACGTAATTTAAAGGAACCTTCATTCTGCAGTAGCTGTCGTCAGAAGAGGATGCTCCGCGCCGGATGTCTTGAAAAACTAAGCTCCCCATTGCCCTGAAAAGGGCATTTGGATGGGCATTGCCCTTAAAAAGGCATTTAGCTTTTTTTCAGCCCAAACCCTAAGCTAAAAATAAAACCCACCCAATAAATCCTTAAAAAGAACCTAACACTAACCCCCGAAGATCCACTTACAGTTTTTGAAGACCGGACATCCATCCTCAACGAAGCCGGTAGAAGTTTTCATCCAAGTAGGCAGAAGTCCTCAACAAAGCCGCGAGAATACTTCATCCAAGCGGCAAGAAGTGGTCCTCCAGGCGGGCAGAAGTCTTCATCCAGACGGCATCTTCTATCTTCATCCTTCCGATGCGGAGCGACTCCATCTTCAAAACATCTGGCGCGGAGCATCCTCTTCTTTCGAATCCTCTTGAAGAATGAAGGTTCCTTTAAATGACGTCATGCAAGATGGCATCCCTTTAATTTCCTTTTGGCTGATAGAATTCTATCAGCCAATCGGAATTAAAGGTGAAAAAATCCTATTGGCTGATGCAATCAGCCAATAGGATTGAGCTTCAATCCTATTGGCTGATCCAATCAGCCAATAGGATTGAGCTCGAATTCTATTGGCTGTTCCAATCAGCCAATAGAATGCAAGCTCAATCCTATTGGCTGATTGCATCAGCCAATAGGATTTTTTCACCTTTAATTCCGATTGGCTGATAGAATTCTATCAGCCAAACGGAATTCAAGGTACGCCATTTTGGATGACGTAATTTAAAGGAACCTTCATTCTGCAGTAGCTGTCATCAGAAGAGGATGCTCCGCGCCGGATGTCTTGAATTTGGAGCCGCTCCGCGTCGGAAGGATGAAGATAGAAGATGCCGTCTGGATGAAGACTTCTGCCCGCCTGGAGGACCACTTCTTGTCGCTTGGATTAAGACTTCTCCCGGCTTCGTTGAGGATGGATGTCCCTTCTTCAAAAACTGTAAATTAATCTTCGGGGGTTAGTGTTTTTTTAAGGTTTTATTGGGTGGGGTTTTTTTTAGCTTAGGGTTTGGGCTGAAAAAGAGCCAAATGCCCTTTTAAGGGCAATGCCCATCCAAATGCCCTTTTCATGGCAATGGGGAGCTTAGGTTTTTTAGATAGGATTTTATTTGGGGGTTTGGTTGTGTGGGTGGTGGGTTTTACTGTTGGGGGTTGTATTACAGGTAAAAGAGCTGATTTCTTTGGGGCTATTAGATTAGGTGTAATTAGTTTAAATATTTGATAATTTCTTTTTTATTTTGTGTTATTTAGTGTTTATTATTTTTTGTAATTTAGTTAATTGTATTTAATTCATGTTATTGATTTAATTGTAGTGTAAGGCTAGGTGTTAGTTTAAGACAGGTTAGGTTTTATTTTACAGGTAAATTTGTATTTATTTTAACTAGGTAGTTAGTAAATAGTTAATAACTATTTACTAACTAGTATACCTAGTTAAAATAAATACAAACTTAGCTGTGGAATAAAACTAAAACCTAAGATAGCTACAATGTAACTATTAGTTATAGTTAGAGTGTTAGGTGTTAGAGTTAGCCTTAGGGTTAAGTTTAGGTGTTAAAACTTTAGTATAGTGGCGGCGACGTTGGAAGCGGCAGATTAGGGGGTTAATAAGTGTAGGTAGGTGGCGGCAATGTCGGGGCAGCAGATTAGGGGTTAATAAGTGTAATTTAGGTGGTGACGATGTCGGGGGCAGCAGATTAGGGGTGTTTAGACTCAGGGATTATGTTAGGGTGTTAGGTGTAAACATAAGTTTTCTTTTCCCATAGGAATCAATGGGGCTGCCCTATGGAGCTTTACGCTCCTTTATTGCAGGTGTTAGGCTTTTTTTTAGCTGGCTCTCCCCATTACCAGCAGCGCTGGTATTTGAGTGTGGTATGGAGCTCAATTTTGCTCAACGCTGAGATATTGCCTGCTAACACCAGGTTTTTGGAAACCTGTAATAGCAGCACTATAGGCAGGTGAGCGGTGGAAATAACTTGCAAGTTATCACTGAGCCACTCATAACGCAAAACTCGTAATCTAGCCATTAGATATATATAAAATCACTATGGTCACCATCGGGAAGTTAACTTTAAACGACTGGTGTATTGAATATGTGTGGTGGAAATATGTCCCTAGCATACTCCTACATTAAGAGGTAACAGCATAAATTTCAATAGGGATGTGGCAGAGCCCCCCGATGGCTCCACCCAGCCGTATTGCCTGAGAAGGGGGTAAAAGGAGTTCTGCTGGCCTGCCTACCTGTAAAGAAAGGCACCCTAGACCTGCACCTAGTGTTGTTGCCAATCCTACCAGTCTGACCATCACTCAACCCCACTCCGCCCGCTGCTGAACTTCAAGGGAGGAAAAGTGGACAGCTCAGGATTCTTCCAGCAGGAACAGCAAGAAAAGAGGAAGAAACTTCCTGAACCACACCTAAAACTACAGGTAAGTTACTCCCCATTAATTGCAACAAATATTCTCTTCCCTACCAGGCTTCAGCCCTTAAAGGGACATTAAACCCCAAAATTTTCTTTCATGATTCATATAGAGAATACAATTTTAAACAACATTCCAATTTACTTCAATTATCTTATTTGCTTCATTATCTTGATATAGTTTTCTGAAAAGCATATCTAGATAGGCTCAGTAGCTGCTGATTGGTGGCTGCACATAGATGCCTCGTGTGATTGGCTCACCCATGTGCATTGCTATTTCTTCAACAAAGGATTTCTAATCAATGAAGCAAATTACATAATAGAAGTAAATTGGAATGTTGTTTAAAATTGTATTCTCTATCTGGATCATGAAAGAAAATGTTTGGGTTTAATGTCCCTTTAATATGTTCCAAGACCACTAGGGGCTCTACACTAGCTTTTTGAATGTTATACTCTTAGCTGCCTGGAAGAGAGCCAAAACTGCATTTGAGGTTTTGCAGCCTTCTCAAGAAGTTTTATGTCATTGGACACAAGTAGCAAAAATGTTGGGGGAGTCTAATTAATTTCTACCGATGGACACCAATAACGGAATTTGTCTGTATCATGCATGCTTCAATTATTTTTCATACTAGGATTTGTTTTACACATGTGTTTCAAATAACTTTAAGAATGCTGGTGCCTAAGTATTCATATAGAGTTCTAAAGAAACATGTTTAATGTAGTTCTTTGTCAGTAGATCATAATTTACTGAATTTACTGTATGAGTTTTAAAGCAGAAGGGACTGAGTGTAGAAAGCTGTCAAAGCGGAAACAGCTAGAAACACAACAGATGCTCTTGGTATATTGTGATATATTTTTACTTTTGAACTCCTGCAGCATAATTCTGATTACACGACATTGGTAAAAATGTATTTGCTACAGGATAAAGTAGCTGTTTTGTTTTGTTAAGTATCAAGTCAATTTTCACTTACGTGTTACACAACACTTGTAGGTAAAATCCACTGCTCTTGCTACGTTCATGTAGTCATAGGTAGCGACCACTTGCTACATAATATAAAGTTGTAGAGATTTGTAGTTTCAAGGAGCTTCAGATTAATATTTTGCTTATGTAACCATAGCAACAGCTTCAGTTGCAACAAGTCCATGTGTTAGAGTCTTAGTGGGATAGATACAGGCGCAAAGTAGCTGTGGCCGTTTTATATAAGATTGATTTTCCCTTCCCTTTGTTTTTTGTAAGTTACAAGAAATAATGAATGTATTTATATTTAAAAAATCTTAAAATAATTAACAAATAATTTATGCAAATATCACACAAATATATATTTTTTAAAAAGTACCTTGCAAAGATTAATATTCAAGTATTGTATTATTTTAAAAAAAAAACATAAATATATTTCATTATAGCATATATCTATTAAATTAAATCTGGTTTTGATCATATTTAATAATGTCTTGACATATATAATTACAAATAGAAAAATGTTATATACAAATATAACAAAATAGTTAAAATAGGGTAACTTCCTTTTTTTGCTTTCCTTTCAAGGTATACCTAGCCAGCCCCGCCATCTCCAACCAAGTATTCCTCCTATAGGGTGTCTCTTAGGTGTCTTCAATCAAGCGAACCTGGACAGAGAAAGAGCCAAAATGGTGCAGTACAGCTAAACTGAAGAAATGCACTAAATAGAATGTTACTCACTGGAAACTGTGTAGAAATATGTTTTTTTATTGAAAATGAAGACAAAATATGGTCAACATCCAAAAATTCCAGTTAAATAAGATATTTCTGAAAATCTCTTTACCTTTGACTGTGAAGTCAAAATATAACTTTCAAGAATCAGATAGAGCATGCAATTTTAAACAATATTCTCAACCAGTTTGGGTGGCTGAACCACCTTTTTCAAGAGTAATTAAAATATCACATACAAGCTGTTTTGATATTTTTAATTACTCTTGGAAAAGTAAATTTAGAAATCCCATTAAGGGCTAGATAACAGGTGGAGCGCAATATATCACTTTTGTGAGGAAGAGCTCTTGATAACTTTCTCCTGCTACCATTTGTATTAATTTAAGTGTGGTAGCTGAGGATTCACTACTTGTGGCTAGTGCTTGAAAAAAGCTGCTGCTACAGGTAGCTAATGTGTAATCTAGCCGTAAGTCAGCAACCACATAGGTGCCAAAGGAACTGTTTCTGTGTGACTGTAAGTCATCCTTCCACTTTGATTAGTCCACATAAAAGAATATGTACATTCTGTACAAATATGGTAGCAGGGGTTTTCTGTACAGCAACGCTGTGGCAGCCATCTTAGAAACCTTGTTGCATATTTATAAAGGCAAATTCCAACACATTCATTACACCGTGAGCCCTGTTTTTAAAGTATTGGTATACAAGCCTGTCATCTTTTAGTTCTGTTTCGATCTAAAAAAATAAATAGATGGTAATCCTGCAATAGATCTAAATCAGAAGAAGGAAGAAGATAGCTAGGGACATTGTTACTGTTAGTCAGAAGAGGCTGAAGATTAAAATGCTTTCAAACCCCTAAAGGGTAGGATCACTTGAGGCTACAGTAGTATTTTTTCCTTTATAAAAAATATGTGCTTTATTTATTATTTATTAATGAGTCAGCACGGATTGACTAAAATGCAAGTCTGTCAAAAGAACTGAGATAAGGGGGCATTCTGCAGAGGCGTAGATACAAGCTAATTACAGAGGTAAAAAGTGTATTAATATAACTGTGTTGGTTATGCAAAACTAGAGATTGGGTAATAAATGGATAATCTATCTTTTTAAACAATAACATTTTTCAAGTAGAATGTCCCTTTAACAGGGGCTGAACCCACTGAATTCTATAAGAAAAAGGGCGGGACCTGGAAGTCCCAGAAAGATGAGAGATGGTTTCCATTGAAAGTAATTATGTTCTCTGGGATACAGAATTTCACAGGGGACAGTGAAGTTAACACTTGGGACTTATATAAAGTCTCAGTTTACAGCAAATACAAATTTAACTAAAATGTTTTCACTACTATTTAACTTGATTTTTTTAGTATATATTACTTTTCTGTCAGTGAAATAAGTGTTTTGTGAAATCTTTGCCTGCATACATCTGGCGAGATAGTTCAGTGAGACCAGCTTGTGTAAAATGCTTACAGCATTTCACGACAATTGTGAGAGAGCTACAGACACACCCTGGGAACTTCTCTGTCTCTAGCCGTCAGTTTTATTTTACAAGCAAATACAAAGTGCAATTTAATTTGTGAAAGATACACAGTATAATCCTAATTTGTAAAAAAAGTAACACAGAAACTTTCAAAACATAATCAAAAGTGCAAAGTACTATAAAATACAAAGCACAAATTGTAAGTGAGACAAAAGGTATATGTCATGCAGTGCTATATTTAACTAGGTTTGACTCTTCTTCATATACATAAATGCAGAAAACACCGCTTACAGAATTATACCTACATTTTCCTGTCTAGAATTTTGTGACAGATCTCCCAGTGTTGGAGGGTCATTTTAGATCATCGTATCTTAGTGGACTTCCAGGTTCTGCCCTTTTTCTTATAGCATTAAGTAAGTTCATCCCCTGTAAATAGGGTTGCCAGGTGTCCGGTATTAGACCGGACAGTCCAGTATTCTAGAATTCTGTCCGGTAAAGTTTATAGAAGAAACCCGGACAGCATTTCAATGTCTGTTTCCATTTATTTTTTTTATCACAGTGCAGTTCAGTACTTAAAGGGACAGTATACACTCATTTTCATATAACTGCATGTAATAGACACTACTATAAAGAATAGGATGCACAGATACTGATATAAAAATCCAGTATAAAACCGTTTACTACCACACATCCTACGTAGGCTACGGGGGTGCTGCTACCTCACACTGCTTCTCCTGAGATATTTGTTTAAAGAAAACTTTATGGGAATTTAATAATTTGTTGGCCTTTATTGGCATCCGTTTCTTAAACTTATAGGTTAACATTAAGACCGGTGGTACTTATATTGCTACAATAGTGAATAACAGTGGTTTTAATATAATAGCGGCTACTCTGTTAATTGCACTGTTATATGTTATCAGTGCTATATAATTGTTAATGTTTAAAACCACATTATTTGGGTAAATAACTCGTTTAGTACCGGGTATCCTCCTTATTTACCACTAGACCATACAAGTTCTGATATATAAGGTTACTAATTAAAGTTTCTGGAAAATTATCTTTCCTTTTTTCTCAAGAGAAGTCAGTTTCATTTCGTTAATACAGGGTGTTCCTTTCTTGGGACAGACCTTTTTTAATCTGACCTATTTAACCTATGACATATTCTGTCATTTTTAGGGATAAATTGTAGCTCATTTGTATGAGATGTATAGTAGTGCTACTCTACTAAGGTTCTAAAAATTGAATTACTCCAACAGTAATACGTAGTAAATGTATTGAGATACATGATGTTTCTACGTAAATCACTTACACTACTCACATGATTGTATAGAGGCAAGAAAAACTACTTATCGAATGGTTATTACCCAAACACTTTATTAACTACAATTATACCCTATTTTAAGTTAATCTCCCTTTTTTTATTTTTATGATTTAATTAATAAAGGTTATATTTTCATTACTATTATCCTTTGTGCTAGCCTAGTATATGTTAATTTAGGCTCTCAAACCAAGTGTGCCATATGATACCTCTGTTTCTCTCTTTCTTATTACTTACATTTATAACCGGTATCCAGGCACTGCCCTACAGAGATACACAGGCTTACCCTGCAGGGTTTTCTTTGAGAGCCTAAACTTGCTACCACTACCAATTCTCCCCATAAGGGGAATTATTATTTCTAAATGAGCTACAGAAACGCCTAGGAAAAGGAAGCTGAAAGAAGTGCATTAAGGGAATTGTAGTTTTATAGCAGCGCTTCATAGAGCTGTATCTCAGACAGTAAGAGTGATTACTATCAAATAGAAACAACATGTTTGCATTTTTGGAAATTTTACAGTGTGTATTAATTTCCTTAATAGCAATAAATTTGTTTTTACTTGGGCTGATGATGGGGTCAGACTTGCTTGTTTCTGTATAGTGCTGGTATTGCAACTTTCAGTACTCAGTATTGGAGATTACCTGGGATGGAGAGGCTATTCTGGCCAGTAGCTCTGGGACTATACAATATAGTATAGTATGAGAGTATGACTGGTTGTCATGTAGGCAAAGATGGTGCATTCAGTGTTAGGTAGCCCAGGGTTAGATGTATACATTCTGTGTGCATGACTAGGCAGTGTCTGTTGGGGTTGTGGCAGTCTATAAGAACTGCTGGGTAGTGCAGCTGTAATTCTGTGTGGGTTTAGATTTTGACCAGATTCACATTTTTGAAGCTGGGACATACATTAAGGGGCCCATTTATCAAGCTCCGTATGGAGCTTGAGGCCCCGTGTTTCTGGCGAGTCTTCAGACTTGCCAGAAACAGCAGTTATGAAGCAGCGGTCACAAAGACAGCTGCTCCATAACCTTGTCCGCCTGCTCTGAACAGGCGGACAGGAATTGCCGGAATTCAACCCGATCGAGTACGATCAGGTTGATTGACACCCCCTGCTGGTGGCCGATTGGCAGCGGGTCTGCAGGGACCTGATCCGCACTGCACTGCTCTCCGCATTCAGCGAGGTCTTGCGGACCTGATCCGCACTGTCGGATCAGATCCGCAAGACCTTTAGTAAATAGGCCTCTATGTAGGTGACATGCCAGGTGGGACAGCAGGACAGAGCTTCTAACAAGTTTGCAATATATGGTTCTGATCTGGGAGGATATGTAGCCTCGGTTATTGGTAAAAATTGCAAACAGAAACAAGCAGCAAACTTCATCAGTAAGATAATGGTGGTGCAGGTAGAAGGAAAAATTCACTGCTAGGATCACAAAGTCAGCAGGGAGTTCAAGATTGTGGTTTTTGGAGGTTGTGAAATTACCAGATTTAATTTAATTAAACTGCTTCAGGGAAATATAAGCAGGAATAGAACTGGTGGCAAGAGTTTGAAAGAGGTAATTTTTTAAGGGCAAGTCTGAAAGGCTCAACAGCTAGACAGCAGGTCAGGAATGGACAATGTAATGTCCAGTGGATGTAGAAATTGATCTTATACTGTATGTATGTATGTAAGTATGTATATATATATATTCAAGAGATGTGTGTATAATATAGGTAGTTGCATCAAAATAGAGAGGGTGGTTTATAGGCCGGAGCCTGCTGGGAATATCTAAGAAATGCTGCCATTAGTGGTGTCTCACTTCCTCCTTAGTGGGACTAGATAAGGTAGTAGTAAAAAAGGGGTTGTTTTCTAATGGCGCTTGCAAAAGACGTTCCTCATGTGCATGTGTAGAAATGGATAGAAAAAAATACACGTATCCCAGATGAGTAAAACTGAGTTTTAAGCATTAATAAATTATGCCAATATTTGCTCACAAACAAGCAAAGTTCATGTGTGTATATATAGCACCAGTTCACATAGGATATATTCAATTGATTGATTTCACGGCTTTTGTCACAGCATAATGGTATGGGAGTAAAAGAATATAAAGATCACTTACATATTCCTCACCATCTTAATTTACACCAATACGGTAAAGATCGAAACCCACTCTGGGATCACACTCCAACAGTGTTTTACTCACTCTGTACAGTCGATTTCCATCCACTTGCTGGGATCCTCCGTGATATGCCAGAAGCCTTTTCCACCGCACAACCTCCGTGAGGATAACATTTCCTGTGTTTTCCGTGCTCCGCCGAACACTCCAGGGTGTAGCTCTTTGATGGAAAAGCCGGTCCATAGGTACTTCCGGTCTTGTTAGAAAAAATCCTGTTCACTTACTTGCCAATGTGTATTACGAGCCCAATAGCCTGGTTCAAAGCAGCAGCAAACAAATCCAAGAAAAGGTGCTAGGGCGGCTCAGTAAAAACACATAACGCTTTATTTAAAAGACTGTTAATACACACAAAAATGCAGTAAGGGCTTACAACACAATAAAAAAGCAGAGAGCTGTCACATCCCGTGCCAAAGGACTTTGAGTACGGGGAAACCCGAAACACGTCCTTTGGCACGGGATGTGACAGCTCTCTGGTTTTTATTGTGTTGTAAGCCCTTACTGCATTTTTGAGTGTATTAACAGTCTTTCAAATAAAGCGTTATGTGTTTTTACTGAGCCGCCCTAGCACCTTTTCTTGGATTTGCCAATATTTGCTCACCTGTTAGATCACAGGGTCCGGTGATCAGCGTCGTATGACCTTCATCATATATCAATATATTTCTATCTGTGATAATTTTATATTATATTTCTTATATTTCAAAATATATAATAGGTGAATAAAAATAATACTATTAAAGAAACCACCAATCTGATTGCAGACTGAAAAGGAGTTTGTAGGATTACCTTTCTGATTCCACTTTGTCTAAATGGACAGAGGGTGGATAGAAAGATATTCCACTTTAATATGAGCTGATAGCAGTGTGAAAAAAAATAAAAAATCTATATGCATATATGAGAAAAATAGATAGGAGATAATGTATTATTATAAAACACAGTTAAAAATGGAAATTTATTTCATTATGATTAAAAACAATTCATAGATCACAAAAAATCGATAAAAGTGAATAGATAAAAGTTGATAAATACAGGTGGCCCTCGGTTTACAACGGTTCAATTTACACCGTTTCAGAATAACAACCTTTTTTCCAGTCATGTGACTGCTATTGAAAAGTATTGAGAAGCAGTGCATTTATTAAAATAGCCAGTAGGTGGAGCTGCTCGCTTGTGTTGCAGCAAAGCCAAGCAAGCTGAAATTAATCAGTTTAACCAGACTTGAGCTATCGAGCAGATTTCAAAGGAACAAGATCTTCCTGTCTATAAATCAGTCCAGATTGGAATGCAAAGAAATAACTGTTTGCTGAAAAAGTGAAGTGAAGTCTGTGTTGTGTGATTATTTTATTAGGTTTATAATGCGGTTTAGTAAATGTTTTTGTTCATTTAACTTAGTTTAATTATATATTCTGTGTTGTGTGATTATTTTATTAGGTTTATAATGCTGTTTAGTATTTAAAGTCTTCATTTCAAAGCTTTAAAAATAATGTATTAGGTGTTACTTATGACAATTTTGAGAGGGGCCTGGAACCTATCTCCCTCACTTCCCATTGACTTACATTATAAACTGGGTTTCAATTTACAACGGTTTCCATTTACAACCAATCCTTCTGGAACCTAACCCCGGCGTAAACTGAGGGCTACCTGTATCTCTTTAAAAATATAACTGTTTTTAAAAATATAACTAGTGGGATATACAAATAAATATACAAAAGTGTATAAGAATAAAAAATGTATACAATGCATAAAAGGGAATTAGCAAAAAGTATGTGCAGGTATTGCCGTAGGAGTATGGAGATAACAGGAGTTACCTTGTGTGCGGGCGGGTGGTGGTTGCTACACATTCACTGGGGCACTTACTTGTAGAAATATGTGGGCAAAAAAAGGTAGATGCGATGTGATAGCAGCTGAAAACGACAGCTGGCGAGTGGACCTGTCGGCGAAGGACGCCTAACAGTAAAGTCGAAATTCCGGATGTGACATCACAAACGTGCGTCACGTGCCTTACGCATTTCGTGAGCGTATCAGCTCACTTCATCAGAGGCTTGCGATCAGTTGCCATCCTAATGGCCCTTAAGTAACCAAATACTTTCCAATCAAGGAAAGAAAGTGTAACAACCCTGCCTAATTAATAAATTGATTATTAGTCAATTTGGATAAGGGAAAGAAAAACAGGTTGCTTTCTGCAGTAAAAAATGTCAGTCATAAAAAACCTTTCTATGCAATTCATAAGATTAAAAAGATTTAGTATGATTTAATATGGGTAAACTAAATATAGAAATTGAACTGAATAGAAATATTTAATTTAAAAGTTTTATTTATGAGTTTAAAACAATTTTTTCAAATATAAAAAAACAGTTTTTTGAAGTAGCGTGTATATGGATAAATACTCTATGGATGGATAATTCAATATTCCATATGACAATGTATTTGTCAATTTCAACAGTTTTTTTGCAAGAAATATTTAAAAAATGATATTGAAAATTGATTAAATGAAACAATAATAATTAAATGAAAAATATATATATATATATTGTAACTAGTGAAAATAGAAATAAAAAGTGATAAAAAATGGTATAAAATGAAATAGAACATGGAAACAATGGTTGACAAATTTGGGGTGGATTACGTTTAGAGAAAAGCTGCTAGATCTATATCTGTATTGAGACCGTATGGTTTCCTGGTTCGTAACTTGTAGATCCAATAGGTCTTCCTTTTTCTTAGATGTAGCAGTCTGTTTTCTCCTACTGTATGCGGTATGTGTTCAATCGCCTTAATTTTTAGTTCCTCCACGCTTTTATTATGAAATTCTTCAAATTGGGTTCCAATGCCATATTCAGGTTGATCACTAGTAATATTTTTTATATGTTCCAGGCATCTGGTTTTCAAAGTCCTTTTTGTCCTTCCTATATAAATTTTGTTACAGCTACAAGTTAATTGATAGATAACGTATTCTGATTTACAATTCATAAAGCTATCAATTTCATATTTGTTGTTCTCCCCATCCCTAATCCATTTATTTTCTTCCTTGTTCTTACTAACCTGTTCACAGCAAGCACAGTTTTTTCTGTTACATTTATAAAAACCTTTTGTTTTTGCTGTGAGCCAATTTCCCTGTTTGAGTGTATTTTTTGTTTTTAATTTGGTTGGTGCCAATATGTTTTTAAGGTTAGTGTTTTTCTTATACATAATTTTAGTTTTTTCTGGTAATGTCTCTTTTAGTAAAGGGTACCTTTTTAGAAGGTGCCAGTGTCTATTTAATATCTTTTCAATGTCATTGGCTCCACTGTTATATGTGGTTATAAACCTGGGAGAGATTGTTGTGTCCCCATTTTTATTTTCTGTATTCTCTTTAATCTTTGATCTTAAAAGTTCCTCCCTTTCCACCTGGCTCACTCTTTCATAGGCCCTATCCACTGTCTTTCTGTTGTATTTTTTATTATAAAACTTCTGTTTTAGAGTTAGTGCTGTTTCTTCAAAATCTTCATTCCTTGAACAGTTACGTTTAATACGCTTGAACTGGCCATATGGAATATTATTTATCAATTTCTTATGGTGATTGCTGGTGGCGTGTAGATAGCCATTGGTGTCAGTGTCCTTGGTATATATTTTTGTTTCTATCCTTTCCTTCTCGATGAAAATAGTTATATCCAGAAAGTTTATTTCTCTCCTGCTCCAGGTATTAGTGAATTTCAAATTCCAGTTTGAAATTCACTAATACCTGGAGCAGGAAAGAAATAAACTTTCTGGATATAACTATTTTCATTGAGAAGGTCCACTCGCCAGCTGTCGCTTTCAGATGCTATCACATCGCATCTACCTTTTTTTGCCCACATATTTCTACAAGTAAGTGCCCCAGTGAGTGTGTAGCAACCGCCACTCGCCCGCACACAAGGTAACTCCTGTTATCTCTATACTCCTACGACAATACCTGCACATACTGTTTACTAATTCCCTTTTATGCATTGTATACATTTTTTATTCTTATACACTTTTGTATATTTATTTGTATATCCCACTAGTTATATTTTTAAAAACAGTTATTTTTTTAAAAACAGTTATATTTTTAAAGAGATATTTATCAACTTTTATCTATTCACTTTTATCGATTTTTTGTGATCTATGAATTGTTTTTAATCATAATTAAATAAATTTCCATTTTTTAACTGTGTTTTATAATAATAATATATGCATATATAAAAAAAAAAATCACACTGCCATCAGCTCATATTTAAGTGGAATATCCTTTCTATCCACCCTCTGTCCAATTATACAGAGTGTAATCAGAAAGGTAATCCTACAAACTCCTTTTCAGTTTGCAATCAGATTGGTGGTTTCTTTAATAGTATTATTTTTATTCACCTATTATATATTTTGAAATATAATAAATATAATATAAAATTATCACGGATAGAAATATATTGATATATGAAGAAGGTCATACGACGCTGATCACCGGACCCTGTGTTCTAACAGGTGAGCAAATATTGACATCATTTATTAATGCTTAAAACTCAGTTTTACTCATCTGGGATACGTGTATTTTTTTGTATCCATTTCTACACATGCACATGAGGAACGTCTTTTGCAAGCGCCATTAGAAAACAACCCCTTTTTTTAAATGTGTGTGTGTATATATATATATATATATATATATATATATATATAGCTATATAGATGAAGGGCACTCACAGGACTTGTAGAACAGGTAAAAGAATATAATCTTTATTTTCCAAAAGCAGTATTAAATCAAACAGTGTCAACATTTCGGCCCACTCAAAGGCCTTCTTCAAGACAGATTTTTATCAGCCTCACTGCACATAGCACAACGAACTTCCAAAGGCTCCTAGTGCCTAGAAACGGAGATGATCTCTGTTTCTAGGCACTGAGAGCCTGTGGAAGTTTGTTGTGCTACGTGCACTGAAGCTGATAAAAATCTGTCTTGAAGAAGGCCTTTGAATGGGCCGAAACGTCGACACTGTTTGATTTATTACTGCTTTTGTAAAATAAAGATTATATTCTTTTACCTGTTCTATAAGTCCAGTGAGTGCCCTTCATCTATATAGCTAACTTATTCAATATTCTGAGGACTGCACCCGAGCCATGGTTGCACAAGAGTGGAAGGAGTGCTAGGCTACCGGCTATAATATAAAAAAATGTACTAGCCCCCCCAAAATTATTATAGATGGATTATATAGCAGATGTGCACGCCTCTATGTATTAAAAGGGTGGTTAGCACGTTCCTTTATTGTGCTAACTTCATGTATATATATATATATATAATACCGTCCATACCACACAGGTTATACCCTCCAGAGGTCGTCTGCCTGGGTGCTATGATGCCTTAAATATTTCCTGTACAAATGACAGCACTCTCAGGTCTTTTTTCAAAATGAGATCAACAAAATTCTCTTTTTTAATGGAACGTTTTCGAGGAGCTTGTCCCCATCATCAGCATAACATTCAAGTGTGACAAAACATATATTTATACAAACAAACCAATTAATCAAATCATAGTAACCTGTGTCTCCCTTGGTGTCCCAGAAAACCGCCAACCACTCGTGTTTGGAACGCACTATGCGTTCCAGTGCTTTGTAACCGGAAGTACCTCATGTCATGTGACTTCCGGTTTCGTATATTCACAATATACCTTATCCGTGCAGCATTTACATATTTCAAACTTATACTCTTGAGTGTTTTTGCTTACTATATGCCTATTATACTCATATAGACATTACATTACCTTATTTTACTTGTGATCTTGTGATACACTGACTTGTCACTTCTGCAGCGTAGTCTAATCACTCTCACACTAGTGTGCTGATTTGTGCAAACTTTATATTTTTGCATTCCACTTTCTCTGTGTAGTCTATATACTGTGTCCATGTATTGTGTGGGTATTAACTTTTATGTGTTTATTTACAATAGCTTGTGTTGATTGTGCCTTTTATGTTTATCTCGGTTACCATGGTTACCCAGTAGTGTTGGCTATGCATTCTCTATGTGTCTTGCAATCTTTATATAGCCATATTCCCTTAATTCCTTTATTGCACTTAGACTTAGAGGTCTATTGGTTGCCCCACTACATTCTAATATGCATGTGTATTTACTCTTCCCCTAGGTGAACGTATTGCGTTACTCAGCCCCTCTTTTCTTAGACTCTTGTGTCTTAGAAGGTGTCTGCTTAGAGGCTAGTGATCTAATTGTGCCTGTAGGCACCTTACATCTTTTACACATACATTTCTGACATATAGTTTCTTTAATTTCTGTTCTGTTATCATATTATTTTGTACATTTAGATGTAGCATGTCCTCTTATTTACTGCTTTTATTATTTTTTCTCTTTGTTGTTGTTTGTTATTTATTTTTCTAAGATTGTCTCTTTGTATACAGGATTTTCAAGTGTCCCCACTGTGGTACATCTGTCTCCTAGACTTCTATGCCTTGGATCTGTGTGCATAGCCATTCCACTTCCAATTAGCAGTCTATTTCCATCCTGCTGTGTCTTTAGATGTTGTTCATCCTTTCCATGCTTATCTTTTGTTGTAATAGGCTACTGTGTATCAAGGTTATGGGAGTTGTTGTTTTACTGGTAACCTGTCACTACTGTGTCTTACTCCAGGAGTAGTGGGAGGCACTGTCATGTCTCCCTCTGCTCTGATCTAAGGCATATGACTAGGGCACTACCCCCCTTGGGGTCTGTGTCTCAGTCCTACCTTGATCCGGTGCTCAAAACAACATCAAGTCTCCAAAACAAAACAACTCAAAAACAACATCAAGTCTCCAGCATCAGATACATCTTAATTGACCACATCCCCCAGCTTGACAGAGGAGGCGATCGTAATAAAGCCCTTCTCAGACGAGAAGCAGAATGGATGTATAGACTGGGCACAATACACCCAGGGGGGCTCAACTCAGCACCAGATTTTAAGGCACTGGTGTAGGTAGGAGACACATACAAAGGTACGATGGCCAGATACTGTGCACCGGATCAAGGTAGGACTGAGACACAGACCCCAAGGGGGGTAGTGCCCTAGTCATATGCCTTAGATCAGAGCAGAGGGAGACATGACAGTGCCTCCCACTACTCCTGGAGTAAGACACAGTAGTGACAGGTTACCAGTAAAACAACAACTCCCATAACCTTGATACACAGTAGCCTATTACAACAAAAGATAAGCATGGAAAGGATGAACAACATCTAAAGACACAGCAGGATGGAAATAGACTGCTAATTGGAAGTGGAATGGCTATGCACACAGATCCAAGGCATAGAAGTCTAGGAGACAGATGTACCACAGTGGGGACACTTGAAAATCCTGTATACAAAGAGACAATCTTAGAAAAATAAATAACAAACAACAACAAAGAGAAAAAATAATAAAAGCAGTAAATAAGAGGACATGCTACATCTAAATGTACAAAATAATATGATAACAGAACAGAAATTAAAGAAACTATATGTCAGAAATGTATGTGTAAAAGATGTAAGGTGCCTACAGGCACAATTAGATCACTAGCCTCTAAGCAGACACCTTCTAAGACACAAGAGTCTAAGAAAAGATGGGCTGAGTAACGCAATACGTTCACCTAGGGGAAGAGTAAATACACATGCATATTAGAATGTAGTGGGGCAACCAATAGACCTCTAAGTCTAAGTGCAATAAAGGAATTAAGGGAATATGGCTATATAAAGATTGCAAGACACATAGAGAATGCATAGCCAACACTACTGGGTAACCATGGTAACCGAGATAAACATAAAAGGCACAATCAACACAAGCTATTGTAAATAAACACATAAAAGTTAATACCCACACAATACATGGACACAGTATATAGACTACACAGAGAAAGTGGAATGCAAAAATATAAAGTTTGCACAAATCAGCACACTAGTGTGAGAGTGATTAGACTACGCTGCAGAAGTGACAAGTCAGTGTATCACAAGATCACAAGTAAAATAAGGTAATGTAATGTCTATATGAGTATAATAGGCATATAGTAAGCAAAAACACTCAAGAGTATAAGTTTGAAATATGTAAATGCTGCACGGATAAGGTATATTGTGAATATACGAAACCGGAAGTCACATGACATGAGGTACTTCCGGTTACAAAGCACTGGAACGCATAGTGCGTTACAAACACGAGTGGTTGGCGGTTTTCTGGGACACCAAGGGAGACACAGGTTACTATGATTTGATTAATTGGTTTGTTTGTATAAATATATGTTTTGTCACACTTGAATGTTATGCTGATGATGGGGACAAGCTCCTCGAAAACGTTCCATTAAAAAAGAGAATTTTGTTGATCTCATTTTGAAAAAAGACCTGAGAGTGCTGTCATTTGTACAGGAAATATTTAAGGCATCATAGCACCCAGGCAGACGACCTCTGGAGGGTATAACCTGTGTGGTATGGACGGTATTATAATTTTCTATACACAGTGATACCCCCACCTCTCTACTGGTTATAATCCAGAAAAAAAAACATCTTGAGTATTCTATTATTTTGTATGCTACCACTGACTGAACATCACCTCTTAGTATACTGGACATTTTACCAGGATTGAAAGTGAATTGTAGAGCCATTTGAGCCAGGAAGATCATTTACATTGCATGAACAATATAACTAAAATGGACCCTGTCTTTTCCCACACAACAGCATTACCACCACCAGGAAATACAGCAGTGCAACTGGAAGAAACCCCAGGTGAACATGCCCTGGTGGCACAAATAGGCACGGTGACCTATACACAGGATGATGCAGCGAGGATACTATTCGCCCCAATCAACAGAAGTACTGGTGAGACCCCTATAAATTTATACCACAGCTTATTAAAACTCAAAAAACGTGAAATAGACCTTATGTTACATGGTAGCTACTTATCTGAATACTATAGACTTAGCCACATACCTAGGGGATTCAGGGTTAAAAACATCCCCACAATAGGACGTGACAACCCAGAGTTCAGAAGGAAATGGTGTCACATTTTAAATAAGTGCTCCCTAGATTTAGTACTCCTAGTAATTGAAGAGGTTACAAATATACTAGGAAGGGTGAAGATAGAAATATCAACATTTGAGGAAGCACATAACACCACACTTACATTAGACCAACAAGAAAATTGGCTACTCAAACTAAACCAGCAGATAGAAAAATATAAAACAGATTTAACAGTTTTCAAAAATAGAAAACTTGACTCTGTTAATGCAGATTACACTCATGGTAGGGTATATAAATGGCTAACGAACTCTACAGAAGGTAGAAATAGAAGAACCTACAGACCCAGACGAGTGCAATTTGCAACAATAGATACAAGTGGTGCTGAATCGTCCGAAACGGACACTAACACCTCACACACGACCTCTATGTCACCAGGTACATATACACCACAAACAACACGAGGTGACACATATATACATAGGGGACATTCCACCCCAGAACGCCATTTTTTAGGGGTAACCACCAGGTCACGGGGAGGAGGAGGAGACAGAGGCCACACATCAGGAGGGCGGGGAGGAAGATACAGGCCAGCACGCCGCAACAGAATGAGGACATAGTAGTCAATCTTAGTGAACACATACTAACCACAGCAGAAAGACAAGTCCTCAACAAAGGCCTAACATTCATACCAAGCCATAGCACTCCAGAATTAGAACTTAAAATAGATATGTACAAACATAATAGAGTGCTAAAAATTAAGGAATTCTTCCAAGACACCCCGACACAAAAGACAGGAATGTCTCCATTAGATAAATGTAAAAAGGCAAGTACATTTGAACCGCACAGTAATAGCGCGTCAACTAAGACATACATAAGACTCACCACGCAGGACTTTGAAACAATAAGAGTTAACAAAAAATGGGCACATAACTTAACACAAGAAGAAAGACAAGCCATCAAAACTTTGCAGGATGATCACTCATTGGTCATTCGCCCCGCAGATAAAGGCGGGGCTATTGTCCTTTTGAACTATTCAGACTATAGAGAGGACATCCTGCAACAGTTAAGTGATGCCGAAACATATACCACACTAACAAGAGACCCCACGGGCAAATTCAAGCAGGAACTTGACCAAGTCTTAACACTTGGAGTCCAGCAGGGATATCTCAATGAAAATTTATATGAATTCTGTATTACTAAATACCCAAAAGTGCCAATTCTATACACCACGCCCAAAATCCATAAAACTATGGATAGACCACCAGGACGACCGATTGTGTCGGCGGTACAATCCATGACACAACCGGTAGCACAGTTACTCGACATATTACTGCAACCCACAGTAAAGAAAACAATATCCTACATCGCTGATACAAATGACCTCATACGTAAACTGGGGGATGTTGCTGTGGAGACTGGGGACATCCTGGTAACCCTGGATGTCAACAGTCTCTACACCATCATCCCTCATGACAAAGGGCTCACAGCAGTCAGGAACCATCTCATTGAAGATAGGGAATATGAGGGACCCCCAATTGAGTACTTCATGACACTTATGCAATTTTGTCTCACACACAACTACTTTCGATTTGAAACTCAATACTACTTGCAGACAGCTGGCACGGCGATGGGGTCAAATATGGCCCCATCGTATGCCAACATATACATGTCTGAGTTTGAAAAGACATATCTGTGGAACAAAGACATAACATCTATAATTTTCTATGTAAGGTATATAGATGATGTCTTTTTAATCTGGAGGGGAGGACAAGACACACTATTAGAATGGTTCCAATATATTAACAACACAAACACACCGGTGAGATTCAAAATAACACACAGTGCAACAGAAGTACATTTTCTGGACCTTAATGTATACATACAAAATGGTACATTAGGCACTACACTGTACTATAAGCCCACCGATAGGAACTCCTTATTATGTGCCACTAGTTGTCACCCACCAGCGTTACTCAAAGGAATTATAAAATCACAACTGATGCGAGTAATACGTAACAACACAGACAAAGCTACAGGGGTCTCCCAACTTCAGTTTATGAGGGACAAATTTATACAGCGAGGATATAAAAAGAATATGGTAGATACAATTGTAGAAGAACTACTACCATATACACAGACAACTCTTATGAACAAAGAAAAAAACAAAGATACAACTAACAGGCTCATAATGGCAACTACATTTTCACCAAATACCAGTGATGCTGGCAAGATCCTAAGGAAACATTGGCCCGTCATACAATCGGACCCAAAACTAAGATTTGCACATAATCTCACACCGATGATTGCATACAGGCGGGGTACAAATCTAAGGGACCTGCTGGTCAAAACAGACCCCAAAAAATGCTATCTAAAGAAAGATAAGGTTAACATCAAAGGTTCATACAAGTGCCTGGGCTGCACAACGTGCAATGGCCTAATAGCCACTAAGACCTTCCACCATCCGCATACTAACAAGGTGTATCACATCAAATACTCTCTGTCGTGCAATACAACACATGTAATCTACCTACTCTACTGCCCATGTGCCAAATTCTATATTGGTAAGACCAGTGGGACATTACGTGAAAGAATGGCTAACCACAGGCGGGCGATAAGGGTGGCACTAGACACAGGCAATTCAGACCAACCTGTAGCCAGACATTGCACTCAAAAACAACATCAAGTCTCCAGCATCAGATACATCTTAATTGACCACATCCCCCAGCTTGACAGAGGAGGCGATCGTAATAAAGCCCTTCTCAGACGAGAAGCAGAATGGATGTATAGACTGGGCACAATACACCCAGGGGGGCTCAACTCAGCACCAGATTTTAAGGCACTGGTGTAGGTAGGAGACACATACAAAGGTATGATGGCCAGATACTGTGCACCGGATCAAGGTAGGACTGAGACACAGACCCCAAGGGGGGTAGTGCCCTAGTCATATGCCTTAGATCAGAGCAGAGGGAGACATGACAGTGCCTCCCACTACTCCTGGAGTAAGACACAGTAGTGACAGGTTACCAGTAAAACAACAACTCCCATAACCTTGATACACAGTAGCCTATTACAACAAAAGATAAGCATGGAAAGGATGAACAACATCTAAAGACACAGCAGGATGGAAATAGACTGCTAATTGGAAGTGGAATGGCTATGCACACAGATCCAAGGCATAGAAGTCTAGGAGACAGATGTACCACAGTGGGGACACTTGAAAATCCTGTATACAAAGAGACAATCTTAGAAAAATAAATAACAAACAACAACAAAGAGAAAAAATAATAAAAGCAGTAAATAAGAGGACATGCTACATCTAAATGTACAAAATAATATGATAACAGAACAGAAATTAAAGAAACTATATGTCAGAAATGTATGTGTAAAAGATGTAAGGTGCCTACAGGCACAATTAGATCACTAGCCTCTAAGCAGACACCTTCTAAGACACAAGAGTCTAAGAAAAGAGGGGCTGAGTAACGCAATACGTTCACCTAGGGGAAGAGTAAATTCACATGCATATTAGAATGTAGTGGGGCAACCAATAGACCTCTAAGTCTAAGTGCAATAAAGGAAGTAAGGGAATATGGCTATATAAAGATTGCAAGACACATAGAGAATGCATAGCCAACACTACTGGGTAACCATGGTAACCGAGATAAACATAAAAGGCACAATCAACACAAGCTATTGTAAATAAACACATAAAAGTTAATACCCACACAATACATGGACACAGTATATAGACTACACAGAGAAAGTGGAATGCAAAAATATAAAGTTTGCACAAATCAGCACACTAGTGTGAGAGTGATTAGACTACGCTGCAGAAGTGACAAGTCAGTGTATCACAAGATCACAAGTAAAATAAGGTAATGTAATGTCTATATGAGTATAATAGGCATATAGTAAGCAAAAACACTCAAGAGTATAAGTTTGAAATATGTAAATGCTGCACGGATAAGGTATATTGTGAATATACGAAACCGGAAGTCACATGACATGAGGTACTTCCGGTTACAAAGCACTGGAACGCATAGTGCGTTACAAACACGAGTGGTTGGCGGTTTTCTGGGACACCAAGGGAGACACAGGTTACTATGATTTGATTAATTGGTTTGTTTGTATAAATATATGTTTTGTCACACTTGAATGTTATGCTGATGATAGGGACAAGCTCCTCGAAAACGTTCCATTAAAAAAGAGAATTTTGTTGATCTCATTTTGAAAAAAGACCTGAGAGTGCTGTCATTTGTACAGGAAATATATATATATATATATATATATATATATATATACACATAGACACACAAACACACACACATAAATATATATATAAAAAAAATTATACACATACACATGTATATGTATAGAGAGAGAGAGAGACAAAACACACACACATATATATATATATATATATATATTTATGTGTGTTTATATATATATATATCTATACAGTATATACGAATATATATTTACATATTTGTATATATATATATTTATATGTATATATATATATATATATATATATATATACATATATATTTACTGTATATATATATGTATGTGTGGGTGTGTGTTGCTCTATATATATATATACATACATATACACTTTTTTACCCCCCCCGTTTATCTGGTATTTTTGTGATTGACACCGGGCAACCCTGCATGTAAATTCTGCAGTATAATTTCTCTCCATTCAGGAGAATGTTTTATCATCACGCCCTAATAGTCAATTATTAGTTCCTGGTGGGCAGACATAAGCTACAGTTCATTATTGTATACGCTAGGCGATAAGTATATGGGCATTGCCCTTAAAAATGTTTAGGGCTATTGGTAGTTTAGATTAGGGGGTGTTTTTATTTTGGGGGGCTTTTTATTTTCATAGGGATTAGGTATAATTTTTTTATTTTTGATAATTTTGTTTATTTTTTTCTGTAATGTTAGACTTTTTTATTCTTTGTAATTTAATGTTAGTTTTTTTTTATTTTAATTGTAATTTAGTAGTAATTGGAGTTAATTTAGGGGGTGTTAGGTTAGGGGGCTTAGTAATTAAATTATTTATTTGCATTGTCAGGGGGTTGGCGGTATAGGGGTTAATATATTAATTAGTTTTATTGCGATGTGGGGGTTTTGCGGTTTAGGGGTTAATAGGTTAATTAGGGTTATTGTGAAGTGGGGGTTTGGTGGTTCAGGGGTTAATAGGTTAATTAGGTTTATTGTGATGTGGGGGGTTGATGGTTTAAGAGTTATTATGTTAAAAAGGTTTATTGTGATGTGGGTGGTTGGCAGTTTAGGGGTTAATATTTTAATTATGTTATTTGCGGATTAGGGGTCAATAACTTTATTATTTTGCGATGTGGGGTCTGACCGTTTAGGTGTTTGTTAATACTTCATTTGGAAGGTTAGATTTTTTTGTTATACTTCATGCGGGCAGTTACGTGATTTTTAGTTATTACGTGCGGGCAATTGTGTGTGTTTTTTTTAAGACTTCGGGTTTGCCTACGCTGCATCCAGGTGGATTCTTTTGGCTGCCTCGCGTAGCCAACATTCCTTTCAGGATGTGTGCGCAACTGGCGACGGCAACGGGCGCTTTACAAACGCGATTATAGTATAGATATTACTTAATAGTGCTCAATTAAAGGGAGAAACAGTTGAATATATCAGAAAGTTGACATCTGGCTTACAATCTATGCTCTGAAAATGACTGTCAATATTGCATTTAATTGGTATAGAAAGTGTACTAACATAATCAGCATGATAAACATTTTTAGTCTGTCGCCAAATATGACTGTCAAGAAATTAACCCCTGACAATTTATATTTTAGCAATTTTACTGCTTGGGCTGGCCAGTGACATAATCATTGCCATTGGGTACAGGAGTTGAGAAACTCTACATATATCCATTCACAGTAGTTTTTACTGTCTAATGAATGCTGGAGCAGGGGGGGGGGGCAGATATCCAAGTTTGACACCTTGCCACTTGATCATGTTTTCATTTCATGCTGGCAATAATTTTGCCTGCAATCCCTAAGCTTTCCCAACTTGAAATGCAAATAAATCAATTTTTCATTTATAATTTATTTTTTGAAGTTTATAATATTTTTAACTGCTTCATTTTTAAGGTCTTTCCCAACACACTTTATTTTTGGTTGAATATGAGGTGGGGGGGGAGCTTCATTCAAACCATATTAAAATATCTGGCAGAGAATGATGATTATTTTCTGTACTGCATTTACAGGATCAACAAAAGCAGCTTTTTATTGTTTGTCTGGCTGTGAATTTGCATATATACCTTTAGCCTGTGCAAATTTTATTTAGCATAATTACTTGAATAAAACAAAATAATCTGTACTGCGTTGCATCAAATACAGGAAATGTAATTTTCATAATATTAGGAAAGTATTTACTGCTTTGCATACATACAAGTTAAATAATATTGGATTTTAATGTTTTTAATGGAAACTAAACTATTGCAAATAGTGAATCCATTGCATATTCCAAGAAATATTAATTAGTTCTTCATTTTTTATATGCTATTTTTTTAATATCTACTCCTTTTTCCTAATTTACATACAATAGAGGTGTTTAAATGAATCAGCCTAGTGAAGAAATTCTCATATTAGTAACTGCTGCACATGTGCATATGTATTTCATGGTAACCATATTGGGAATGCAATAAATGTACAGAAAATCACAAAATAATAATAGAGGAACCATATTGGGAATGCCATGGAAAGCAACAGAGACATTAGGGTTTTCGACACCTTCCAAAAAAGAAAAAATACTTACACATTCCTTTAAAAATGGAATCTTCTTTTGAAAGGCACTTCACTATATAAGGATCAGAATATATACAGTGGGGCAAAAAAGTATTTTGTCAGCCACCAATTGTGCAAGTTCTCCCACTTAAGAAGATGAGAGAGGCCTATAATTTCCATCATAGGTATACCTCAACTATGAATTACAAAATGTGGAAACAAATCCAGACAATCACATTGTCTGATTTGGAAAGAATTTATTTGAAAATTATGGTGGAAAATAAGTATTTGGTCATTATCAAAAGTTCATCTCAATACTTTGTTATATATCCTTTGTTGGCAATGACAGAGGTCAAACGTTTTCTGTAAGTCTTCACAAGGTTGTCACACACTGTTGCTGGTATGTTGGTCCATTCCTGCATGCAGATCTCCTCTAGAGCAGTGATGTTTTGGGGCTGTCGCTGGGCAACACAGACTTTCAACTCCCTCCAAAGGTTTTCTATGGGGTTGAGATCTGGAGACTGGCTAGGCCACTCCAGGACCTTGAAATGCTTCTTACGAAGCCACTCCTTCATTGCCCGGACGGTGTGTTTGGGATCATTGTCATGCTGAAAGTCCCAGCCACGTTTCATCTTCAATGCCCTTGCTGATTGAAGCAGGTTTGCACTCAAAATCTCATGATACATGGCCCCATTCATTCTTTCATGTACACGGATCAGTCGTCCTTTGCAGAGAAACAGCCCCAAAGCAAGATGTTGCCACCCCCATGGTTCACAGTAGGTATGGTGTTCTTTGGTTGCAACTCAGCATTCTCTCTCCTCCAAACACAACGAGTTGTGTTTCTACCAAACAGGGCAGGCAAGGATAGAGGCGCCAATGGTGCAGATCAATGATGGTACAGATAGCAATAATAGCCAAATATACACAGAGTACTCACATTTGTTGAAGGTACTCACTTGTACCTATAGAGACAGGCTGGATTTTAACAGCAATCCAGCTGGCTGATCCAGGGTGTAATGGCTGATTCGTGGGTATCAGGGTGTAAACACTCTAAAGTAGCATAGCATAAAAGTACCATACATAACACTGAGAGTGGATATATATAAAAATGGATTTATTTAAAACATATAAAAAAGTTTACCACTCATCACAGTGTTAAAAAAGTAAATGATACATAAGGAATACATGCGACGCGTTTCTCAGTTAAACTGTTTCCTCAGGCATGTTTCTAAACAAATCTTTGACTCCTTATATAGGGCTATGCTACTAAAGGAACACCCACAACCCACCCACAACAATTTGCACCACAGAAACCAATCAGAATCCCTCATTTGCAATGGGTTTGCCCCTATGGTGATATAGTTATATAAATACTCAGTAGGGGGTATAATTACCTATATTATATGTATTACCTATATTATAACCTTACTACTTCTTATATTGTATGTATATATATTAGTATTTCACAGTGACATAGTGCTTTTGTGATGAACATAAGGTAATTTCATATGTTCGTGAATTCAGTGTTCTAATTGGATATACCGGCCATCAATCATAGTGTATTGAAGCGACCTATACTGATGGCTTGGGATTAGTCCATTCAGCCGTCAATCAAAAGTTTTTACGCGCCAAATGATCTGCAATTATTCTAACTGCTCAACACCCTTTACTAGCAAGTAAAGCTTCCAATCGGAATACTTATATCAGGCGTGCCTCTAATTCTGTTGTTGTAGATAATGCGCTGTGAAAGGCGCCCATTAAGTCTCAGGAGTATATTGATTGGTCCTAGGGGGTTGTAAACAGTGTGTCACATTGGTCCTACTTACGGACGTAATGTTAGTGTGATGATCACTATTGGTCTGTGGTAAATGTAAACAGAGTGCCCCATTGGTCCAAGCTCGGGATGGTATTAGTGTCAAAAAGAGCGATCGCTCTCAAAAGTGATAGTAATGAACCTGTATAGGTAGTAATAAAATAGAAATGAACAATGTAATGATCGTGATTATTTGGAAAGTGCATGTATGATCTATTGTTTAAGACATAATGTCATTTAATATAAAATGATATCAGTGTGAACTTTAATGTATAAATAGCGCAATAAATTTGCTCATTAAATGCATCAGCAACATGAATTAATATAGTGTGTGGGGTAAGAAATAGTGTGTATGTGATGTATAAACCTCATGCTTGTGTGAGTGGAACCGCCGCATGAAATGATATAACGTGTAGAAAAAGAATAGAATCTATGTGGAGTATAAACCCAAAAGGGTTGTGCTAACGTAAAATATATAATGCTAATGAGGGTACTTATAATTGATCTTAATATAAACAAATATATATGGTGCAAATGTAAATAATATGAAGTGAATCAATTAGATCTATTTCTTGGTCTATCTAACATATACATACACGGTAGTGAATGTAAAATATAATTGTTTAAAAAATAATAATAAGTGAAAAAATACTAGTAAGTGTTTTCTCCTAAGATGAAGTATCTAGTGTAGACTTGACAGGTGATGTGTAGATATGTAGCTGATTGCTAGTGGAGCCCCCGTATATAAACTAAAGATAATTAAAACAGAAATTTATGGTGCATTATACATATAATGCATATATAACAAAGTGTATTAATATAATAAGTGTATCCGATCTGAACACGAGAATAAATATCTCAAGTATCCAGTCTATGGGTCATAAGGCCCATAGGTGTACTAGGATCTACCCCTATGTGGGGGAACCCTCCCTAAGAGTGATACAGTGCTAACTCTAAAGACCACACTAATCCAATCCCTATTAAAACTAATGTAAGCTAAACATCTACTATAAAGACAAGCTAAACAAAAGCTATAGAGTCTATAACTTCATTTAGCCCCATGGGAAGAGCGTTTGGAATTTGAAGATCCAATACGTTTCCCTTTGTCTCAGGCGCGTGAATCTGTTGTAATGATGACTGCTGGGAACACTCTCCAAAGGTGTAATACTGAATTGGCATCTGCCTCTCATACTTTTGGTGCAATTGTGCCTAGATACACTATGTTTAGATGAATTTTTGATTATATTCCTTTTGTGTTCCACCCATCTAAGGCGTACCTTCCTAGAGGTGCGTCCAATGTATTGGACCCCACATGCACAAGTAAGTGCATAAATTACGTAACCAGAGTTACATGTCAGATGTTCTCTGATCTGGTGTTCTTCCCCTGTTGCATGTGATATAATTGATTTTTTTCCCTGTGTGATGAACTTACACATGTGGCACCGTCTATGTCCACATCTATAGGTCCCAATGTTATTACTATTCCTACCAATCCTATGGTCCTGACTTCTAGGCCCATTCTTATTGTATTTGATGTGTTTCTTTGTCATAACTACCTTACTGGGTGCTAATTTTTGTTTCAAGGTTGGCGCCCTTCTATACACTATCCTAGGTTGGGGGGCCAACACTTTCTTTAGTATGGGATCTCTGAGCAAGATATGCCAATGTTTCTTTATGATTCTATTAACTGCCTTAAAGTTGGAATTATATTGAGTGACAAATAAAGGTTGTCCCTGAGGACCTGTGTTTTCTGTCCCCTTTTTAGTCTTACAGGATAATAGGGCACTTCTGTCTAATAATCTTGCTCTATTGTAGCCATATTCTATTAGTCCCTCTGGATAGCCTTTTTCCCTAAATCTGTCCTTTAGTATACAAGACTGTTCATCATACATATTGATAGAACTACAGTTACGCCTAATGTGGCAAAATTGGCTATAAGGAATATTGATTTTCCAGTTGTTATAATGGTTACTGGAGTAATGTAGACAATTATTACAGTCTACTGACTTGAAATAGGTTGAAGTGCAGATAGTGCCATTGGTCCCCCACGTTAACAATAAATCCAAAAATTCAATTGTTTGTATCTGTATATTGGATGTGAAGTCTATACCCATATTATTATTATTTAGAAAGTTGACAAATTCTTGGGCTTCTTCAGTGGAACCCTCAAAAATAAATAGTAAATCATCTATGTAACGGCCATAGAACACCAGATTGCCCCTCCACTTTGTATTGTAGATGAAAGTTTCTTCGAAAATCCCCATAAAGAGATTAGCAAAGCTAGGGGCAAATCTGGTGCCCATGGCCGTTCCCTTAGTCTGTAGATAAAACTGGTCCAAAAATTGAAAATAATTATGTTTGAGTATGAAGTCTATCAAAGTAATGAGATATTCTTTCTGTTTGTCAGGCATGTATATGTCTCTATTCAAAAAGATTGAGGTGGTTTTCAGCCCCCACTCATGGGAGATATTAGAATACAGGGCTCCTACGTCGCAGGACAGCCATATATAGTTATTTTTATATTGTATATGTGTCAGTTTTTGTAGCAAATCTGTAGTGTCTTTAATGAAAGAGGGGAGATGTTGGACATATTTTTGCAAGAAAGTGTCTACATATTCACTTAACCTATCGGTTATGCTGTTAATACCCGCTATAATGGGTCGTCCCGGCGGTTTAAGAGCATCCTTATGCAATTTTGGGAGATGGTAGTAATAGGGTACACTGGGATGATCCGGAAGTAAGTATCTTTTTTCTTTCTTACTTAGAATGCCCATTTTACCACCATCCTCCAAAATTTGGACCAGTTGTTTAGAAAATATTGGTGTGGGATCCTGGGCTAATTTCCTGGTGTTCTATGGCCGTTACATAGATTATTTACTATTTATTTTTGAGGGTTCCACTGAAGAAGCACAAGAATTTGTCAACTTTCTAAATAATAATAATATGGGTATAGAATTCACATCCAATATACAGATACTCTACAATACAAAGTGGAGGGGCAATCTGGTGTTCTATGGCCGTTACATAGATGATTTACTATTTATTTTTGAGGGTTCCACTGAAGAAGCCCAAGAATTTGTCAACTTTCTAAATAATAATAATATGGGTATAGACTTCACATCCAATATACAGATACAAACAATTGAATTTTTGGATTTATTGTTAACGTGGGGGACCAATGGCACTATCTGCACTTCAACCTATTTCAAGTCAGTAGACTGTAATAATTGTCTACATTACTCCAGTAAACATTATAACAACTGGAAAATCAATATTCCTTATAGCCAATTTTGCCGCATTAGGCGTAACTGTAGTTCTATCAATATGTATGATGAACAGTCTTGTATACTAAAGGATAGATTTAGGGAAAAAGGCTATCCAGAGGGACTAATAGAATATGGCTACAATAGAGCAAGATTATTAGACAGAAGTGCCCTATTATCCTGTAAGACTAAAAAGGGGACAGAAAACACAGGTCCTCAGGGACAACCTTTATTTGTCACTCAATATAATTCCAACTTTAAGGCAGTTAATAGAATCATAAAGAAACATTGGCATATCTTGCTCAGAGATCCCATACTGAAGAAAGTGTTGGCCCCCCAACCTAGGATAGTGTATAGAAGGGTGCCAACCTTGAAACAAAAATTAGCACCCAGTAAGGTAGTTATGACAAAGAAACACATCAAATACAATAAGAATGGGCCTAGAAGTCAGGACCATAGGATTGGTAGGAATAGTAATAACATTGGGACCTATAGATGTGGACATAGACGGTGCCACATGTGTAAGTTCATCACACAAGGGAAAAAAATCAATTATATCACATGCAACAGGGGAAGAACACCAGATCAGAGAACATCTGACATGTAACTCTGGTTACGTAATTTATGCACTTACTTGTGCATGTGGGGTCCAATACATTGGACGCACCTCTAGGAAGGTACGCCTTAGATGGGGGGAACACAAAAGGAATATAATCAAAAATTCATCTAAACATAGTGTATCTAGGCACAATTGCACCAAAAGTATGAGAGGCAGATGCCAATTCAGTATTACACCTTTGGAGAGTGTTCCCAGCAGTCATCATTACAACAGATTCACGCGCCTGAGACAAAGGGAAACGTATTGGATCTTCAAATTCCAAACGCTCTTCCCATGGGGCTAAATGAAGTTATAGACTCTATAGCTTTTGTTTAGCTTGTCTTTATGGTAGATGTTTAGCTTACATTAGTTTTAATAGGGATTGGATTAGTGTGGTCTTTAGAGTTAGCACTGTATCACTCTTAGGGAGGGTTCCCCCACATAGGGGTAGATCCTAGTACACCTATGGGCCTTATGACCCATAGACTGGATACTTGAGATATTTATTCTCGTGTTCAGATCGGATACACTTATTATATTAATACACTTTGTTATATATGCATTATATGTATAATGCACCATAAATTTCTGTTTTAATTATCTTTAGTTTATATACGGGGGCTCCACTAGCAATCAGCTACATATCTACACATCACCTGTCAAGTCTACACTAGATACTTCATCTTAGGAGAAAACACTTACTAGTATTTTTTCACTTATTATTATTTTTTAAACAATTATATTTTACATTCACTACCGTGTATGTATATGTTAGATAGACCAAGAAATAGATCTAATTGATTCACTTCATATTATTTACATTTGCACCATATATATTTGTTTATATTAAGATCAATTATAAGTACCCTCATTAGCATTATATATTTTACATTAGCACAACCCTTTTGGGTTTATACTCCACATAGATTCTATTCTTTTTCTACACGTTATATCATTTCCTGCGGCGGTTGCACTCACACAAGCATGAGGTTTATACATCACATACACACTATTTCTTACCCCACACACTATATTAATTCATGTTGCTGATGCATTTAAATGAGCAAATTTATTGCGCTATTTATACATTAAAGTTCACACTGATATCATTTTATATTAAATGACATTATGTCTTAAACAATAGATCATACATGCACTTTCCAAATAATCACGATCATTACATTGTTCATTTCTATCTTATTACTACCTATACAGGTTCATTAATATCACTTTTGAGAGCGATCGCTCTTTTTGACACTAATACCATCCCGAGCTTGGACCAATGGGGCACTCTGTTTACATTTACCACGGACCAATAGTGATCATCACACTAACATAACATCCGTAAGTGGGACCAATGTGACACACTGTTTACAACCCCCTAGGACCAATCAATATACTCCTGAGACTTAATGGGCGTCTTTCACAGCTGCAAAACAGAATGAGAAGCAGTCTGCCAGGAACGAACAGCAGCATCAATAGCTTGTTCTATGGCCCGGTTGCCACCTGGTAGTAGCTTCTTTCTGCCCAATTGTGCTTTTCACAGAGGAAAACTTTCCTGTAGTATATCAGTCTGATCCCGCCGACATGGTCAGTCCAGCCCCGAAATACCAGGCAATTCTCCTCTGAACAAGGAACATGACAACCCCAGACAATCGTTTTGGCCTCCTTTGGGCCTCGTCAGTGAGGTGCAGCCATATACCTCTAAGCACATTGGGCAAGGAGTCCACGTCTGGTTTCCCCCATCACCCATAGGAAGACTATGCCCAGGGTCATATTTACATATGCAAAACAGAATGAGAAGCAGTCTGCCAGGAACGAACAGCAGCATCAATAGCTTGTTCTATGGCCCGGTTGCCACCTGGTAGTAGCTTCTTTCTGCCCAATTGTGCTTGGTAACCGGGCCATAGAACAAGCTATTGATGTTGCTGTTCATTCCTGGCAGACTGCTTCTCATTCTGTTTTGCATGCGTCTTTCACATCGCATTATCTACAACAACAGAATTAGAGGCACGCCTGATATAAGTATTCCGATTGGAAGCTTTACTTGCTAGTAAAAGGTGTTGAGCAGTTAGAATAATTGCAGATCATTTGGCGCGTAAAAACTTTTGATTGACGGCTGAATGGACTAATCCCAAGCCATCAGTATAGGTCGCTTCAATACACTATGATTGATGGCCGGTATATCCAATTAGAACACTGAATTCACGAACATATGAAATTACCTTATGTTCATCACAAAAGCACTATGTCACTGTGAAATACTTATATATATATACATACAATATAAGAAGTAGTAAGGTTATAATATAGGTAATACATATAATATAGGTAATTATACCCCCTACTGAGTATTTATATAACTATATCACCAAAGGGGCGGACCCATTGCAAATGAGGGATTCTGATTGGTTTCTGTTGTGCAAATTGTTGGGGGTGGGTTGTGGGTGTTCCTTTAGTAGCATAGCCCTATATAAGGAGTCAAAGATTTGTTTAGAAACATGCCTGAGGAAACAGTTTAACTGAGAAACGCGTCGCATGTATTCCTTATGTATCATTTACTTTTTTAACACTGTGATGAGTGGTAAACTTTTTTATATGTTTTAAATAAATCCATTTTTATATATATCCACTCTCAGTGTTATGTATGGTACTTTTATGCTATGCTACTTTTGAGTGTTTACACCCTGATACCTGCGAATCAGCCATTACACCCTGGATCAGCCAGCTGGATTGCTGTTAAAATCCAGCCTGTCTCTATAGGTACAAGTGAGTGCCTTCAACAAATGTGAGTACTCTGTGTATATTTGGCTATTATTGCTATCTGTACCATCATTGATCTGCAACATTGGCGCCTCTATCCTTGCCTGCCCTTTTTAGATTTCCTCCAGTTGGATGCTGATAGAGAGCTGCTTCCTTGTTCAGCCAGCTGGATTGCTGTTAAAATCCAGCCTGTGTCGACTGGCACAATTGAGTGCCTCCATTTCTTGTGAGTACCCTGTGTTCACATGCTATTGGTATACAAAAAAATCTCTATTGATCTGCACCATTGGCGCCTCTTTCTTGTTGCTTTTTCTTAACAGATCTTTTCTACCAAACAGTTCTAATTTGGTTTCCATATGACATTCTCCCAATCCGCTTCTGGATCATCCAAATGCTCTCTAGCATACTTCAGATGGGCCCAGACATGTACTGGCTTAAGCAGGGGGACACGTCTGGCACTGCAGGATCTGAGTCCCTGGCGGCGCAGTGTGTTACTGATGGTAGCCTTTTTTACGTTGGTCCCAGCTCTCTGCAGGTCATTCACTAGGTCCCCCTGTGTGGTTCTGGGATGTTTGCTCACTGTTCTTGTGATCATTTTGACCCCACGGGGTGAGATCTTGCGTGGAGCCCCAGATCGAGGGAGATTATCAGTGGTCCTGTATGTCTTCCATTTTCTAATTATTGCTCCCACAGTTGATTTCTTCACACGAAGCTGCTTGCCTATTGCAGATTCAGTCTTCCCAGCCTGGTGCAGGTCTACAATTTTGTTTCTGGTGTCCTTCGACAGCTCTTTGGTCTTCACCATAGTGGAGTTTGGAGTGTGACTGTTTGAGGTTGTGGACAGGTGTCTTTTATACTGATAACAAGTTCAAATAGGTGCCATTAATACAGGTAATGAGTGGAGGACAGAGGAGTGTCTTAAAGAAGAAGATACAGGTCTGTGAGAGCCAGAAATCTTGCTTGTTTGTAGGTGACCAAATACTTATTTTCCACCATAATATGCAAATAAATTCTTTCCAAATCAGACAATGTGATTGTCTGGATTTGTTTCCACATTTTGTCTCTCATAGTTGAGGTATATCTATGATGAAAATGACAGGCCTCTCTCATCTTCTTAAGTGGGAGAACTTGCACAATTGGTGGCTGACTAAATACTTTTTTGCCCCACTGTACAAGACAGATATATATACAAGACAGTAGTATAGAATACATATAATATAGAATGTTGTAATAAATTTATCTATGGGACTTTTATTAAGATTTTTTTTTTAATGTTTATGTCCCTTGATGAATTTGTGTTATGTGTATATACAATTCCAATACTGATGGAAGAACATTCAGTTTAACTGCAGTCTTCTTCTGTTTTGAATTGCATTAACTGTTTTAATAAACAACTTGGGTTGGACTACCACAGTGTTGTGGGGTTTGTAGTCCGGTGCCCTGTTCTGAAAGAAAACTGAATGACCTTGGAGTGGCAACTATTATTTCTTTCATATAGGTAGTGAGAGTCCATTATTCATTACTCCTGGGAGTTACTCTTCCTTACCACTAGGAGTAGGCAAAGATTCCCAAACCTCAAAAGCTCTATACAACCCCTCCCACCTCACACATACTTCAGTCTTTACTCATACCTCAGTCTTTTTTTTACCTCATGGGAAATTTATCATAGACCTTCCAGAATTGGTCATAGGGGTTTGTCTTTTGCCTCCCTCTATGGATCTACAATATCCTGCTATTCCAGAATCATAGTTAATATGTTTCAGTACTGGGTTGGCAGTCTACTGGTTGTTTGCTAGTGGATGAATGTCTATTGGTAATATAGTATAATTTTTTAACATTTAGACACTCTATAGTTATGTTTTGCACACTTAATGATTATATATATATATATATATATATATATATATATATATATATATATATATATATATTTGTTAGTATATAAATGTATGGCCCTGGGACAAATACATTTTTAACATTTTTCCCCTTGTTGTTTTTGCACAAGTCAAGTTTTTTGGCACACTTAGTTTGTTTTTCTGTGCGTCAGCCTTTGGGTCTATGCACATTGGGTTTGCGCACATCGGTTTCACTTCTGTCTGGTTAGCGCTTGTCTATTTAGTTCTATTTTAGCTTGTTTTTGCGCTTTCACCCTAGGCCCTCGGTTATGTAAACGTCGGATCTTTTGTGACTTAAATTGCTTATAACTAATAGTTTTTTCCCCACGTGTTTCTTTTTTCTGCTGAGCGTTATCTCGGATGTGAAGTTTATTGACTACTGCTGTTTTGCAGTTTGGCTTAGCAAGCAAGGTGTTGTTATTTTCATTCCTCAAGATATTTATTAATGAGGTTGCCTTGTTTTATAATGAAATTTCCTGAATCTGTCCCCAAATCTAACCTAGAAGCCGAATCCCCTGAACACCTTTCTATGATTATTAGGTGTTTTTATTGTAAAGAAGATGAGGTATCTACTCTAGCTCATTTATGTGACTCATGTATGAAAATGTTGATGCAATAAGACCAACCTAATACTACTTATATGGGTATTAATGCTCCTTCTGTCTGTGTATTACAGGAGAATGCTACTGATTTACTGAGTGCCTAGTATGAGAAATCTTATCAAGGCTGCAGTTTCTGAGGCACTGGCTGCTCTCCCGCCTTCAAGTAAGCGTAAAATGTCAGTTCAGATTTTTTACTTACACTAGTACTATATTGTAAGTAAATAAGGGATACTATATAAGGGATACTATTAGGTCTTAAGAAGGTGATGGTTCCCCTGGTGAGGAAGAGACTTCCTCTGATGTGGAACCTGGTACTTCCTCTTTTTTGTTAAAATCAAACATATAGATTTTAATTACTTTAGGGTAAAAGGATCCTACGTTTTCTGAAGATAAGCCTTGTAATTGTTTAAATTCAGTTTTAACTGTTGTCAAAATCCCTGATGTTTTCCCTATCCCCGATGCTGTCTCTGGCTTGATTTCTAGGGAATGGTCTAAACCAGGTAATTAATTTAATCCTCCTGCAAGGTTTGAAAAGTTATATCCTTTGCCTGCTTCTAATGTTGAATTGTGAGAAACTGTTCCTAAGGTTAATGGGGCTATTTCCACTCTGGCTAAGCATACTGCTATCCTTTTGGAAGACAGTAATTATTTTAAAGACCCTTTGGATAGAAAATTAGAGTCTTTTCATTAAAGGGCCTTTTTGCAAGCAGAGTACTTGCTTAGGCCAGCTATTTCTATTGCTGACATGGCTGCTGGTTCCCCTTTCTGGTTATCTAGGACTAGATTACAAATGGAGAGCAATATAAGTCCAGCACAAAGGAAACTCAAGCTCGCATTGCATGGAAGCTTTGCGCTCAATAAAACGCGCTTCCATAGGCTCCAATGGGAGCTTGCGGTTGCAATAACCAGCCACTTGTGCGGTAAATTAGTATCCCACTTGTAATCTAGCCCCTGGTGTTTCAGAAAAGTGTTCTGATGACTCTGTCAGTGAAAGTCTTTTGGGTTTACTCAAAAATGCCAATTCTTTTGTTTGTGATGCTGTGTTTGATATTATGAAAATTAATATCAAAAGCATGTCTTTGGCAGTCCTTGCTAGGAGTGTTTTATGGCTTAAGTCCTGGTCTGCTGACATAGAGCCAGATTACAAGTAGAATGCTAAATATCGTTTTGATGAAAGCGATATTTGCACTCCACTGTGTAAAACCAGCGCACGATAGTGTACGCTGGTATTAAAAAAGTTCAGCAATATAAACGCGACCTGACGTTCGCATTGCTGGGAAGCAATAATCTAGCGCTCCACTTGTAATCTACCCCATGGTGTCCCAGGTTATTGTCTCTTTGCTTTCAGGGAAATAAACTGTTTGGTTCTGATTTAGATTCTATAAAATATATATATATATATATATATATATATATATATATATATATATAAAGTCAATATAAGGATTGCACAATCATACTATCAATCATTGCCACGGTGCGCTGCAAATATTCATCCAAGTGTATTTAAACAGTAGGCACTCACTGGACTTTATAATAAAATGTAAAAAAATTTATTGCATCAGGTTAAAATAGACAAACGTTTCGGCACTGCATTGTGCCTTTGTCAATGTCAAAATACAAAACAACACACAGACAGAGTGCAGCTCCACACCCCAAAAAGATCAATATGTACATAGTTAAAAACACACTATTATATACTTAACCAAACTCCCTATGTTTTGCTGCCAAACCTCCGTATCACCATCCTGGAGGTCCACTAGTGACGTCACGCTGACACGCTGATCGTGCCTAGCGTGATGACGCATGGCACGCGTTGAAATAGCAACGTCAAGGCATCCGACGGCAAAGTGGCAAGAGAGTGGGGAATACCCGGTGCTGCTGTGCGCATGTCAGGTAGTAAGCGCAATGACTCACAGCACTGTTGCTAACGGCAACAAGTAAACAACTAACTTGCGCAACCGCAGACCCACCGGGTATTTCCCTACATAAGGCAGCTAATGATGAATCCCTAGAATCGTACATTTGCCCAGACAATCAGGAACAATTAATATCAGAGTTAACCATATGTGGACCAAAGAGAACACGAATAGAAGCAGATAGTCATGTATATCATATTCATAATGTGATTTTGTTTAACCAAAAATACACACACATAACCATGTTACTAAGTCTGTAACTCAAAACTATTCTGCTTAACTGTCACCTTAGTCCACACATAGAAAACCCATGGTATATTAGAGAAGAACTACAGATCCCTTACTTACTTCAGGCAACTTGGAGTATAGTAGAATATATATGTAAAGCAAGCGGACACCCTAAAACTACCCAAACTACTAGGAAATGATAAAATATTCAGTAGAGATATTTAGTATTTAGTAGAAAGGGCTGAAATCCAGGGTAGTGTTAAGTCCCTTCGGGGCCAGAGTGTCCAATTTAAAGATCCATCGGCTTTCACGTTGGAGTAACTTCTTGCCTCTATCCCCTCCCCTTGGATTAGGGGGGATGTGATCTATAAGCATAGATCTAATGCTGGACACAGAGTGTTTCAGTTGTGCACAATGGCGTGCCACGGGTTGGTCCGACTCTCCGTTTTTTAATAACTCTTGGATCGCATAACGATGGTTTGCCATCCGGTCTCGGAAGGAGGTAATCGTCTTTCCAATGTACACCAGGGCACACGGACAGGTGAGCATGTAGACCACATGCGTACTTGTGCAACTCAAGCGATGATTTATTTTATACCGCTGATTTTTATGGGGGTGCTGAAAAGAATCTCCCTTGCGCATGCTGTTGCATGTGGTACAGCTCCCACAGGGGAAGCATCCCTTCTTTGATGACTTCAGCCAAGTCTCCGTTTTATAGTGGTCCACAGGATCAGATTTAACGTGGATTTCCCTCAAATTCCTGGACCTCCGATACACCAACCTTGGCGCTGTCATATTCTGAAATGGTAAGGAGGGGTCAGTACCAACCACAGCCCAGTGACGACGTACAGCATTAGATATGCGTTCACATCCAGGTGTGAATGTAGTGATCAGGTTGAGTTGCTCCAATGTATCCTTTTTAAGGATTTTGGTGTCTGTTTTTGCATCTGGCCCCAGTAGTTTTCCTTGGATATCCAAAATTTCTTTCATAGGGTAGCCTCTCTTTTTCAATTTCTCGCCCATCTCCTTAACTTGAGTCTTCTGTAAGGGTGTCTCGCTATTATTTCTCAGTGCTCTGGTGAGTTGGGAGGTGAGAACACCCTTTTTCTGGTGTTTAGTGTGAAAGCTACTGGCATGTAACAATGAATTTCTGTCTGTCGGTTTAGTGTACAACTTGGTACCAAACCTCAGAATGCCAGAGTCATTCACCTTAAAAACATTAAGGTCCAAAAAATTCACACCCTCAGAGCTGAATTCAAGCTTGAATCGTATAGGACTGACCATGAGGTTCAAATGTGACACCCACTCACGCAATGATGGCTCCCCACCTCTCCATATGAGGAACACATCATCAATGTAGCGGGTATAGTAAATCACTTGAGAGTTTTCAAACGGCTTCATAAGTTCTTGCTCGTACCATGCCATATAGATGTTTGCGTAGGTGGGTGCCACATTCGACCCCATGGCCGTACCAGCTTTCTGTAGATAATAACAATCCTCAAATTTGAAGTAATTTTTCTCCAAGCAGATCATTAGCAGCTCGCATATGAATTCAATCGGAGGACCCACATAATGTTCATTATTAGTCACCATGGATCTGACAGCCTCCACCCCCTCAACATGGGGGATGACAGTGTAGAGGTTGTTAACATCCATGGTGACCAAAATGTCATCACATTTTAAATTAGTAAAACCTGCAAGTATCCTGAGTAGACTAGGTGAATCCTGTAAGTAAGCCCTAGTGTTTTTGACAACAGCCTGCAGGAAAGAGTCAATATAGATGGCAAGGTTAGATAAAACCAAACCCCGGGCAGAAACAATAGGTCTGCCCGGGGGGTTCACAAGTGTCTTCTGAACCTTTGGTAGAAGATAGAGCACAGGGACTATTGGGTGGTCAGTGATCAGAAAATTTAGTTCTTTTTCATTGATGAATCCTGCTTCCAAACTACATTGTAAAAAGGTATCTATGGCTGCTTTGTATGCATGAGTTGGATTACCTCCTAATTTTACATATGTGTTCACATCTGACAACTGCCGTAAGGCCTCTTGTCTGTAGTCTATGTAGTCAAGCACAACAATAGAACCACCCTTGTCCGCAGGGTGGACAATGACTGATCTATCATTGCTTAACATAGTGAGTGCTTCTCTTTCAGTCTTGGTAAGATTAGGATAGGAGGTTGCATTTGAAGCTTCATTAATACTTTGAGTGAGTATTCTAGTGTAACTCCTAATAGAGGAATTAGTGTGAGGTGGTTTGTATGTTGATTTCTTTTTAAATGGTTCAGGAGAATATTCCTGTTCTCTAAAGTGGTCTCTCAATTTTAATTGGCGCTGGAACCTATGAACATCAACCATCCTCTCAAAGGTATCTATATGTGGAGTTGGCACAAAAGATAAACCCCGATTAAGCAGAGCCATTTCAGCCTCACTTAATGGTCTACTACTAAGGTTAAACACTATGTTTGTTTCCTCCTTGTTTGTCTCTGACTTAGATTTGTGTTTGTAGCCTCCCCTCTGTGTCCTACATCTTTTTGGCCTTTTTTGGTTGTGATGTGTATCGGAGGTTTCATAGTGGACCTCGTGCTGACCCCTAAAAAAGAAGAATGTGTCTGTTGAGTATTCTCACTTGGCACTGAGACCTCAGAAGTGGTCTCATTGCCAGAGGAATCACCTCCACTGCTATCAACAATACTGAGAGTATTTTTAGATCTAAGATTTATACGACGCCTATATGGCAACTCCTCTTTACCATACAGCCATTTATACACCCGCCGTTCCCTGTAGTCACTCTCCACATTATTAATTTTTTTATTTTTAAAAGCAATCAAATCACTACGGTATTTGTTGACCATGCCATCTAATTTGCTCACCCACTCCTGACTAGTGTCATTTTCCAAAATGTGGAAACTCTGCAATTTAATGGCGTCCAATTCTGTTTTAATCTTCATTTCTAGTCTACTGACCTCTTCAATAGCCAAAAGGATGAGGTCATATGAACATTTATTAAGAATTGAACACCAGCGTCTGCAGAACTCCACATTTTGTCTCCCCAGGGTTGGGATGTTCTTAACCCTAAACCCCCTAGGGATAAATTTCTTTCTAAAATATCCAGATAAGAATACTGTATGTAGGTGGTAATCCACCTCTTTTCTGCGTAGGTTTAACATCTTATGATAAATATTAATGGGTGTCTCACCTCCCAGTTCTCCTGTGTCATCTGAGATCAAAATTCTGTCCGCATCTTCATCAGTAAATGCAAGAGGATCCGTATTGAAGTCTTCATCATGTTGTATAGTGTCCATATTAGCAGCTGCCTCCGCCATGTAGAACAGATGAAAAAGAGGAGTACAAAAAAAGTTAAAAACAATCTAACAAATGTAGAAAAAATTATTTCAGGGTAGTTGCACAGCTGAATTAGTACAAAGTCCACAGTTCACTGTGTTATATCCAAGAGGAGTGCTAATCCCAAATGCCCCAAGGCAGAATCACAAAGTCAATATAAGGATTGCACAATCATACTATCAATCATTGCCACGGTGCGCTGCAAATATTCATCCAAGTGTATCCAAACAGCAGGCACTCACTGGACTTTATAATAAAATGTAAAAAATTTTATTGCATCAGGATCAGGTTAAAATAGACAAACGTTTCGGTACTGCATTGTGCCTTTGTCAATGTCAAAATACAAAACAACACACAGACAGAGTGCAGCTTTACACCCCAAAAAGATCAATATGTACATAGTTAAAAACACACTATTATTTACTTAACCAAACTCCCTATGTTTTGCTGCCAAACCTCCGTATCACCATCCTGGAGGTCCACCAGTGACGTCACGCTGACACGCTGATCGTGCCTAGCGTGATGACGCATGGCACGCCATTGCCATAGCAACGTCAAGGCGTCCGACGGTAAAGTGGCACGAGAGTGGGGAATACCCGGTGCTGCTGTGCGCATGTCAGGTAGTAAGCGCAATGACTCACAGCACTGTTGCTAACGGCAACAAGTAAACAACTAACTTGTGCAACCGCAGACCCACCGGGTATTTCCCTACATAAGGCAGCTAATGATGAATCCCTAGAATCGTACATTTGCCCAGACAATTAGGAACAATTAATATCAGAGTTAACCATTGTGGACCAAAGAGAACACGAATAGAAGCAGATAGTCATGTATATCATATTCATAATGTGATTTTGTTTAACCAAAAATACACACACATAACCATGTTACTAAGTCTGTAACTCAAAACTATTCTGCTTAACTGTCACCTTAGTTCACACATAGAAAACCCATGGTATTTTAGAGAAGGGATCTTTGCCGTCGGACGCCTTGACATTGCTATGGCAACGCCGTGCCATGCGTCATCACGCTAGGCACGATCAGCGTGTCAGCGTGACGTCACTAGTGGACCTCCAGGATGGTGATACAGAGATTTGGCGGCAAAACATAGGGAGTTTGGTTAAGTATATAATAGTGTGTTTTTAACTATGTACATATTGATCTTTTTGGGGTGTGGAGCTGCACTCTGTCTGTGTGTTGTTTTGTATTTTGACATTGACAAAGGCGCAATGCAGTGCCGAAACGTTTGTCTATTTTAACCTGATGCAATAAATTTTTTACATTTTATTATAAAGTCCAGTGAGTGCCTGCTGTTTGGATACACTTATATATATATATATATATACAATATTACTGGGGGTAAAGGTGCTTTTCTACCTCAAGCGAAGAAGTCTAGAGGGAAATCTAAAGCTTCTAATAGATTTTTTCCTTTTATCAGAATATCAAACATTAGATATTCAATAACAAACATGCTTCTAAACATTAATTGGCTTAAGCCACAATCTCTTAATTAGCATAAAACCCAACATTTTTATTTCATGGTTCAGAACAAACAATTTTAAACAACTTTCCAAATTATTTCTATTATCATTTTTTCTTTGTTCTTTTTTTATCCCTTGTTGAAAAGTATGGATGTAAACTCAGGAGGGTGCACATGTTTGCAGCACTATATGGCAGCAGTTTTCCAACATTGTTATACATTAGCAGGAGCACTAGATGGCAGCACTATTTCCTGCCATAAAATGCTTCAGGCATGTGCACACTACCTACCTAGATATCTCTTCAACCAAGAATGACGTTAGAACAAAGCAAATTTGATATTAGAGGTAAACTGTACATTTTTTTAAAATGATAGTCTATCTGAATCATGAAAGAAAAATGTTGCGTTTCATGTCCCTTTAACTACTTAGTGACCTCACAGACAATATGTTATATGATTGCTTGAATACAAATAAATCAGTTGGAAGCAACTTGTGATGTGATGGAGATCATATCTGTCTTGTATTTAAAAGTAGGAAATACAGGATGTAATGTTAGTGAATGAGCATATAGGGGATGATCACAATGCTTTAAAAAAAAGTGTATCCAACAATTTTCTACAAAATTCACCATCAAAGTCTATGTGAAATTTTGTAGATTCATCTCTTAAAAAACATTTCTAAATGATTATGATCAACCCTATAGTACGCATTTCAAAAATAAGAGTTAAAGGGACTGTCTAGTCAAAATTAAACGTTCATGATTCAGATAGGGTATGCAATATTAAACAACTTTCCAATTTACGTTTATCATTGTGCTCACTCACGTAGAGTTATTTGTTAGTCAGCACTGATTGGCTGAAATACAAGTCTGTCAAAAGTACTGAGATAAGGGTCTCTTTAACCTTTAGCCATGATTATTATTATTTATAACAGTTTTTATTTTCAGCTGTAGACTTTTGAATGTTCAGTTGGGTATTTTAAATTTTGAATCATTTGTAGAATTGAATTGCCCTTTCTGATTAATTACTCCAATTTTTATTTAAAAAAACTAATTATTTTAAATGTTCTAAAAACAATATAATCTCAGAATATGATTCTATATTTCTACTATATTGCTTTTTCTCTATCATTTATCTAATATACTTAAAGTTATGGTAAACTTTAGCTAATAGAATGCAATATATTTAATCTTTGCCATTAAAAAAGTATATGTATCTTTTTTATTTTTAATCTATCCATTCAAAGAGTTAAATCTGTGCATGTTGTACTGCTTCTATTACAATGTTATGCCAGTCCACTAGGATGATCTCTTTTTTTTATTTATTATGACTATTCCAATGAACATCCAATCTGTGTATGTATCACATGACCGTCTTGAAGTCCAGCCCTTTGAAAGTCCTTAGGAAGCTTATGTAGAGAGTGGCTGGGACTGCTCTCTATGTCAAAGCCCAGCCAAAAGAGGAAATGAAAGGGGGGGGGGGCAGAGGAACAGAAGATACCATATAAGACTACCTCTTATCTATGTCTGTCATGGTCATACTTTTACAATAAATTTGTGAAGCTTATTTTGAACCTGTGTGCAGCCCTCCATTTGTTTGAACAGAAGATACCAATTAGGATTATAAATCTTTTATGATAAAATATATATACATTTTTTTAAAAAAAATAATAATATGCGGTTTTGGTTGTACACTAATATATTTTTCATTGCAACATTCTTAAAGTCCGAATTTTACCATTACTTAAAGCACTTTAAAGTCAGTCCCTGAAAAAACACAGACCTTCCAAGTGTACTTTTTGTGTAAAAAAAAACCTCTTAAATTTGCCTCTTGGATGTCCCTGTTTCCTGCTTATTTGCCTGTTGGATATATTTTTTTAATAATAATAAATAAATAAGTTGTCACTTCATTGCATACATTTAGAGTTGGCTAATGTTAGACTAGTTCAAGAAGAACCTAGGCGGTTTACCATTCATTTAACAACAACCCTATGGGGCCCATTTATCAAGGTCTGGAAGAACAAGGTTGCTGGCAGGGAACATTTCTGTCTTTGCTTGTGCAGCCACACCCCCTGCTCTCACACAACCAATTGCTGGGGAGCAGGGCTTGTCAATCAGCACATCTGACCACTCTTTAGGTGGTGGAGGGTTTAAGCAGACAACTGCAACTTAACTAGCTTGTTTGATAAAACATGCACCATCTTTTTTTTTTTAATATGCTGGATTGGTTTTTCAATTTAACATGCAGATTTAGTTTTTTTCACTTTTAAAGCTAAAGTTGAGTATGTCAAGTCCTGCACTTGTCACTTGATTCCTTGATGTAGATACGACTGAAAAATATAATTATAGCAATTCTGTATAATTAGGTTTTTAAGTCCAAACTATAGTAACTATATTTACTTACTATAGCAAGTTTGCAGGGTACAAGTACACAACTTGAAATCCCTGACTTTAGCTTGAAAGATTGCTAGATTAGAAAAACTATGCATGTATGGGTAATAGTCTTGCTATACTCCTAATAGCAAGTCATATATTTTTGTCATAATCAAACCAATTTGGGCTATGCAAAATCATCATAAAGGTTGACTTTACAACTGATCTGCATTTACAGAATAGCCAAATGGGGATTTTTCTCCAAATCAAATATTTTACCTGATTTTGCTTAACCCTTTGAGTGCTAACGACGGCTTGGAGCCGTCGCAAATTGTCCCAGTCGGGTGCTTTAAGACGACTCAGAGCCTTGAGGGCAATCTGGGGGCTCCCAACAACTACCACCCCACGATCTGGCCTGAATAGTGAGAGACATCTCTGGGGCTTCACGATTCGTGTGGCGACATCACGTGCAATGATGTGATGACGTCACCGCGCAACTTTATTTAAAATTAACAATGGACAATATAGTGAAATGGGGGCATGCTGCTTAGAAGCCTGTATCTCAGGCATCTAAGCAGCTACAGACCCCCAAGACTGACCGTTTGAAAGCTAATCGCCTAACCTTTCCAACGGTATAAGTCTTGGGGATTTGGAAAAAAAAAGTATAAAAGTAAAAAATAAATATATTTTAAAAAAGTAAAAAAAAAAAAAAAAAGCTCATATCCAGCTTAGCACCCAGGTGGGAAATGGCTTAGCAGCCAAAGGGTGGGACATGAAACCCAAAATTTTTCTTTCATGATTCAGATAGAGAATACAATTTTAACCACTTTTTAATTTACTTCTATTATCTTATTTGTTTCATTCTCTTGGTATCATGTGTTGAAAGAGCAAAAATGCACTACTGGTTTCTAATTGAACCCATGGGTGAACCAATGACAATTGGTATATATTTGCAGCCACCAATCAGCAGCTAGAACCTAGGTTCTTTGCTGCTCCTGAGCTTGCCTAGATAGACCTTTCAGCAAAGGATAACAAGAGAAGAAAGCAAATTAAATAATAGAAGTCAATTGGAAAGTTGTTTAAAATTGTATTCTCTACCAGAATCATGAAATAAATTTTTTGGGTTTCATGTCCCTTTAATTGGTTTAAGGGGAAGTCAAAATTAAACTTTCATGATTCAGACTGAGCATGTAATTTTAAACAACTCCAATTTCATTCTATTATCAAATTGACTCTTGGAGTCCTTTATTCAAGTGCATACCTAGGTAATCTATCTGTATGCCAAATTTCATAAGGATTGGTGCAGTAGTTTTTGCTTTGTCTTTGGTGATGATACTCATTGTAAGCTACTTGATAATGTATGTTGATACATGGGACGAATTTTGCCTTGAATTTTGAATAACGCAGCTTTATTTTGTCTGATGATCATCACCTAGATTTAGAGTTCTGCGTTAGCCGTCCAAACCAGCGTTAAGGGGTTCTAACGCTGCTTTAGGCCGCCCACTGGTATTTAGAGTCAGTTAGGAAAGGGTCTAACGCTCACTTTCCAGCCGCGACTTTTCCATACCGCAGATCCCCTTACGCCAATTGCGTATCCTATCTTTTAAATGGGATCTTTCTAATGCCGGTATTTAGAGTCTTGGCTGAAGTGAGCGTTAGAACTCTAACGACCAAACTCCAGCCGCATCAAAAAGTCAGGAGTTAAGAGCTTTATGGGCTAACGCCGGTTCATAAAGCTCTTAACTACTGTGCTCTAAAGTACACTAACACCCATAAACTACCTATGTACCCCTAAACCGAGGCCCCCCCACATCGCCGCCACTATAATTAATTTTTTTAACCTCTAATCTGCCGACCGCACACCGCCGCAACCTACATTATCCCTATGTACCCCTAATCTGCTGCCACTAACATCGCCGACACCTACATAATATTTATTAACCCCTAATCTGCCCCCCCCAATGTCGCCGCTACCTACCTACACTTATTAACCCCTAATCTGCTGACTGGACCTCTCCGCTACTCTAATAAATGTATTAACCCCTAAACCGCCTCACTCCCGCCTCAAAAACCCTATAATAAATATTATTAACCCCTAATCTCCCCTCCCTAATATCGCCGCCACCTAACTTCAAGTATTAACCCCTAATCTGCCGACCGGACCTCACCACTACTCTAATAAATGTATTAACCCCTAAAGCTAAGTCTAACCCTAACCCTAACACCCCCCTAAATTAAATATAATTTAAATCTAACAAAATAAAATTAATCTTATTAAATAAATTAATCCTATTTAAAGCTAAATACTTACCTGTAAAATAAACCCTAATATAGCTACAATATAACAAATAATTATATTGTAGCTATTTTAGGATTTATATTTATTTTACAGGCAACTTTGTATTTATTTTAACCAGGTACAAAAGCTAGTAAATAGTTATTAACTATTTAATAGCTACCTAGTTAAAATAATTACAAAATTACCTGTAAAATAAATCCTAACCTAAGTTACAATTAAACCTAACACTACACTATCAATAAATTAATTAAATAAACTACCTACAATTATCTACAATTAAATCAACTAAACTAAATTACAAAAAAAAAACACTAAATTACAAAAAATAAAAAAAGATTACAAGAATTTTAAACTAATTACACCTACTCTAAGCCCCCCAAAATAAAAAAAAGCCCTACCCTATTCTAAAATAAAAAGTAAAAAGCTCTTTTGCCTTACCAGCCCTTAAAAGGGCCTTTTGCGGGGCATGCCCCAAGGTAAACAGCTCTTTTGTCTGTAAAAAAAACATACAATACCCCCCAACATTACAACCCACCACCCGCATACCCCTAATCTAACCCAAACCCCCCTTAAATAAACATAACACTAAGCCCCTGAAGATCTCCCTACCTTATCTTCACCACGCCGGGTATCACCGATCCGTCCAGAGGAGGGTCCGAAGTCTTCATCCTATCCGGCAAGAAGAGGAGATCCGGACCGGCAGACATCTTCATCCAGGCGGCGCAGAGCGGGACCATCTTGAAGCAGCCGACGCGGATCCATCCTCTTCTTCCGGCGACTCCCGACGAATGAAGGTTAATTTAAGGGACGTCATCCAAGATGGCGTCCCTCGAATTCCGATTGGCTGATAGGATTCTATCAGCCAATCGGAATTAAGGTAGGAAAAATCTGATTGGCTGATTGAATCAGCCAATCAGATTCAAATTCAATCCGATTGGCTGATCCAATCAGCCAATCAGATTGAGCTCGCATTCTATTGGCTGTTCCGATCAGCCAATAGAATGCGAGCTCAATCTGATTGGCTGGTCCGGATCTCCTCTTCTTGCCGGATAGGATGAAGACTTCGGACCCTCCTCTGGACGGATCGGTGATACCCGGCGTGGTGAAGATAAGGTAGGGAGATCTTCAGGGGCTTAGTGTTAGGTTTCTTTAAGGGGGGTTTGGGTTAGATTAGGGGTATGTGGGTGGTGGGTTGTAATGTTGGGGGGGTATTGTATGTTTTTTTTTACAGGCAAAAGAGCTGTTTACATTGGGGCATGCCCCACAAAAGGCCCTTTTAAGGGCTGGTAAGGCAAAAGAGCTTTTAATTTTAGAATAGGGTAGGGCTTTTTTTATTTTGGGGGGCTTAGAGTAGGTGTAATTAGTTTAAAATTCTTGTAATCTTTTTTTATTTTTTGTAATTTAGTGGGGGTTTTTTTTGTAATTTAGTTTAGTTGATTTAATTGTAGATAATTGTACGTAGTTTATTTAATTAATTTATTGATAGTGTAGTGTTAGGTTTAATTGTAACTTAGGTTTGGATTTATTTTACAGGTAATTTTGTAATTATTTTAACTAGGTAGCTATTAAATAGTTAATAACTATTTAATAGCTATTGTACCTGGTTAAAATAATTACAAAGTTGCCTGTAAAATAAATATAAATCCTAAAACAGCTACAGTATAATTATTCGTTATATTGTAGCTATCTTATGGTTTATTTTATAGGTAAGTATTTAGCTTTAAATAGGATAAATTTATTTAATAAGATTAATTTTATTTCGTTAGATTTAAATTATATTTAACTTAGGGGGGTGTTAGGGTTAGGGTTAGACTTGGCTTTAGGGGGTAATACATTTATTAGAGTAGCGGCGAGGTCCGGTCAGCAGATTAGGGGTTAAAAAGTGTATGTAGGTAGCGTTGATGTTGGGGGGGGCAGATTAGGGGTTAATAAATATTATATAGGGGTCAGTGATGTTAGGGGCAGCAGATTAGGGGTACATAGCTATAATGTAGGTTGCGGCGGTGTACGGAGCGGCAGATTAGGGGTTAATAATAAAATGCAGGGGTCAGCGATAGCGGGGGCAGCAGATTAGAGGTTAATAAGTGTAAGGTTAGAGGTGTTTAGACTCGGGGTACATGTTAGGGTGTTAGGTGCAGACTTAGGAAGTGTTTCCCCATTGGAAACAATGGGGCTGCGTTAGGAGCTGAACGCTGCTTTTTTGCAGGTGTTAGGTTTTTTTTTCAGCTCAAACTGCCCCATTGTTTCCTATGGGGGAATCGTGCACAAGCACGTTTTTGAAGCTGGCCGCGTCCGTAAGCACAGCTGGTATTGAGAGTTGAAGTGGTGGTAAATATGCCTGTACGCTCCCTTTTTGGAGCCTAACGCAGCCCTTCAGATAACTCTCAATACCAGCAGTATTTAAAAGGTGCGGGGAAAAAAAAACACGCGTAGCTAACGCACCCCTTTGGCCGCAAAACTCTAAATCTAGCCGTATGTTTTTTATGTTTTTCTTTTCACTGATTCCCCCATCTCTCAGAACAAAAGGACCCTTGCTAAGCATTTCCAAAATAATACACATATCTTGCCTTTGAGAATAAATAGTTGAGATTTTGGGTTTTGCCCTATTTTCCCTTGAGGTGGTTTAGCACTGATTCAGCTTGGTTAATTAATAATAATTTATTAAACAGGTACATATTTAAACAGACCTACATTCCTTTCTATTCTTTATCTAATATCTTAATATAGATATATATTTATATCTACACATTAATATTTACATCTAAACTACCCAGTATGCCCACTGCTATTGCAGAGAATGTTTTTTCCTATCATGATTGTTGATGCAAATCTGATAATCCACCTCAAGAGAGGAAATGGATAGAGAGACATGTTGAGGAAGAGAGGGGGGGGGGAAATACTGTTTCACAGATAAATAGATAAGAGTTTTAGCTCAAGCCTCCCTGTGAGGAACACACCCACTTTCCCGATGTATTTAAAGAAAAAGGCAGCAAAATAAATAAAGAATAAATATTGCAATAATATACTTTAATTTTAAGGTAAAGGGATATTAAACCCAAACATTTTCTTTTGTGATTCACACAGCGAATACAATTAAAAAAAAAATCCAATTTAATTCTATAATCAAATTAGCTTCATTCCCATGGTATTCTTTGTTGAAGAGATACCTAGGTAAGTGTCTAGGGGTCATGGCAGAAAATAATGCTGCCATCCAGTGCTCTTGCAAAGATACTGAGAGAACAAATGAAATTTGATAATAGAAGTAAATTAGAAAGGTGTTTAAAATTGCAGGTTCTATTTAAATCATGAAAGAAAAAAAAATGTTTTTTATGTTCCTTTAATGCCCTATTACTCACTTTCTACATCAAGAGACAAAGTACTTTTTTTAGTATTTAATAACTCCCCCCACCAAAAAAAATCAGCATTTGAGTCAATGAGGAAGCCCACAAAAATGTTAATTTTCTAAGCAATGTGTTCAAAA